>NC_061120.1:77243046-77355792 GCF_002878395.1 Capsicum annuum | reverse complement strand
AAAGTGGATTTCCATCAGAATGAGCATACTAATTTAATAGGAGTAGTATTTAGCATCGAGATGGGTACGTTACTACAGTTTCATACACCAGAACTACATGCCAACGTAGGATTTAGATTGTTCCCACTTCTACGTGGATGATAGTTATGTGATCACTTAGATAGGTTATATTCCCAGGCAATAGTATGACTCCTCTCCACAACATGAAGATTCCTCCTTAAGGGGACAAGAACGTTGGACTCTATGAATGCTCACACGGTTTATGTCTGTTAGAACCTCCTGACTAGTAAAGAAAAGCTTTGAAAGAATTCTCTTCAGATAAAGTATTTTCCATACAGAATGAGTTTTCAGATTTCACTTAGCCTATATGATTTGAGAATAAGAACAGAATACAAATTTCAGAACTAAGTGTAATGGCTCACAAGATTTATATTATGTTCTTTACTATTCATGATTTATGATCTTCTGATTTTAGATTACTGAAGCCTATGTAAGTGATTTATATTTAGCATGCACGATTTTATAAATTGTGATGATATTTCTTACTTATTGTAGTCACCCTCATATACTCAGTACATCATCAAAGTACTGATCCACATATACGTCTATATGCTACATTATCTCATAATGTAGGTTTAGGTGCTGAGTCTCAGTAGCATGAGTGATTTTTGAGCATCTCATCTACATCCCTACAGTTGGTGAGTCCTCATAGTTTGGGGACTTAGCTATTCAAATTTTCAGTTTATTTGTAAATGTTTTATTGTTCATTTCAGACAGTTTGAGTCAGGTAGGGCCCTATCCAGTGCCTCTCTAGATTCAGTCAGTAGAGGCTTGTTGGACTACTAGATTCAATTTTAGATTTTTGATTCAGTAGTTAGATTTTTTAGTATTTTTTTACCAAGACTTGTGAGATTAGTATATTTCAGATAAGATTTTCGCACTTATTTTGTTTTCATATTCATATTTCCCATATGTTGAGATTCAGATTTTGTAGAAAAGTAGCTAGGTTTAGCTCATGAATACTTGTACTTTAGAGCACCTTGTTGCATCTCAAAAATCAGATTTTGGGCTATTACAAAGTTGGTATCATAGCCTACGGTTTAGAGAGCCTTAGGGAGTCAGACAAGCTGCGTTACGTAAAGTCTTGATCAATGGTGTGAAGCACGCCACATCTATGAGCAAGAGGCTATGGAGAATTTTAGGAAATCAAATCTTCTTTTATGATCTATCGTTCATTCAATGCCTCTATCTGCTTCTAACTCGTGCTTTCACGTGACAAAAAATGCCTTCTCATCGGGCATGCAAAAATGATAACCAGCTACCTTAGCCCACAGATCCTTCGAATAAGAATGTGTCACATGTAGCGTTTTGAGATGCCTTCCAAGCGCTAGCCCAAAGCATCAGGACAACCATCAGGCTGTAATCCCACATCAGTAAGATGGGGACTTATCCGCAGCTAGAATTTGAGATTTTATTATAATAAACCCACCAGAATTATTTAGGTCGAAGGAAGGAGAGGACCCATAATTGTATCTAAATGAGGTGAAGAAGATCACCCAAATTATGCATATTTTAGAAGAGGAGAGTATATAATTGTCATCGTATAGGATGAAGGATGTTTCTTATGATTGGGAGGTAATATGGAAGAAAAGTAGAGGGGAGAATGGAACTCCTATGACTTGGAAGATATTTCAGGATGTGTTCTTAGACATGTTCTTCCCACGTAAAATGAGGGAAGCTAAGATAAAAGAGTTCATAAACCTGAGATAGGGCTCAATGATAGTGAAAAAGTATTGCCTCAAGTTTAGCTAGTTGTCTAAGTATGCCCCTGATGAGATGGCTAACCCTAGGTCAAGCATGAGTAAGTTTATTACCAGTGTATCTGGGTTAGTAATTAAGGAATGTAGGACTGCTATCCTCATTGGAGACACGGATCTTTCTAGGTTAATGATGCATGCTCAGTAGATTGAGGTAGAGAAGTTAAAAGAAAGAGAGACAGAGGACATAAAAAGGATAGAATAGGGCAGTTTGATTATGGTCAAAATAAGTCTGGAGGGGGAAATCGTTTGTAGTTTTAGAACTGGTCATCTATGCCTGCACCTTTTTCAGTCAGTGCTCCCGTACCTAGAAACAAGTAGGAACAGTGGGGGTAAGTCTTCTATGTCCATATCTCATAATAGTGTGAGTGGGAAGCCCAATCATCTCCCATGTTCTAAGTATGGCAAAAATCATATGGGTCAATGTTTGTGGGGTCAAAAAGGTTCTTATGGTTGTGGACAGATGGGTTATAGAATAAAAGAGTTCCCACATGCTAGACAAAAAAACAGAGATGTTCATCCCCAGACTCAGGTTAATTATACACCAGCTTCTCTAGGTCGCCCAGCCCCTTCTCAGGGTGCTTCATCTAGTACCGGTGGCGGTCAGCGCCAGGATCAGTTTTATACTTTACCATCCCATCAAGAGTAGGAGGGTTCACCAGATATTATTACTGGTATGCTTTGTCTTTTATTTTGATGTTTATGTGCTGTTAGAACCTGGGTCGAGTTTCTCTTATGTGACCTCATTAGCTGCAGTAAATTTTGAGATAAATTTTGAAAAGATCCCTGAACCCTTCTTGGTTTCTACTCTAGTAGGTGAGTTAGTTGTTGCTAAGAAAATCTATAAAAAGTGTTCTATCACTGTCCTTCATAAGGTCATATTAGCAGACCTTATAGAGTTAGATATGGTTGATTTTGATCTTATTCTTGGTATGGATTGGCTCCATTTCTATTATGCTTCTATAGATTGTCACACCGAAATGGTGAAGTTTCAGTTCCTAGATAAGCCAGTCTTTGAGTGGTCAGGTAATATAGTGTCTCCCAAGAGTCATTTCATATCTTACCTTAAAGCCAAAAATTTGATATCAAAAGGTTTTATTTAATATCTAGTTCGAGTCAAGGACACTAAGTCTGAGACTCCAACAATTCAATCTGTCTAAGTGGTCAATGAGTTTCCTGATGTTTTTTTAGAAGAATTCCCAGTGGTGCCTCCCGATAGAGAGATAGAATTCGGTATTAACCTTAAATACTTAGCCTATTTCTATCCCTCCTTATCGTATATCTCCCACAGAGCTTAAGGAGTTGAAAGATCAACTCAAAGATCTTTTAGATAAAGGTTTTATAAGGCCTGGTATTTCTCCATTGGGCACTCCCGTCCTATTCGTGTGAAATAAAGATGGTTCTTTGCCAATGTACATTGACTATCGTCAGCTAAATAAGGTCACAGTCAAGAACAAATATTCTCTTCCTAGAATTGATGACTTATTTGATCAACTCCAATGGGAAAGTTATTTCTCAAAGATAGACCTTAGATCCGGCTATCACCAACTTAAAGTAAGGGAATATGATATTCCAAAGACAGCCTTTAGAACTCGTTATGGTCATTTTGAGTTTCTAGTCATGTCTTTTAGGCTAACCAATGCCCCAGCAGCTTTCATGGACCTTATGAATCGAGTGTTCAAATAGTATCTAGACATATTTGTTATAGTATTCTATGATGATATCCTTCTATACTCCTGTAGTGAGGATGACTATATAGACCATCTTAGAATTGTCTTGCAAACTCTTAGAGAGTATCAATTGTTCATCAAATTCAGCAAGTGTGAATTTTAGCTAAGATCAGTAGCCTTTCCCTTTCTCGATTATATTGTTTCCACCGATAGTATTAGAGTCGATCCCCAAAAGACAGAAGCCATTAAAAATTAGCCTAGACCCATTTTTTCGTCGGACATTAAAAAGTTTCTTAGGTCTAGCTGGCTATTACCACTATTTTGTTGAAGTTTTATCGTCTATTGTGTCTCGTATGTATAGATTGATCCTACAGAAAGTTAAGCTCCTGTTGTTGGATTCCAACGAGAAGAGTCTTCAGGAGTTGAAGACTCGACTCACTTCAGCCCTAATTCTAGTATTACCCAATGGTACAGATGGTTTTGTGGTATATTTTGATGCCTCTAGAGTTGGTTTGGGTTGCGTGTTAATGCAAAGAGGTAAGGTCATAGCCTATGCCTCTATACAGCTTAAGCCTCATGAAAATAACTACCCAACTCATGATTTTGACTTAGCTGTTGTAGTGTTTACTTTGAAAATTTGGAGACACTATCTGTATGATGTACATGTTAATGTATTCATGAACCACAAAAGCTTGCAGTATGTGTTTATCCAGAGGGAGTTGAATGTTCGTTAGAGAAAATGGTTAGAATTGTTGAAGGATTATGATATAAGTGTGTTGTATCATTCGGGCAAGGCCAATATAGTGGAAGACGTCCTTAATAGATTATTTATGGGCAGTGTTGCTCATATGGAGAACGATAAGAAAGAGTTAGATCAAGAAGTTCATTGTTTGGATAGAATGGGTGTTAGGCTAGTTGACTCAGCTAAAGGGAATGTTTGAGTTCAGAGTTGTTCCCAATCTTCCTTAGTTTTGGAAGTGAAGGAGAAGCAAGATATGGATTCTAGTTTAGTCAAGTTGAAAGAGTCAATTAAAGACCAAAAAGTGGAGGTTTTCTCCCAAGAGGTATATGGCGTGTTGAGATACCAAGGTAGATTGTTTGTGTTATGTGTTGATGAGTTGAAACAGCGGATTATGGCTGAAGTGCGTGGTACGCATTATTCTATTCATCCAGGTGCTACCAAGATGTACTACGACTTGCAGGAAATCTATTGGTGGAGTGGTATAAAGAGAGACATAGCGGTGTTCGTAGCTAAATGTACAACTTGTCAACAGGTTAAGGTGGAGAACCAAAGACCTGGTGGTTTATGGCAAGAGTTTGGTATCCCTACTTGGAAGTTGGCAGAGGTCAATATGCATTTGTGACTGGTTTACCCCATTTGCGTTGTCATCATGATTTTGTTTGGGTTATTGTAGATAGATTGACTAAGTCAGCGCATTTTTTGCCAGTTTATACATCTTATACAGCTGAGGATTATGCTAAGTTATACATCAGAGAGTTAGTCAGACTGCATAGAGTTCCATTATCCATTATTTTAGGTAGGGGTACTCAGTTCACATCTCAGTTTTGGAGAGCCTTTCAAATGGTCTTGGTACCCAATTCCACCTTAATTTAGCTTTCCACCCTCAAACAAATGGTCAAGCAGAGAGGACCATCTAAATTCTAGAAGATATGTTGAGGGAATATGCTCTAGATTTCAAAGGTAGTTGGGATGAGTATTTTCCGTTGATTTAGTTCGCTTATAATAGCAGTTATCATTCTAGCATTCAAATGGCCCCTTTTAAGGCTCTCTATGGGAGAAGATGTATATCACCCATAGGTTGGTTTAAAGTGGGTGATTTTGCTTTACTTAGGCCCGATGCAGTGTTTGAATCTATAGAAAAAGTTAAGTTGATTAGAGAAGGACTTAAAATAGCCCAGAGTCATCAGAAATCCTATGCAGATATGAGAAGAAGGGATCTTGAGTTTGAGGTTAGTGATTTAGTGTATTTGAAAATTTCACCCATGAAAGGGGTCAAGAGATTTGACAAAAAGGGGAAGCTTAGTCCCTGGTATGTTGGCCCTTATAGAATACTGAGTCATGTTGGGAGAGTAGCTTATGAGCTTGATTTCCCACATATTTGGCATCCGTTCATCCTATATTCCATGTCTCTATGCTTAAGAAGTGCAACGGTGACTTCACTATTGTAGTTTATTTAGAAAGCTCAAATATTCATAACGGCCTTTCATATGAAGAGATTTTAGTTGAGATTTTACACCATCATATCTGTAGACTAAGGAACAAAGAAGTTCCCTTGGTCAAAGTTGTTTGGCAAAATCGTCTGTTGAGGGTGCCACTTGGGAAGCCGAAGTAGATATGTGAGCCAAGTACCCTCACCTTTTCTCTGCAAACTTAGATTTAGCCGAAGGTATTACTCTTCCTGGATTGAGTTCTTTTCTAATCATATATTCAGCTATATAGTTGTCCTCATGTAAGTTTATGCACACACAGAATTACTCAGAAGCTTAGAATGATTTAGATTCAGTTGTTCAATTTGTTTCAATTATGCATGATAGCTTATAGCCTCAGATTCCTCAGCACTCTCAGCTTATCCAGCCACATTCGAGGATGAATGTTCCCAAGGGGGATATATTGTAATACCCCGTACCTTTTCTAGCTAAAATTAGTCCCTAAAATGTTGAGGGGTAGCTTGTAAAATGATGAATAATTATTTTGTGTGGAATTTCACAGATTTAGACCTCCCATTGTACGGAAAATTTAATAATCTTTCCAACGATATAAGATTCACCCAATTCAACACTCGGTGAAGAAGTTATGGCATTTTTAAGTTGACTGTGTGCCACCTGGGTACTTAGTGCATCGCGGAGAAGGCAAAATCTGCAATTGTCAAATCCCAGTGGCCCTCTGTGATAACCCCGCATCGCGAAGAAGCCCATTTCCCCAATTGTCCTATTCAAGTAAGATTCCGCGATTGTGGCACGTCGCAGGGAACGCCCAGTTCCCGCTCGTCCTTTCCTAGAGAGCCACCGTGATAGTGGCACAACGCGGTGGCCTAGTAAATTGGGATTTTTTATCAATTTCTAGTTTTGATTGAAAGTTTAATAGAGGCATTTTGGTCAATCCCCAGGGCCCCAATTTGTCCTAGACATATCATTAAGCATATAACAAAGCACTTTATGCTTATTTCATCACTTTTCTCTCAAAAGAAAACACTAAATCATCAAAGCTCCTTCTTTAAGAAACCAAATTCTTCCATTAATTCTCCAAGGAAATTCAAGATTAAGGATTCCCAATACAAGAACTCTAAGAATTCATGTTCAAAGCATCAATAGAGATCCAAGATTCAAGTTTTAGCATCTAGTTCGTCAATTGAGGTATGTGGGGTTATGAACAAGGATACTCCTTTCATCCTTATGCCCAAAAATTATTTTAATTATGAATTTACTGAATTTTATGTGATTTCCCATGAAATTGAAGTTAGGGTATATACCCATTAATGTTATTTACAAGCTTATGAGATTTTCAATGATTTATAAGTTGAATTACATGATTATATTCTTATTTTCATGTATATTGCAGAAATTTCCAGATTTTGAATTGAATTATCAATATTTACATTATCAAGCATGAACAATTTGATGTTTTAACGTGATATTGATACATGGGTTCTCAAGTCCTAATTAAAGATTGCCATTTCAAGAATTTTTATGCTATAAGCACCCTCTGACTAGATTCCCTTCAGATTATGGATAAAGATTTGACCTTTTGGTCTCGGAGTAGATATGAAATCCGCTTTACAGATTTAGATCACAGATATAGCTTTACAGATATATGGTTGGTTTTCATTATTAACCATTAAATTATTTTAAAAGTGGATTTCTATCAGAAAGAGCATACAGATTTAATGGGAGTAATATTTAGCACCAAGATGGGTACATTACTACAGTTTCATACCCCAAACTACGTGCCAACATAGGATTTAGATTGTTCCCACTTCTATGTGGATGATAGATATGTGATCAGTTAGATATGTTATACTCCCTGACAAGAGTACGACTCCTTTCCACAACATGAGGACCTCCTTAGGGGGACAAGAACGTTGGACTCCATGAATGCTCACATGGTTTATGTCTATTAGAAGAACCTCCCTACTAGTAAAGAAAAGCTTAGAAAGAATTCTCTTCAAATAAAGTATTTTTCCATGCAATGAGTTTTCAAATTTCACTTAGCCTATATGATTTGAGAATAAGAACCGAATACAGATTTTAGAACTAAGTGTAATTGCTCACAAAATTTATATTATGTTCTTTACTATTCATGATTTATGATCTTCAGATTTTAGATTACTCAAGCCTATGTGAGTCATTTACATTTAGCATGCATGATTTTATAAATTGTGATGATATTGCTAACTTATTGCATTCACCCCCATATACTTAATACATCATCAAATTACTGATCCATATATACGTCTATGTGCTACATTGTCTCATAATTTAGATTCAGGTGCTCAGTCTCAGCTGCGTGAGTGATTTTCGAGCATCTCATCTACATCCCTATAGTTGGTGAGTCCTCATTATTTGGGGACTTAGCTATTTAGATTTTCAGTTTATTAGTATATGTTTCATTATTCATTTACGACAGTTTGAGTAAGCTGGGGGCCTGTCCCAGTGACTTCCTAGATTCAGTTAGTAATGGCTTGTCGAACTACTAGATTCAGTTTTAGACTTTTATTCAGTATTCAAATTTTTCAGTATTGTTTTACCAAGACTTGTGAGATTAGTATATTTTAGATAATATTTCTGCATTTATTATGTTTTCATATTTATATTTTCCCTATGTTGAGGTTCAGATTTAGTAGAAAAGTAGCCAGGGTTAGCTCAGGACTACTTGTTGTTCAGAGCATCGTGTGGCATCCCAAAAATTAGATTTTGGGGTGTTACAGTAGGGTTCTCTTGCCATAGTTTAGGATTGGTGTCAATCATGAATGTTTTGGTCGTGAAAAAGATGGTATTAGAGCACTTAGTTTGTATATCTCATCATATAAGAACAATTATTGAAGAGTCTTGCGGAATGGCATGAAAACATCTGCATTTTTCTTCGAGAGGCCATAGGGCTTTAGGAAAAACATTCTATTCTTTATTCTTTTATGCTATTACTTGGTTCCAATTTGTATATGGTGATCCAAATTGTTATTTAGCACATTCATTCTTATGTTGCAGATGGAAAATACACGTTCCTCTAGGGAAGTAGTAGCCGCTCCAGCACTGGCCCCAGAAGTAGCATCTGCACCAGTCGTTGATACTATAGTTTGAGAAAGGGCCAGGAGAGGGGGAAGATAGGTGTCACTACTAGGGGTAGATCCTAGGATGCTAGAGGACCGGCGAGGAAAAGGACTCCCTACCATTCCGTAACATAAAGTGCTCCAGAGTTAGCTTAGGATAAGGATATGGTAATTGAGGAAGAAAATATAGTGGTCCCTAAAAATGTAGTGCCTACACAACATGGTTTATCCAGGTACCTATGACTATAGGATTGATTCAATAAGTGTTGGGATACTTAGGCAATTTGGCTGCACAGATGCTACTCTTGCTATTCCAATTTTCCCATCCCCAACCTTACAACATGCAGTTGTTGTGGCACCTATGATAGATAAGGGCTCAAAGACAGGATTGCATCTCCAACAGCTAATTAGATCGGTGATGACTGATGATGAACATGAACTTTTCTGTAAGTTCATGAAGATGAAATCCCTAGAATTTCAAGGTAGAAAGTCTAAAATACCGCTGAGTCCTTATCGGATTTTCATTAACACCTACATAATATACGTATTATTGAAATATATTGTTTGTAGATTGTTTTTATTTACCTGGAATAAACAAAGAACCAATAATGATTCATTTGTAGGTTTATTCATGTTCAACTGCAGGTGTCCAAGCTCTTGAGATGACTTATGATAAGCTGTACACCTTATTGAACTACATCGCACAAGGAAATCCGAAGTGGCATGGTGATTCTAGGAGTGCCACCAAAACGTTTATAGGTTTGTTGGAGGTAGACCAATACACCACTTTATCATCTTAGGTTGCAGAATTACAAAATTTGATAAACATTCAGTTTAGCAGCCTATAATTGGGAGCTCCACATCCTACAACAGCAGCTAATGCAGTTCAGCAAACAAATGGTTGGTATGAGGACTGTGGCAACAGTGGTCATACAACTTCTATGTGTGTATCAAATCTGGAATCTATGATGTATGTAGGTAATTTTCAGAGGCCTAATTATGGTAATGCCTACACCATGAAGTGGCAATCTTAGCCACTAAATCAGTCGTGGAACGCCCAACAACCATAACAATTTCAGCAACAATAGGCTTAACCAAATCAGGAATAAACAAACAACCAATAATAATAAGCAAATTAAATGAACTTAATTCAAAATGATTGTAGTCATGTTCTTTCTTTTAACCCCAGAAAGGAGGTTTCTAGCCACTCATAGTCGTAATCATGATCCAAAAGTTTGAATCCATGATATATTCTAAAAGAAAGTTAAAGGAATGATGTAAAACCTAAAAAAAATGTGTAGTTCCAGGACATCCAAAGATGATTAAAATGTGTACAATGATGTATTTATAGCAAAAGGGAAAGCTAAAGTTGTGTAGAACAAGGAGAAGGAAACTCTGGCTGCATGTATATAGAGAGGGTGTTGCCTGCTCTACTGCACTGCTCCAGAGGGGGATGAGCCTACTTTAGAGCACTGATCCAGAGGGTTTTAATCTTGATTTAGAGATCCGCTCAAAAGGGGGCTAAGCGGGCATATCTATGTGCCCTCTCTAGAATTTGCCATCTAAATATTGGTTAAGTCTTTATCATCCAATCTTTCATCCCTTTACTTGTGGTGTATTTCTAATGGATTTCTAGCCTCTATATCATCAATATATCACCATATTGATCTCAAAAATTTTCCTACATAATCACACCCATACGAATTAGAGATCATAATAATACAATATCCATGATAATGAATCAAAACAAGAGGTAAGACAAAGCTAGTCCATGTTGATCTTTAATTTATTATTCTACCTCTACACTTAATCGAATTGAACTTTGCACAATTCCAACAAGTTGTTCCACTCATAATTACACACTAAAACCATTTGGAACCCTTTACACATAATAAAATCCAATGAGATCGACTAGACAAGCACCTTGCTCAAGCTAGTAACACTAATTTCCTTGATTCAACTCTAAATGACTCAATTAACTACAAGCTTGTTTGGAATTCACTTTCAACATTGTAATCACGTACTTTGACACTTAGATGCACATTTATCTCATTATCAACCCATATAGCATATGAATCATCCTCAAAACAAGGCTAAAAAAACTAGAATAGTGACACTAGAAATCATAAATACATCCAACATCAAAAGGGTCATCACTAAGGTAGGCACGGTGACCAGGTTGCAAGAAAATGTGGGATTCAAGCCAATCAAAGTAGAGGATAGGTCAATTGAAATAGTGTTTAGGCTAGTAGAGGTAGTGGTCAGGATGGTGATAGAGCACAACTTTATGTTGTTCTAGTTTGTCCCAAAGTAGAAGCTTCTGATGATTTGATCACATGTACTATTCTTGTTTGTGGTTATATTGCTTCTGTATTGTTTTGTCTCAGGAACACTTTCTCCTATATGTTTGTGAAGTTTGTTTTGGGTTGGAACTTGGGAAGTGAATTGCTTGATACTCCTATGTATGTGTCTGTACTAATTGGGTTGTCCATATATGTTGATCAAGTTTATAGGACTTCTTCTGTGATGTTATGGGGTGGAAAACCTTGGCAAACTTAATAATTTTTGACATAGAGGAGTTTGACATTTTCTTGGGAATGAGCTAGTTTTCTCATTATTTTGTCATTCATTATTGTTATGCTAAAATCATCGTTGTAGCAAAACTCGAGATGGAAAAAGAGTGGAAGGTTACTTTTAAACCTAATCCTATGAGAATCATGCCAGCTATTCATGCCCAAAACTTAGTAAAGAAGGGGTGCAGGACATTTTTATCCCATGTTTGAAAAGATAAATCTATAGTCCCTCCTATAGATTCAATCCTAGTTATATGTGAGTTCTTAGAAGTGTTTCATAATGAACTTTTAGGTATGCCTCAAAACTATGAGGTTGATTTTTGTATAGGTTTAGAGGAAAAAACTTGACCCATCTTTATCTCTTCTTACCATATGGAACTAGTGAAGCGGAGGAAGTTGAAATATCAATCACAATAATTGTTAAAAAAGGCTTTATTCACCCAAGTGTTTCTGCTTGGGGTGCTCCTATTTTGTTTGTACAAAAAATAGTAGCAGAAGGATGTTCATAGACTACCACCAGTTAAATATGATAACTATTCACAATAGATATCCCTTGCCTAGGATAAATGACTTGTTTAACCAGTTTTAGGGAGTTTCAATATTCTCTAAGATTAATTTGAGGTTAGGGTAATATCAGCTCAAGATTAGGGTAGAGTAAATTGATGTGTCATAGTTTTATGGCACATTCGACGCTTAAAACTATGAAAATATGTAGTTACTTAGGATATTTTGAAAGATATAAGGTATTTTGTGTTGTGTTCTGCAAAAAATTAGTTTTTGGGAGATAAATAGAAGAAAAAATATCGAAAGCTATGTTTTGACTAGCCTACGTTGGCACCTACTTGGCATAAGTGCCATATATGTGGCATAGGTAATGGGGTAGCTGTCAGAAGGTTGAAGTTTATAGAATCAAAAGTTGAGAATTTGGTCCTGCTACCTATAATTGGGCACATACAGCTTGTAGGTACCACCTCTGCATGTAGGTGTAAGAGTAAGTGTCAAAAATTGAAGATTCATAGAGATACTGTAAAGTTGAATTCTAATGCCCCAGACTTTTTTCCCTTAAAAATTCTTGAGCTTTGGGCTCATTACCTTGGTGACGACTCATAGTGATGAGTCGTGAGATATGTTTATGTGTCGTAAGAATTCAAAAACTTAGTGGCAAAGTTTTGCCCTGAGTACGAGTGGCTCACTATTAGCCATGAGGATATGTTATGAGTTATAGGTTCAAATAGTAGGATGTCCAGTGTTCAATTAATTTGGGTTTTATGTTTCTCATGACTAGACCTTATGAGTTATAAGATCATATTACGACTAGGTTGGCAGAGTCGTAAGATGGATAGTATATAGGCGTCCTAGTCTCTATCATGGTTATAATTCATGGTCACGAGTCATAATGTGTGGATAGGAGTCAAGGGGTTGACTCATAATGTTACATCTCAGGTTTTGTCCTTAGAAATTTTTCCTTGAAAATCATTCTCCAAACCCAATACGACTCATGGATATGAGTCGAATGGTGGGGTATGAGAGGTATGGTCTTGTCGTAAGCTGACCAGTGTTAGTTGGTGGGATGGTTTTAATCACTAGAATGGCCATGACTTAAGGGTATGAGTCATAAGGCTTGGATATAACTCTTATTAGTGATGTGTATAGTGGGCAGTGTTTGATCCTCTTGGTAATTCATTCTTCTAGGGATACGGATCATGGATATGAATCATATATTAAGGTTATGACTTGGTTAGATGAGTCGTATACTGGATAGTATCTTAAAGAAAGGTACGACTCGTAAGAGGGTCTGTCATGTCCCTGTGATAGGTTTTTAAAGGACTTAAGTGGAGGTATTCTTGACATTTTCCAACTTACCCTAATTATGGCCCATGACTTTTAATACACTTAGGAGGTTATTTACCTATTATTCTATTCATTAATACTTATATAGATATTCTAAAACATTCAACAATTCTCTCAAGAGCTTTTGGGACAAGAGAGCTAGGGTTTCAACTTGGGGATTGCTTTGGTGATTTTCTTCCATCTTCTTTCTTGGTTTGAGGTATGTGTCTCTTTCCTACTTCTTATTTCTAAAAAGGCATGAAGTTTATGGTTGTTTTCATGGTTTTAATATTGCATGGTTTATGGTTTTCAACTATTAATTGGGGGTTTTGTTTATAATGGTTTGGTTATGGTTTTCTATGGTTTAATTATGCTTTTATATGCATCAATGATGGTTTTGGGAAAATTATTTTGCATGGTAATGGTTTAATGGTCTTTGGAATTGGTTTTGATAATATTATGCCCCTATGGTGTTTGATAAATTCTTATAAAGATATGTTCAATGCATTAACTTCTTTAAATGGAACTGTTGGTTGTTTTAAGCTTACGCATAAAGCTATAAATTATTTAAAAAGGTTAAAGGCTTATTTTTTTTGCTTTTGGGGTACACGGAAGTCTCCCAAGAGGTTAATATGGTAAACAGAAAGGGCACTTAAGAGTCCCTTTAATCTAAATGGCTTGGCTATGGATAAATTTTGCAAGTATGGTTGCTATAATAATACCGCTAATAAATGGACTTGGTTAATAGATGGTAATTGGATTTGTTTGGATATTATTTTAATTTCGGCATTAATGTATGGATGTGTAACTTAGTCATGGAAGGTGGAGGTTCCAGGGGAACCAAAATTGGAAACTCATATTTGTCGATATGAGGGGTCTTTGATGGTCATATACAAGTGTCACATTTTATATTGGAGGATTATACTAGTCATCCCATAGGATATTTCTTAGTCGTGCGGCTATATGCACTGGGACTCTTTTAGCAGAGGAAGCTAAACCCATACATCCTATGGGTGTGGTTAGACAACAAGGTTATATAGCCCAAGTAAAAGATTTTAAATGCATGCTAAACATGGATTCCCTTTCCCGGCACTTATATATATGTATGTTTGTATGCATAATGGATGGTTTTACTAGATAGTTTAAATGGCAATACTTTATCCTTATCCTGAGATATATGCTAGTGGTCACTCGCTAACCCATCTACTAGCAGTTGTATACCCATGCTATGTAGGAACCGGCTGTTCGACTCCTACATAATGATTGACTCAGGGACAACATTTGGATTAAAGTAATGAGCTTCTATCTTTCTAAAAGGCTCTATTTTATGATATGAACATTCTTAGACATTTTACTTTTGTTTTGGATATTAGTTTTCGCCATAGTTGGGGGTATGTCCCAACTGGATATTTGTACTCTTTTAGATAGAGGCTTTGTGGCACTTCTGTGGGTTGGTATGGGTGGGATTGATATTGGTGTTGGCCTTAGCATTGACATCGGTGTTGGGGCTGACATCATAGGACAATATTGTTGGTTTTTCCATTGTATTACATTTTGGGATTGATTATTATAATATGTTTTGATATTCTCTATGGCATGGAATGGATGGTTGGGTTTGGTACGGTTAGACTCGGTTGGGTCGGTCACGGTTGTGATCCTATCCTAGAGTCTTGATGTGAACAATAACGCTATTTTATTATATGTTCAAAATTCAGCTCATCTGAGGTTGTAATAGGCGGTTGGGTTGGGTTAAGGGGGATATCCTCGGTCCTAGTTGGACTTGGGATGCCCATTATGTCTAGGACCTAGTTCGGGTCGTGACACGTAACCAAAGGCGGCTTTTTCCTGATTTTAAGTTAAGAGAATTTTGGACATTTCCCCTACTGCCCAACTTAAAATCCACGTCTTATAAGTTATTTAGGGCATCATTAATTAGCAAAAACACATCAAATAACCTCTCAGAACAGTCCCAAATCCTCAAGGTCAAGAACACTTAGGGTTCTCGTTGAGCTAATCAATTAGGGCTTCCAATGGGGGGTTCTGTCCATACATCTTGGTGTTTAAGGCATGTTACTCTTACCTCATTGTAAATTTTGTAAAATCATGTGATTTAAAGTGTTATTCATGAACGATTGATGTTAGGTTTTGAACTATAGGTTGAGTGTTTTTAATGTAACTTATTTAAATGTTTTTTCCATGATGTTTATGAAACTATTGTGCTCAAATTGAGGGTTGGGAAATGCATTGGAGTGCATTGGAATGGTGTATGGAAATAGGGGTATAAAGTAATCCCTAAATTGATTGTTTTGGCTGGAAAATTAGTAATAAACTCAACCCTCTTACATAATTTATTTTGGTTTATGCATTGTTACTTGGCTTGGATTATTTCTTGAAACTAATGCATGGAATAAATTATTAAATGGTTAAGGATGGTTTTGAAAAGCTTATGTGGTACAATGTAATCCCCTAAGTGAATGATTTATGAAAACCTTGTGGGGTACATGAGAATCCCCCCAAGTGATTTTCATAATGGAGTTACGTGGTACACAGGAATACCACTTAATAATGCCTTAATAATTGATTCCTGGAATTATTGGTTTAGTTATGGTTTAAATATTTTAATCGGTCAATAATTGGGGCTGTGATAGCTAGTCCTAAAGGTGTAAGACTAAAGTATGGACACTGGAACTACTGTTTGTTGACATGAGGTTGGTCTTGATGATGATATTCTCTGGGGTACAAGGGAATCCCCATGCCTATAAACGTATATATGTATCATGAAGGGCGAAGGGTACAAGAGAATACCCGGACATCTATCATATCTCCGGTTCGGGTGGCTAACATGCACTGGGACCATTCAGAAGGTAACACTGGACCGATATATCTGGTGGGTGGACTTATGATTGTAAAGCTATAAAATATAGGTTAAGTGGTTTAAAATTTATTCTAAACCTTGTTTCCTACCCTGGCATAGCGTGTGTGTATGTGTATAAATATATATATATATATCTATATAAATGTATTTTCATATGGTTATGTGCATTGGTTTGACTTAGTTTTGGATTAATGACATTAATTTATTTTTTTCCCTGGGTTACATGTTAGTTTTCACCCTGTTAACTATCTTCGGATGATGTATCCCCATGTAATGTAGGAATTGCCCATACCTCTATTCCTCTTACTCAGTGACATGGTGATTTGGGGACACCTTTTAAGTCAGACTGAAGTGGTAAGCTTTCATACTCTGGAATACCCCATTTTATGTTATGTATTTCTTTATGTATTTATTACTCGTTTTGGTTTAGCTATGGTCAGGGGCATGTCCCTTTTGGATATTCTTTGGTTTTGATTAGAGGCTTTGTTGAATTACTATGCCATAGGAGGTGTCGATATTAATTTTGTTATTGGTATTAGTATTGGCATTGTCATTGATTGGTTATTTGATTGTGGATGGTTGGCTTTGGTTATAAACTTCATATAATGTTTTTGATTTGATATTCACTTATCTTGTTATATGTTTAAAATTCATCCGACGTAGGGTTATTGTGGTGGTATCCAGTTTTTGTTGGACTTGAGATACCCGCCATGGATAGGTCCTAGATTGGGTCGTGATAAGATGGTATCGAAAAGCTAGGTTCATAGTCAATTGGGTGTCCACAAAGTTGTGTTTAGTAACGCGCCACAATCATAAGGGAGTGGCTACAAGGCATTTAGGAATGTTTCTCTTTCTTGAGTGATATTTTCAGGCTGTAGAATCTAAGGTCCAAAAATCTTCTCTAATTCTCGTTTGTTTGCATTTCAGATCATAACTCCCAGATGATCTAAAGCTCATGGAAACTCCTTTGTCCCACTACACGCCCTACTTATGGGGTCCTGACCCGGCCTAGGAGTCTAGTTCCTGATTGCCCTTCTGGAGTTCCACCGGTCCTCTCTAGTCTTTCTATAGCTCCTCAGGCTGATGTGATGACTGTTGAGTTATGTCATCCTATTCATATGTTGGCTCAGTTGGTAGCTTCTTAGTCTAAGCATGGTACTTATGTTACTCCATCTTCTATGGCCATAAGGGTCGTCCAGTTTATGAGGTTGAGTCCTCCAACCTTTACTGGTGTGTTAAGGTTGAAGAGGATCCTCAAAATTTCCTTGATGAGATGGAAAATATCTTTTATGTGATGCATGCCACTAATATGGAGGGTGCGCAGTTCGCCACTATAATACCCCAAAGTTTCCTGACTAATTTAGTCCTAAGAATGTCAAGTATTAGCTTTTAAATTGAATGATATTTATCCCAATGGGAATTCTTAAGATCTTTAATTTTTGTTGTGTGTAAAATTCAATAAGCTTTCCATCGATTCCAAATTTACCTAAATTCGACAATCGGGTAAGAAGTTATGGTGATTTAATGTTTTAGTCATAAAACACCGTCATCTCAGACAGTGGCGCATCGCGCCATAAGCCAAAATGACATTTGTCAATTTTCAGTACAACTCCACAATTTCACCTCATCCCGTAGGGCTCCTAAATCCCAATTGTCAAATTCCAGTGAAGCTTAGTGATGTCCCCGCATCAAGTCGTCGTCCAATTTCCCAATTGTCAAATTCCAGTGACATGGCGCGATATCGCCGCATCATGCCAGGGGTCCAGGTCGTGAAATTTTCACAAAAAATAAAAGACGCGTCCAGGGTTTAATGGGTCTTTTCCCATGATTTTAGTTCAGCCTTAAACATGAAATTTTACCCTACATGACCTAAGGATATCATTATTCACTCTATTTTCCCCCATATTAAGTTTCTCTCTCTCAAGCCAAGAAACCCTAGCTCTCTAATTCAAGGGCCAAATCACAAAAACTATCGATCAATCCTTCTAAATTCATTAACTCAGGTATATCATTTGTTGATTCGTGGGTCTCTTTCACCAATGAAGCTCAAGAATCTCTTATCAAAATCCAAGATTTGTATATTTATGAATGTTTATGATTTGATTAAACATGAAAATTGATGTTCATGTTGTTGTTTGGTTTCGTTCCATGTTACAGACTATTAACTACAAGAATTGATTCTAATATGAGATGAATTATGCGATATTCATGATAAACCTGTCAATTTACAAGTTGATTGATGTATCCTTGATTATTAGATGTGTTGATGATTGTATAACCAAAGCATTCTCCGCATATGTTTGATTAAATGCCTATATGAAGGAAGAGTACTATACTAGTATGATAATGTGAAATACCCATTCATATACAAGTTCATGCATGTCAAGTGTTTGATGAAATGTCTTATTCAATGGATTATAGATATATGTGTAGCCATTGTTGTGCTTTAAAATTCATGCCATGAGTTACTTTTAGTCTATCGGGTCTTGGGGGTTCTTGTACCCGATAATTTAGCTGTGTGCCTAGAGCCAATGTCATGTTTCCACGATACTCTTAGTCAATCCATGATCCATAGAATACAGTCGGTCATATAACTCAGGAAAAACTCAGTAAACTCAATAATCCTAGTAATCTCAAAAAGCTCAGAAATTCAGTAATCTCAGTAGTATTTCATCAGTCCACAAAACTCAGTGAACTCGATTCAGTTCAATTAATCATGTTTAGTGTCCATTCAGATGTGAGTAGCATTTAGCACCAAGTAAACCCAAGGATGAGAACACACAATGACAGTAGAGGGTCTGATCTTTAGAAGCAATCCTTGCATTCTAGAACTATGTAGCCAGCATAGGTTGAGACATCAACACTGGCAGATGATTGTTGATGAGGTGGATAAACACTGTCAGAAGAGAGTCCCACAATTTTTTTTGGGGACACTATCAGATGAGGGTTACTCACAGCTTGTCATTACCAGTGGTGCCGTATTGATACCCTTCTAATTATGGTTACAGATTGGACTCCAATACAGCTATAATAGCCAATTAGGGGCATGTCAATTACATTACTACTTCCCACAGTCTCAGTGTAAGTCTCAGTAATAGAACTCAAATAGGTCTACAGAGTTTAGGACTGTCAGATACAGTCCACTCAGAATAGTATGAAACTCAGCTAGTTCTATTAGAACCTAGACTATCAGATATAGTCACTCAGTATCAGTTATTTTAGTTATACAGTTATCAGTATCTTATGCTATCAGTACTCAAACGCAGTAATCATGTTATCACAAATTCAGTTACAGTCCCTTATTTATGCATGCATTCTCACATTCATGTTATACAGTCGGATAGTTCAGTTCATGTATATGTACCCTTTACATTCAGCCTATATCACATGCATACCAGTACACTCAATCGTACTAACGTATTTGTGCTATGGCATTTTATACCAGAAGCATGAACTCTAGAACATAAGTAGCAGCTAGATTAGTAGTGAGTCCTCATCATTAGAGAAATTTTATTAGTTATTTCATTAATTCACTTTATCTTTTAGTAGATGGAGTTAGTTGGGGACATGTCTCATCAACTCCTTATTCAGACAGTTAGAGGCTTTTTAGATTATCATGACCATACAGTTTATTTCAATTGTTTTGGGTATTTCATACCCCACCCAGATGTTATATTTTATCAGATATTATGCCTTAGTTTTGAACCTTATGGCCTTACATCCTTTATTTCCACATTATATAGTATATTTTATAGTGTTCAGGTACAGATATCAGTCATGGGTTAGCTTGTGGTACTTTAGGGCCATGAGCACCGTGTAGCATTTCGGGTACCAAATTTAGGACATTACAGCTACCTACCAATTGAAAGATGTGGCATATTAGTGGTATGAGAAATGGGACCAGTCACGAGGAAATGATCCTAAGTCATCCCTGCGGGATGATTTTTCTAGTGATTTTTTGGACCGCTTCTTTCCTCAAGAGCTGAGGAAAGTGAATGCGAAAGATTTTATTAACCTAAAGCAAGGAAATATGTTAGTCAAGGAGTATGCCTTGAAGTTTCACCAGTTATCTCGATATGCTCCGGAGTTAGTGTCTAGCATAAGGATAAATAAGGAAGTTTTTTCTGGGTTTTCTTGATACTTGATTTTTGAGAGTAAGGTTGCCTTATTAAATAAGGACATAGACATCTCCAGTTTGGTTGTATACATACAACAGGTAAAGAAAAAGAAGAAGAAGCAGGCAGAGATATGGGAGAGATAGAGTAAAAAGTTTAGATTTTTTTATTATGGTGGAGGTCAACTGCAGAATGGTAGGGTGGTGGAAAGTGGTTCAAGACGAAGTGGAGAAATTCTTGGTCCTACTTTATGGATAGTTCTCCCTACCTAAATCCATCTAGTGATAGGCATTTTCAGGGTTTCCACGGTTCTAGGGCACAGGCTGCCCAATCTCAGGCTAGTGAGGCCTAATCAGCTCTATCATATCTTCTCTGTAGGTTTTTTGGTCGATTGTATCAGGGTTTATATGATGAAGCAAGGGACAAGTGCTTCAAGTATGGCCATCCAAGGCATATGCTTAGAAATTCTCCCATGGGTAAGGTTACTTCTGAGGAAAATAAGATTCCTGTTACCATTTTATTAGCTTCGACAACAAAGAGTGCCCCATATGGCTTTGACGCTGTTCAAAATCATCTTTATGCTCTCACTACCCATCAAGAGTTTGAGGCATCATCTGATGTCATTACTGGTGTGTTGAAACTCTTTTCCCTTAATGTGTACTATTTACTTGATCAGGGGTCTATCTTTCTTATGTGACCCCATTTATGGCTGTGAATTTTGGTTTTGATCTCGAGTGTATTTCTAACCGCTTTTTTGTTTCTACCTCGGTGGGTGACTGTGATGGCTAGAAGAGTCTACAATGGTTATGTGGTATCTATGAATAGGAGATAGACTTTAGTTTATCCAGTAGAGTTACACATAGTTGATTTTGACATCATATTGGGGATGGATTGGTTGAACTCGTGTTATGCTTATGTAGACTTTCAGACCCTGAGGTCATTTTTAAATTCCTAAATAAGTAGTTTTTGAGTGGGAAGGTGGTTCTCTCGTGCCTGAGGGAAGGTTAATATCATATTTTAGAGATCAAAGATTAATCTCCATAGGGTATCTTTATCATTTGGTCTGGGTTAAGGATTTTTAACTCAGAGAGTCCTTCTTTACATTCCATCTCGATGGTTAATGAATTTCTTGAGGTATTCCCTGATGACCTTCCTGGTATCCCTCTCGATAGGGAGATTTATATTGGGATTAATCTTGTTCTAGACACTTATCCTATCTCTATTCCCCCATATAGAATGGCTTCGGCTGAGTTGAAGAATCTTAATGAGCAGTTGAAAGACCTACTAGATAAGGGTTTTATCCATCCTAGTGTGTCTCCATGGGGTGCACCTATTTTGTTCGTGTATAATAACGATGGTTCCCTATGGATATATATTAATTATTGTCAGTTGAATAAGGTGATGATGAATAATAAGTACCCTTTTCTTAGGATTGATGATTTGTTTGATCAGCTTCAAGGTGCTAGATTCTTCTCTAAGATTGATATCAGGTCGCGTTATGATTAGTTAAAGATTAGGGAAGTAGATATCCCTAAGACTGCCTTTAGAACCTGGTATGATCATTATGAGTTTTGGTCATGTTTTTTGGGTTGACCATTACCCTGGCAGTATTCATGGAGCTAATGAATAGGGTTTTCCACCAGTTCCTGGATCTGTTCATCATTGTATTCATAGATGATATTCTAGAATACTCTAAGAGTGAGGCGGATCATGTTGATCACTTTCATATCATGTTGCAAACCTTGAAACATCAGTATTTGTATGCTAAGTTTTTAAAGTATGAGTTCTAGTTGAGATCTGTTACTTTTCTGGGCCATGTAATTTCTAGTGAAGGATCATGGTAGATCTGCAGAAAGTGGAAGTGGTTAAGAAGTGGCCTAGACCTCGACTCAAACCAATATTCAGAGCTTCTTGGGTTTAGCTAGTTACTATAGGAGATTTGTGGAGAGTTTTTTTTACTATAGCTACCCCGTTGACTAATTTGACCCGGAGAAGGCAAAATTTTTGTGGTCAGAGTCTTGTTAGGGGAGTTTTGAGAAGCTAAAAGATAAGTTGACTTTGGCTCCAGTTTTGACCCTGCCTAAGGATAATGATGGATGGTCTATTGTGATGTGTCTCGTGTAGGTATTGGGTGTGTGTTGATGTAGCATGGTAGGGTGATGGCCTATGCTTCTAGGCAGTTGAAGGTTCATAAGAAGAACTACTCGACACATGATTTGGAGTTGTTAGTTGTGGTGTTTGTATTGAAGATCTAGTATCACTATCTATATGGAGTTTATGTGGATAGATTATCTTATCATAAGAGCCTGCAATATGTATTCATGCAGAAGTATCTTAATCTCATTCAAAGGAGGTAGGTTGAGTTGCGGAAGAACTATGACATGAGTCTCTATTACCACCTAGGTAAATCTACCCTAGTTGTAAATTTTCTTAGAAGGTTTTCCATGGTAAGTCTAGTTTATGTGGATGAGGATATGTGGTAATTGGTGAAGGATATTCACCATTTGGCTAACCTTAGGTTTCATCTCTTAGACTCTGAGGATAGTGGCGTGTTTGTGCATCAGGTGGCGTAGTCATCCCTTGCTGCTAAGATAAAGGAGAAGTGGGTATTGGATCCTGTATTGATGATAATTAAGAGAGATACAAGTTAGTAGAAGATTAATGTTTTTCGATTAGTGGTAATGGTTTCTTGAGTTACCAAGGCAGACTTTATGTTCCCGATGTAGATGGATTGCAAGAAAGCATCTTGGTTGAGGCTCATGAGTCACGTTACACTATTTATCCTAGTTCGACAAAAATGTATCATGATTTTAAAAAAAAATTATTGGCTGAATAATATGAAGCGGTATGTGGCTAATTTTGTGGCTAAGCGCATGGTGTTTCAACAAAAGAAGGTTGAGAACTTGAGGCTGAATGGGCTATCTCGAGAAATTAAGTTTCCCATATAGAAATGGGAGATAATCAGTATGGATTTTATTACCGGCCTTCCTCAGTTCGGAATCATTTTTATTTGATTTGGATCATCATGGATAGGATGACTAAGTCTGCTCACTTCTTCCCAGTGAGACTAATTATTCGGCTGAGGATTATGTTAAGTTATTTCTTATGGAGATCGTGAAGTTGCATGGTGCTCCGATTTCCATTATTTAGATAATGGTACACAGTTTTAATCTCACTATTGGTGATCATTTCAGAGAGGTTTGGGAACTAAGGTGAGACTTTTAAATCATGAGGCCCAAACACATATGTAGACCCCTCCCCAGCTTAAAGAATTAAAGTGTCCTCACTGCAATAAACAAAAGAAGTACAAGGCGAAGAGGGATTCTCTTAAGAAGCAACATAATTTTCCCTGGGATACCACGATTGCGATAGGGTGTTCCTCAATCATGGGTCCACGGTTGCGGCCCTCAATTCACGATCATGGTATATGAGGTTGATTTCCCTTTTTTTGCTCTATTTTCCTGCATAACTTCCAATTACCAACTCAGTTTTTCCCCTATTTTTCTGGACTGTTAACTTATGTCAAGACACCTACAAAACATCAAAAAAAGGCAATAATTGTGTAAAGGATGGGTTCCCTCCCATCGAGTACCTAATTTAACATCGCGGCACAACTTTCCTTTCTCGCCATATAGGATCTTTGAAATGTATCAACTCCACCTTGACCATCCCGGGACCTCCCACATTGTAGTATTTTACCTTTTCGCCATTTACTACAAACCTCTTTTTTTCAAGATCTTCAAATTTAATGGCGCCACTAGGGTAAACATTTGAAATCACAAAGGGGCCCAACCATTTAGAATGAAGCTTCCCCACTAAGAGTTTCAAATGAGAATTATAAAGAAGTACACTCTCGTCAACATAAAATTCTCGCATTAGTATTTTAGTATCTTGCCATTTCTTTATTTTCTCCTTATATAATATAGAACTCTCATAAGCCTTGAGTTGAAAATCCTCCAATTCGTGAAGTTTAGAGACCCTTGTCTCGGAATCCTCTCCCCAATTCATGTTCAACCTCTTCAAGGCCCACAAGGCTTTATGATCAAGCTCAATGGCCAAGTGACATTCCTTACCGAACACCAATTAGTAGGGATACATACCAATCGGTGTTTTGTAGGCTGTTTTATATGTCCAAAGTTCCTCATCAAGCTGTCTAGCATAATTAGTTTGGCCTACATTCCCGGTCTTCTCGAGTAGGGCTTTGATTTCTCGATTGGAAACTTTGACTTGGCCACTTTTTTGGGGTGGTATAGGGTAGCAACCTTGTGTTTTACCCCATATTTGTCAAGAAGGGCCCTAAATACCCGATTGCAAAAATGTGAGCCTCCATCAGTATTGGTGGAACGTGGCTTTCCTAACCATGTAAAGATGTATTTGGTTAAAAATGAATTAATGCTTTTGTTGTCATTATTCGAAAGTGCCATTGCATCCACCCATTTAGAAACATAATCCACCACCAGCAATATATATTTGTTTCCAAAGGATCTCACTATAGGGCTCATGAAATCAATTTCCCACATGTCAAAGAGTTCAACTTCAAGATTTGATCTAAGGGAATTTTATGTCTCCTCGAGAAGCCACCTTGTATTTGACATTGATGACATGTGTTTTCCCACTAAATAGCATCTCTATGGATGGTGAGCCAATAATACCCATATTGAAGAATTTTTGCGGCGATTCAAATCGCCCTATGGTGACCATTGTAAGGTAAGGAGTGACATGCTTCAAGGATATCCTTCATTTCAACTTCCATAGAACAATGCCTAATCACACCATCTACTCACTCCAAAAATAGGAAGGGTTCATCCCAAAAATATTATTTTACATCGAACAAGAACCGATTCTTTTGATGATAGCAAAGATCCTCGAGGAGTACACCACTGGCCATATATTTAGCATAGTCGGTATACCACAATTTGCCTTTTCCTGAGATTTACATGACTAACTCAACAGGAAAGAATCATGAATCTCAATTTCCACATGCTTTTCATGATTACCCTCAAAATGCAAAAGTGGTTGGCCACTTGGTTTTTGCAACCCTTTTGATCCTTTACCTTAAAATCAAAATCTTGTAAAAGCAAGATCCATCTAATTAGGCATGGCTTAGCTTAATTTTTCACCATGAGGCGTTTAAAGGCGGCATGATCCGTTTGCACCACCACTTTCGTGCCTAACTAGCATGGTAAAATTTCTCAAAAAGCATATGCAACCGCCAACAATTCTTACTTAATAGTGTAGTTACATTGAGCATCATTTAAGGTCTTCCTTATATAATTGATAGGATGAAATAGATTTTCCTTGAGTTGACTCAACACCGTACCTAATGTAATCCCTATTGATCACACATCACCTCAAATGGGGACGATCAATCTGGGGCAACAATATTGGGAGTTGATATAAGCAACTCCCTGAGACAATTAAAGGACTTTAAGAACGCATTATCAAATTGAATTTTGATTCATTTTCAAGGATATTAGACATTGGATAAGGTATTTTAGAGAAATCCCTAATAAATTGTTGATAGAACTTGGCATGCCCAAGAAAACTCTGAATACCCTTTACAAAAATGAGGAGTGGTAACTTGGAAATTACCTTTACCTTAGCTTGATCAACTAGTATACCCTTCCCTGAGATCTTGTGGCCCAAAATAATACCATCCTGGAAACCAAGTACCTTGCTTAGATGCTCAATACATAACTCAAATGAGTTTTCCATGACTGAGAAATCATCCATGAAGACTTCCATCAAATCCTCAACCACATCTGAAAAGATTGATAACATGGAACATTTAAAAGTTATTGGTGTATTTCACAACCCAAAGGCATCCACTTGAATGTGAATGTACCATTGGGTTAAGTGAAAGTTGCCTTCTCTTGGCCTTCTGGGAAATACGAATTTGATTATACCCTAAATAACCATCTAGAAACTAATTCCACCCTCGCCCGAACAATTTATCTAGCATTTGGTTCATCAAGGGCATAGGGAAGTGGTCTTTTTTAGTCTTAGAATTCAACTTTTGGTGGCCCATGCATACCTTCCACCCCATGATCGGTGTCATAATTCCACCTTTTTTTGGAACACATTGCATTAGGATCACCCAAGTTCTATTAGAGATTGGATAGATAACTTCCGCGTCAAGCTATTTTATAATTTCCTTCTTCACTACCTCTTGCATGGGTTTATTTAGCCTCCTTTGATGTTCCACACTTGGCATATGATCTTTTTCTATCTTGATTTTATGGGAACAAATGTTGGGGGCTATTCTAGTACTATCCACAATTTTCCATCTAATGGATCAGAAGAACTTTTTCACTACCTACTACAAAGCTTCCACGTGATAGGGATCGAGATCACTTGCAATGATGATAGGTAAAATGTCTCCATCCCCCAAGAACACATATTTTAGATGGGGCGGTAATGGCTTAATTTAATTTTGGGTGGATCAAGAATGGATGGCTTTATGGGTGCGCTCTGACTATTTTGAAGATCAAGGTCCAACTTTACCGAGTTCTTGGTATAAGATCCAAGTCATGTTAAAGATGCAACCACTTCATCAAACGCTTCAACTTGCACTCTTTCACAATTCCACAAAACCCCTGCCAATGGATCATCCACCAAACTTACATCAGCATAATTTATCACTTCACCATCACTGGCATCAATCATTAAAATTATGTGTAAGTCAATTGAATACTTCATGGACTTGCATACATTGAAGGAACCTTTTTATTATTTAGATAAAATTTCATCTCGCCGCACTCTACATCCACTAATGCTCTCCCAGTGGGTAAGAATGGCCTTTCAAGAATAATAGAAACTTCATGGTCCAAAGCACAATCAAGGATTACAAAATAAGCTGAGAAGATGAACTGGTGTACTTTAACTAGCACATCATGAAGTATTCCGATAGGCTTCTTGATGGATCAGTTTTCCATGAGCAATTTCATCATGGTAGGTTGCAGTTTCCCTAATCCGAGCTTGTGAAATATGGCATATGGCATTAAATTTACATTCGTCTTGAGGTCACAAATGGCTTTTGCAAACTTGAACATTCTGATGGTACACAAAATTGTAAAAGCACCAAGGTCTTTGATTTTTTTGCTATCGTACTTGACATAATGGCACTATAATGATGAGTTATTTCTATTGTCTCATCCTACACAAGCAGCTTTTTAGAGACCAAATCCTTCATAAATTTAGCACACCCCGTCATTTCTTGCAAGGCTTCTATTAAAGGAATATTGATGGAAAGGTTGCTAAATTTATCAAGGAATTTGTTGAACTTTGCATTTTTCCCTTTTTTCATAAACCATTGAGGAAAAGGGGGAGGAATAGTGATTGTTGGCATGGAGACAATTTGACATTCTTACGTCTTTGAATCTTCAACTATAACCTCACTCTGCCTTGACTTATCATTATTAGACCTCTTTCTCTTTGCATTTGTTTTCTCATCGTTTTCTCTTTAACTGGGATTATCATCAAGCTCTATGACATTGCCAAGAGTTTCTCCATTTTGAGTGACAATAGCATTTGTTACTATCCCGCTTGGCATTACTTTATTTTGTCTCTCCATGAGGTACCCCGATATTTGATTTAATTCTACCTCTAGTTGTTGGATGGCGGTTGAATGAGACTCAAACGTTAGCTTGGAGAAGTCATTTCTTATTTATTTCACTATTTTGTTGGTCCCTTCAACACCAATCAATATTCAAGCTAAAATATCCTTATTAATGCACCCCTCTTATTGTGCATCGCGGCATGCTTTGGTTTTTATTGCTCCGACCTTGATTCCAACTTTTTCCTTGAGAGGCAATGTACGAACCCTCCGAATACTTAGGAAGCAAACTTATCTTGTCATCAATTATCTCTTCTTTCGTATTTTCACATGCCCTAGCATCCATTGCATCTATAACATTGTCTCTTTCAATTGAGGCTCCCAACTTATGTTTGGTAAGAATTTCAAGGTGTGACATTACCTTGATCGTGTTTGCATCTCTCTCCTTCTCTTGACATCTTCTATTTGACCAAAAAAGTATGATATGGGATCCCCTATGGCCACCTCGGCATCTTTCATATGCCAACCCCTATCCAAACTAGCCACTTGATCTAACACCTTTGATGCAACCCCATATGATGATTTAATAAGTGATCCACCGGATGCATAGTCTAATATGGCTTTGTTGATTCGGTTCAATGCCCTATAGAATATTTGAAGAAGCATTTTCTCCGACATCTTGTTTTAGGGCATTTCAAAATCTTCTTGTTAAATCTCCCCCAAGCTTCATACCACTGCTCCCCATGGAATTGACAAAAATTGATGATTTCGTCCTGCAATTGTAACATCTTTGAAGGTGGGAAGTATTGATACAAGAAAACCTTCATAATATCGACCCATGAGGTTATAGACCCGGCCAGAATAGATCGTAGCCACAATACCACCTCACCCGTTAGAGAAAATGGGAAGAGGCGTAACCAGATGGATTCTTGCGAGATGTAGGCAATATCAAAGGGGGCACAAATTTCTACAAAGTTCTTCAAATACAAATTGGGGTCTTTATGTTCTTGCCCCTTGAAGAGGCCCTTTATTTGAAGAAATTGGAGCATGAGGCTTGTGTCATAACATACGTCATTTCCCCTGGTAGGGGGGATTCAAATGGCACTAGCATTCTCTTCATCACCAAGATAATCCATAGGTTCAACATGTTCATATGATGGATTGTTGATGAGTCCCTCTTGTCTCATGGTTATTCAAAAAAAATAATAATCACCTACCAAGAAACATAAACAACAAATAAAGTAAATCTAAATCACTATGGGTATACTTAAAGCTACAACAAACACCGTACAAGTTCTTGCACCCAAGCGCACACACAAGTGTAAGTGGTCTCACCAAGAGTGAAGTGTCCCTGTAGAAGCCAAGTATCGATCTCATGGGGACTTGTGTTAAACAACTATTTGATTCCAATTCACAATTGAGATTAAATTAATGCAAAGTAACCAAAAGAGTTTTGAAAGTTTTTGACCTAAAATTAAGGTCAAATAATTTGTAAAAGTAAAGACTTTGGACAATCAATGGATGAAAGCCCGGGTTAAAGAACTACGAACAATCATACTATGCTAACGAACTTCATTTGTTAGACTACTTATCTTGGTTGTTGATTCGTAGGGTTTAACGCATGATCATGGTCTCCCGGCCTCTAATTGTCTACCTAACTTGAACATTACAACAACATCGTTGAGTGGGGATTTAATAATACAATTGGATGCAAGAAGTTATCATCCTACATGTGAACTAATCAAGGCTTCTAGGTATATCCTTATCCTAGATTCGAATTCAAATCCCCTATTTTAAGGAATAACAATCCTACTCTATTTACCCCCACGTTCTATCTTCCTCTTCCCCTTCCCGAGATCACAAGGTCGAAAATATATGTATCTAAGGGTCGCGAATCCTTAAAATATTTTTAAAAAAAGGATAAACAAAAAATCAAATAAGATAAATAAAACCAAATCAATTCATAGCCATCGTAATCATGTTCCTGGCTTTAATCCTAGAAAGAGGGTATTTAGCCACTAATCGATATAATCATAATCCAAATTAATGAATACATGATTAAATATCTTTAAAAGCTAAAGTAAAGAGAAATAAACCCAAAAGAAATGTTGAACATCCTCTCTCCAAATCCAGAAACGTTCAAAGTATCCAAGGTGAATTACAAAGTGTGCAGATGTCCTATTTATAGTAGAGACATTTTGGTCGTGTAGGGAGTGGGCTTCGCATCATGATGCGTGCAAAGAGAGACTGGTGGTAGTGATGCGGGCTGTGGAAAGGAGAAATGGAGGTCATTAAATGAGCTATGGAAAGTATTTCTAGTGGTAACGATGCACTGCCATCACGAGAGCTCTATGGAATGTGCCATTTGACGTCTACTTAGTCTTAAACATTTTCCCTTTAATTCCATGCCTTGTGGTATTCTTTACCTTCAATTTCCAGATTGTGTATCATAAATATATCCTCAAATCACTCTCCCAGTTTCCTACATCAAGATACACCACGAATTAGAGCTCAAAACAATACAACATCAAAAAACGTGAACTAGAAACACAAACTAAGACTAGGCTTCATCCACTTTGACCTTTACTGAGTATTTTGACTCTACGCTTGATTCAATTGCACTTTGCACATTAGAATCAAATTTTTTCACACATAATTACACAATAACACCATTAAGAACTCATTAAACACACTAGAATCCACTGAGGTCAGCTATAACAACACCTAGCTCAAGCTAGTAGCATTAGTTTTCGCACTTGAACTCTAAGTGATCAAATTGAATCAAAACTTGTTTGAAAACACCTTTAAACATCGTAATTACATAATTAAACACTTAGATGCTTATTTATATCATCATTAACACATAAAGAACATGAATTGTCCTCAAAACAAGGCTAAATAAGCTAGGATACAAACACTAAAGTTCATAAAACCACCTCAGATCACCACCCCACACTTAAAGCCTTGTTCGTCCACGAACAACTCTTTACTAGAATCATCATAGGTTGGGATAACTCCACACTTATACTACAAGAAATGCACTCAAACTAGTACTACAATGACTACACAGAATGCAAGTTTCTACACTAAGCATGTTACATACATAATTGACAGTTCAAGAATACTACTTCAAAACATCCTAGCCTCAAGAATTGACTCACCTAGTTGGCAAACTCATACATATTGTTCAATCAAAGACATCATACAATTCTCCCAACTATCATCAAACATGTGCCCTCAAAGTAAGAGAGTTACCCATAATCACTCATAATAAATGCAATGTATAATAGAAAGGGTACAAGAATCAAATTTTGCTCACTCTCACAAAGAATTTACAAGTTACAAATGATGAACCATATATTTGCCATTAATGTAGTACTCCACTAATATCAGAATGTTAAGCTTAGGATCAAATAGGTCTTTAAGGGTTGTAATATAGTCTAAGGGACGGGTAGGAACTATTTTGGCGAAGAATAGCGGCTATCTTCCCTAATCTCTTTAATACATCACATTATACAATTAAGATCAATCTCTAACAAGCAAATTATAACCCTTTTGTTTACCCTTATCTTTTGTTTTACCCTATCTCTTTAAGCTCATTCACATATACTATGGTGGGAGTGTTCTCTATTCACAACTTATTTAATTTGAACAAATTTTTATTCTTTTCATTAATCAACTCCCAAACATAACATATAACAATTTTACACACCAATAACTATCACTTTAGGGCTTCAATTTCACCTTTCTCCTACTTTTAATTTTCATCTCCTCACTCAATTAATTTTACATTATACCGCTTAAGAGATATTGGATTAGATTAAATTCATTCAAGAAGGGGATTAGGCTACATATGAGGCTGCCAAAGAAAAAGCTAAAGGCTCAACGGGGCTTACTAGGGTAATGCACAAGGGTAGGTAAAAAGAAGGTATAAAATATGGCTATCAAATAAATGCATACATCATCTCCTAAACCTATACTTTTTATTTTGAATTGCACATATACTAGGAAAGTTCTATATCACATACAATAAAGAATATGCAAATAACCTCACACATACATGGCACATGCTCAACTTAAGTGGGATCATCATAGAATCTTAACTAAATAATCACATAAATTAAATCATGAAGAAAACAAGTAAAAGAGTCATACTCATGAGCCTATGAGTCTAAAAAGTAGTCATTCACTCAATCAATCATGCTCTTTACAACTAAAACACTTGCATCATGCAGTCAAATATCGCACCAACAAAAATGTCTTATTTATTCCTAACATAAAAAAATTTAAAATTACTCCTAAAAATGGGAATGTCCCTACCCCACACTTAAATTCTACTTTGTCCCCAAAATGTACCTAAAAGTAGAGATAGAAATACTCTTTGAGGCCTCTAACCCTAGCTAGTAGCATCTTTATACATTAAGGGGGATTGAGGACCCCACACTTAGTCTTTGCCATACTCCTTAGCTCAGGTTTTCCGGTACTCAGACTTCCCATAAACCTGTGACTCAAAAAAAAACTAATGAAGTAAAAACTAAAATACTAAAATAAAACCTACCTTAACTTAACTTGGGTTTCCTCCCAAGCAGCTCCTGATTTAGTGTCACGGCATGTCCCCATCTTTGACTCAACCATTTTTCTTCATCCTTTCCTCATGTTTGGAGTCCATCTTCTTATTTGTTTCTGACCTCTTGAGTGTGAACTCTTAAGGTAAACAGATTTCTCAACTTTAGCCTTTTTAGGCTCATCAATCTCCATCATGTCGAGCTTAGGTATTGGAGGCTTGGGTTGCTCAATGAGGAAGTACAATGAGGTTTTTTGTGGAACAGGCTCTACCATCCCATACTTATCTCCTTCAGTCACAGTAATCATGCACAAATCTTTATAGTAGGATAGTGCGTTGAGCAGTTTGTACTCTTTAAAAACTGCCTCTTTGTCATGCATTCTCATTGTGAGCGTGCCCTCTCTCACATCTATTAAAGCTCCTCCCATCACTAAAAATAGATATCCCAAAATAACTGGCACTCTTTTATCTATCTTAAAATCTAAAACAATAAAGTCATAACGAATAATAAACTTACAGACCTTGATGAGAGCATCAACTATGATTCCTTCAAGATGGGCTAAGGATTGGTCTGCTAACTGGAGTATCAAAGAGCTCGGTCTCGTCTTCCCAAGCCTAAAGTGTTGAACAAGGAGAGAGTCATCAAGTTGATACTTTCCCCCAAATTACTAAGTGCATATACCACCTCACTATCGCTAATTTGAATTAGGAGAGTGAAACTTCCAGGATTTTTAAGCTTTTTGGGCATCTTCTGCATCACCACATAGCTACACTCCTCAGTGAGTGGTACTGTCTCAATATCCTATAGCTTATCTTTGTTAGTGATCAGATCCTTCAAGTACTTAGCATACTTGGGTATTCCCTGAAAAACATCTAAAAGAGGTAAGTTAATGTGCAGCTCTCTGAATGTGTCAAAGAACTTCTGGAAGCATGCCTCCTCCTTTTCTTTTATGTGCTTCTGTGGGAAAGGTGGCGGTAGGATCTTCTTCACCTCTTCCGCAACTGTGGTTTTCAAGAACTCATACTTCCATGAATTTTTAGCAACTTTTTTATCTACCTACTTAGGAACCAAATCAGCATCTACCTCCTTAGTTTTCTTTGGAGGTTATTTATTGAGCTCCTCACCACTACTCAAGGTGATTGCCATAACTTGTTTAGGATTTTTAGTATCTCTTGGAAAACCACCTTAAGGCCTAGTATTTTGTGCCTTATCAAAATGACCAATTTGCAAATCCAAGCTCTTTGTAGTTGCTTACTGGCTCTTTATATTTGCTGCTAATTATGCTTGAGTGGTCATAATTTATTTCAACATCTCTTCCACATTTCTAGTCTGAGTTGTGGCCTGGTTATTCTGAACTTGCTACTACTGAAACTGCTGTTATTGGGCATTTAATTATTGATTTGGTGACTAAATCTGCCACTTTAAATTATATGTGTTCCCATAATTCAGCCTTTGAGCATTGCCCACAAACATCACGGACTCAGGATTTACAGCACACATCTCTACAGAATGACCACTATTTTCACACACCATGCACCAAGTACTCATCTACTGAATTACATTTACTATGGAAGTAGGTTGTGTAACCCTCAACTTCATATTGCTTATCTAATTTTTTAGTGTAGAAATTTGGGTAGAAATAGCAGTAAATTGGTCCACTCCAATACACCTACAACTTTCTTTGTGGCATTTCTTGAGTCTTAATGCCACTTGGGATTTCCTTGTGCAATCTAGTTCAACGAAGTATAAAGCTCATCATATGTCAACTCCAAAGCTTGACCACCTACAGCTGAATCTAGAAAATATTTTATGTTATGGTCAAGTGCCTCAACAAAAGTGTGAGCTAATACCTCATTGGACTGCTAATGATGTGGGCAATCCCAAAGAAGTTCTTTGAACCGCTCCCAAGCAAGGTATAAATTCTCATCAGGCTTCTGGTTGAAGCACATAATCTCACTGCGCAGTCTCGTAGTCGTGCCAGATGAAAAGAATAGGATACAAAATTTTTGGGCTAAGTCATGCTAGGTTGTGATTAAATTTGTTGGCTCAGTGTTCAATACTTTTTTGCTTCCCCCAAAAGTGAAATAGGTAATAGTGTCAGCCTTACATCATCAATTGACATAGCCATAGGGATGAACATATCTCTGATCTCTAGAAAGTTTCACAAATGGACTTATAGATCTTCGTGTGAAAGCCCAATAAACTGTCCACTTCTAATCAATAGCTGCACCATGTTCTGTTTCAGCTCAAAATTACCTCCAGCAGCTGATTTCTGCAAAGGGGAGGTCAAATTTGTCGAAAATGGGATTTCCACTTCAATAACTATCCTATGGGCTAGTTTTTCTTCAGCCATTAGAGCAAAATTATCTTGATCATCATGAATTTACAGGATACAGAGGAGAAAGATTGCTTCTCTCCTTCATTGATGGAAGTATTGCTCAGGTTCGGGTCTTAGTTCAAACAACTCCCTAGCCTTAGCCAGCTTGTAGCATGTAAACTTGTGTCCTACAAAATCAATCCCAAGACCAAGTGTAAAGGACACTACCCGAACCCTAGGGCCATGTAGTATAGGCACCTCAAGCTCACATGAACTGGAGATCGCCTCAATATACCATTCCAAACATTTCATCATACCATATGAGTCAAAGGAACTCCACCTCACATAGCGGAATTAATATTACAACTCAACATTAGATTCATAATAATAATAACTATGCCCAAGTTCACAGTTTTTCACAATATCTCTATACAAAACCGAACTCAAAAAATGTATGTGTCGGGAAAAGCCCTCGACTATAGCCAAACCAAGTCTTAAAGATACTAAGCCTGATGATAAGTACTAAGAGATGAAGGTCTTCCAGGTGTAAGGAAGCTCACCTTTTCAAGTCAATGCACGAACCACTTGATCATCTAATCACTATGCAGGAAAAGAAGAAGATGGTCCGGTGCCTACATCGCGGGGGGACATAGACTCTGGAGACGGTTAGCGGTTAGAACGCTAGCTTGTAACTCAAGGATAAGTTATAAGATAACATCATCAATCAACAACAAATAAATATATCACATTTTATTACATTCATACACTTATCCATACATATAAATATACCATATATCAACCAAGATATCAAGGTTCATTAATATTCTCATGCATTCATTCATTAGACGCAGAGTAGAGGACTACCACCTCCCACACTTATGTATTATCATGATTAATAAGCAAGGACTTTTTCCACAATCACATTAACATTAGACCGGGAACTTTACCGATGTACACATATTCACTTAAGCTACAAACATCATCATTCAACAAGGGATCTTACCCAAGCACATAGGCCATTCAAACAAGGGACTTTACCCACACACATAGGTGCACTTTAACACAAGCCACAGGTGAAATTTACCACAAGCCGTGAGTGGAATTTACCACAATCCATAAGTGGACTTTACCACAAGCTTCTTCATGAGGTGAGGTGCTTTGACCTCAAGAGCTCTTTTTAAGCAACGGACTTTACCTTTCATTTTTATTCAGTGAGGGACTGTAACTACAAGCCATATCATAGGCAAGGGACTATACCCTTAATCCATCACAACTATCATTTATTGATATTTGGCACTCTACCCTCCTGTCTATGCATCAACATATATTCAATACAATATTTAGGGACTTTAGTCATTTAGCCAATTTCAACACTATGCAAGACCTCATTGTCATCATGGGAGCCTTCATTGCTTAACAATTTTAATAAGCCAATGCCTTCATTAAATTCATCTCATAATTCATTTTATGGTCCTTAAGACATTCACATTTCAATTGCATTCTCATGCCACACTTTAGTTCAATACACCATTCAAGTTCATCTTCATATTATATTAAGGGACTTCACATTTTTATTAGCTACTATCTCAACAAGATCATCAATTACAAATTACATGGCTCACAATAATAGTATCACAACATCTATCAAAAATTTATATTCATTGGGCTATTGCCCTAGTTCAACACATCATCAACAATTGCCTAGACAATTCACTTAGACATTTTCACAAACACCTTTGGTGCATACTTATGACAAGGTCATTTTCATGGTAGAAATCATCAAGACTAGGGTTAGTTGAGACCCTCATGTTAAACAACATACAACAGGAACACACATATGCAATCTACCATCAAATACATGTATCAACACAAGTATATACAAGCAACATCATCATTCATTGTTAAGTGTCAAAACCCTTTTCATTTGATTCAAAACCACCATGTACACTTATTAATTCATCTATGAAATACATGGATTTAGATTTATTTAAAGAGGGAAAGAGATAAATGCATTAAACAACTTGAATCACCAACAATCTTCACTCTTCTTCTTGTCATAAGATGAACACCTTCAAACCCTAGCCTCTAATATTATTTCCAAGAGCCTTTAGAGTGTTTGGGATGTTTAAGTATTGCAAATGAAGACTTAGGAGGCTACCAAGACTTATATAGGTCAATTAATTAGGTTGTTAGGAAAGGGAAATGACCAAAAGGTCATTGGTTAAAATCTGGAAAACACACACATACAGGGGTACGACTCTCCCTCACGATTCACTTGGCAATCGTAACCTAGGGTAAAAGCTTCTCCTTGGCCAACCATACTTTTTTGGGTAAAAAAGGGACCTTCGAGTCGTAACCAATGGGTATGACTCACCCCCTAAGCCGTAAGCTCAACTCGTGACCAAAATAGTCTATTTCAAGGTTAGGTTTCCCTCTATATGGTTTGAGTAGTTTATGACTCGTAAGCATGGTTACGACTAAGGGATGAACTTGTCGTATAGAGGACAGTATATTAACCTAACTTACAGTGTAGGATACAAAAGGGGTGTCATGGTGGGTATGAGTCATGACCTAGGTTACGACTCAAGTACCCCCCCCCCCCACCGTATCCACTCCTGAGACATCAAAGAGGTTGTTGTCTTTTTCAAGGGTTCAATTCTAAGTTCTTCAACTCTCTTCCACTTTTATAGGTAAGTATAGATACAAGTTAACACCCCAATACGCACCTTAGAAGTCTTTAAACAAGTTGGAAACAACACACAACAAGGATACAACAAAACACACATATCTTGATCATTGTCATCTAACTAAAAGTTTTGCAAGGTCACATACTCAGGTGTTTCATTATCCCCCACTTAGGATCATTCATCCATAAATGATGGTTAAGGTAAGCATAAACAAAAGTTAACATATCAACATGCATCAAACCAACCATTACACGAGTTAGAACAAGCACACAACAATGATGAAACATAATACATATTATGATCATCATCAATCATCAATTTTAATTCACTTGTCTTAAGACTCCAACTCATTATTTATCCAAAACTTGCTCATTTCATAACTTAGGGACTCTAAACCATCAACTAATCAAGGATATCGAGAAACTCAAGGCATTTGGAGGCTTTACTCCACCATTTATCCAAAATATGAATCAATTCAAAGTGTTAGAGACTTGAACCCATCACAACAAGTCACAAATCATTTCATAGTATTAGGAACTTTGATCAATAGTCTAACAAAACACCAATAATTTCATACATTTGGAACTTTAATCCATTGTCTAACAAAGACATAAACCAGTCTCAATCATTGGAGACGTTACTCCAATGTCTATAAAATACATACATCAAATTAAGGAGATCAACACATATCTCCATTACAAGCTTTTAGAAAGGGAAATAAATCTGGGTACTTGGACTTCATGTCCTCTTCCACCTCCCCAAGTAGCTTCCTCAGACTTTTGGTTTCTCTATATGACCTTCACTGAAGCCAATTCTTTTGTTTGCAATCAATAAACTTGTCGATCCAAGATCCTCACCGAGATCTCCTTATAGGATAAAGAGCCTGAAATACCAACATCTTCTAAGGGAACAACCAAGGAAGGATCACCCACACATTTTTGCAACATAGAAACATGGAAAACCTGCTGAATGGAGTTCATACTAGAAGGCAACTCCAACTCATAGGAAACGCTATCAACCTTCTTCACAATCAAGTAGGGACCAACACATCGGGGACTAAGCTTACTCTTTTTACAAAACCGCATCACTCCCTTCATGGGAGATACTCTCAAGAATACCTAATCGCCCATATTAAACTCTAGGTCCCTATGACTCATATCTATATAGGACTTTTTGTGACTTAGAGAAGTCATCAATCTATCACGACTCACCTTCATCTTATCTAAGGCTTGGTGAACGAAATTAGGCCCAAGCAACATACCCTTGCCAACTTTGTACCACCCAAATGGAATCATGATGGCGTCGGGAAGGAGGTAAACCAATCATAAAGTCCACATTTATCTCTTCCCACTTCCAGATGGGAATACTAAACTCTTGCATCATACCACCAGGTATTTAGTGTTCAACCTTGACCTGTTGGCATGTTACACACTTAGCTACAAACGCTGCTATATCTTTCTTTATGCCACTCCACCAATAGATTTCCCGCAAGTCTCGGTATATCTTGGTGGCACCAGGATGAATAGAATATCGCGCCCCATGCGCTTCAACCATAATCCTCTGTCTCGGATCATCAATATTCGGGACACACAATCTACCCTGTAATCTCAACACACCATCTCCCTCTTGGGAGAAAACCTCTAATATTTGGTCCTTGACTGACTCCTTCAGTCTGACCAAACTAGTATCTAAGTATTATTTTTCCTTCACTTCTGAAACCAAGGAGGATTCGGAACTACTCTAAACCCCTATACTACCTTCAGCTAATTCAAACAACCTAACCCCCAATCTCGCTAAACAATGTACATCACGAGCCAACTCTTTCTTACCTTCTACCACATGCAAAACACTAACCATGGACACTCTACTAAGGGCATCTGCCATAATATTGGCCTTGCCCGGATGGTACAGCACACTCATATCATAGTCCTTTAACAATTCTAACCATCGTCTCTACCTAATATCAATTCTCTCTATGTAAACACATACTGCAGACTCTTATGATCAGTGAAAACATCAACATGGACACCATATGAATAGTGTCTCTAGATTTTCAAAGCAAACACAACAGCAGCCAACTCAAGGACATGGGTAGGGTAATTTCTCTCATGGGGTTTCAACTGTCTAGAAGCATAAGCTATCACCTTACCCTTCTGCATCAATAGTACACCACAAAACCATCAACACCATTAGGCAAAGTCAAAACAGGGGCTAAAGTGAGTCGAGTCTTCAACTCCTGAAAAATCTTCTCACAAAATTCAAACCACAAGAACTTCACTTTCTTTTGAGTCAAACGAGTCATAGGAGACGCTATAGAGAAGAAAACCTCAACAAAATGGCGGTAATATCCAGATAAACCCAACAAACTTCGAATATCAGTTGGACAAATAGGTCTAGGCCAATTTCTAACAGCTTTGGTCTTTTGGGGATCAACTCTAATACCTTCGAAAGAAATTATATGACCCAGAAAAGCAACTGACCTTAGCCAAAACTCACACTTACTGAACTTGGCAAACAACTTGTGATCTCGAAGGGTTTGCAAGACAGTTCAGAGATTATCAGAATATTCATCCTCACTACGGGAGTACACTAGTATATCATCAATGAACACTATGACAAACATATCCATATATGGTCTGAACACTCGATTCATGAGGTCCATGAAAGCTGCTGGGGCATTAGTTAACCAAAAAGATAGGAGAGCATGAATCAATAGCAGAGAGAGACACTTTAAGCATGATAGACTTTTGGAAGAAACAATCATACTTTTTCCTAAAATATTTTGTAGCCTCTTGCTCATAGATGTGGCGTGCTACACACCGATGATCAAAAATCTACTTAACACAGCTTGTCAGACTCCCTAGGACACCTTAAAACCTTAGGCTCTGACACCAAGTTTGTAACGCCCTGAAAACGGGTTCCGAAGCATCACACGGTGCTTAAGGCTACGAGTAGCCCCAAGCTAACCCTTTGAGCTATTTTCATTTAGTTTAACATAAATCAATGGGGTTTTCATAAATAACCCTCAAATATCAATAGAGTAATCATCATCCAGGAATAAAAGAATTTTACAAAGATAACAAAATATGACTTATTAGTCAACTCCCAACATCAATACTAGTATAATAAGCCTCTAAGAAAATTAATAAAACCAGCGATCCATTGAGACATGCCCCAACTGACTCGTACTCAGTTATCAAATTTAAACAATTTCGTGAAACCAACATCAGACATCACATCCTCAGAACATGAGGACTCACCACAATAGAGGATGTAGAACAGCATGCCCCAAGAATTACTGTCGAAACTGAAACTGAGCACCTGAACCTATATTCTGAGAAAATATAGCCCATATCCGAAGATGTGGGTCAGTACCATGGAAGGAACCGAGTATATGGGGGTGTATGCAGTTTTATAAACATCATCATCATAAATATTTATAAGAAATATGCAGGATGTATGAAAGAGTCACATAGCCCGAAGAAAATCATCATAATCATGAGAGGATGAATTAAGGACAATAACACATATAAGTCATCATATAATTTATCAATCACTTTCCGTTCATCAAGAATATCAATTCTCATAATGTAAATATCATTTAAATCTTTCGAAAGAATAACTTTCACAATTCCACTTTTAAATCACTTCACCATTCACCATAGACACAAGGAAACACACACAAACTGGGAGATCCTAAAACCGACATAAATTATGTGAGCTACATGGAGTCCAATGTATAACCCACTTTGGGGAGAGCCATACTATCCTTGCCATCAGAGTAGAACTATCGATATTAAATCCATACAAACTAGTGATCACTATATAAATCAGCCTCAGGCTCACTCCTATGGGGGCATGTAGTTCTAGGGATGTAAGGTCGCTTTATACCTCCCACTCGGTGCTAAAGATTTCTCCCAGACTTAGCTCAGATCATTTCAAAGACAATCCACAACAAAATAATTTTAGTAATATATAAATATACATCGGGAGCCATCATGCTTTCCATCTATCAAAATCAACCACGTGGATTTCTTTCACACTCAAGTTCAAAACAACTCCATTAAGATCAAAAGGTCAAATCATTCAAAATATCTCAAATATTCAACATCAATGTGCTTATAACACACACTTTCTTTAAAAAAAACATAATTTCCAATGGGGATTCACGACCCAAATATCAAAATCATGATAAATATCGTTCAAGATTCATGCTTTATATCTCCACACATATAAATTCATCTTTCAAAATCATAAACATCAAGATTTCATACTAATCATCATAAGATATGGGTTCATGCTTCAAATTCGTAAAAAATCAAATAAAAATCATGCCTTTGTAAAGAAAATTACTTTTGGGTACAAGAATGAAAGAGAGTTCTTGTTGAAAAACCCCACATACCTTGAATGATGAACTTTAGATCGATACTCATTTTTGAGATGTTAATCGTGCTTTTAAATGATGGTTCTTAGAGTTCTTGAACTAGGAACTTGGAATCTTGAATAAATTTGCAGAATTAATGGTGAACTTTGGAGGTTCTTGAAGTTGTTAAACTAGGAACTTGGAATCTTGAATAAATTTGCAGAATTAATGGTGAACTTTAGAGGTTGTTGAAGTTGGATGTAGGATCTTAGGATTTTCTTTTTGAGGAAATTTGATAAAATATAACATATAATGCTTCTAATAGGCTTTAATATAGGGTTTGGATGAATTTTGGATAAGGGGGAATGACCAAAACGCCCCTAAAAATTAAATAATTCTTGAATCTGTCCTTTGGTGGACTGTTATGATAGTTTGAAGTAGATCAACCATAACATTTTACTCTGACATCCAAATTGGATGAAACCAATTTCATTAGAAAGAGGACTCTCATATATTTCCGTTGATATATAGTATCTCACCCAGATTATTTTGTACAAGGAGTTATGATCGTTTGAAGTTGACCCAAAAATTCACTTTTGATAGGCTTAAGTAGATCGACCATAACTTTTTGCTCCGATAGACAAATTGGATGAAACCAATTTCATTGGAAAGAGGACTCGCTGAACTTTTCGTTGATATATAGTATATTACCCAGATCATTATGTACAAGGATTTTTGATCGTTTAAAGTTGGAGAAAAAATACGTCCGGCCTCAGTACTTTTTTCCTGCACGTTTTACTGTTCACTACTATTCACGGTTCGATCGGAATGTTCATTACTCGTCGCTCGGGTGTCCGCTTTGGATGATCCATATATCGTTGGAAAGATTATTCGATACTCTATGCAATGGTGGGTCATAATCTAAGACATTCTACATGGAAAAATTTATAATTCATTCTAGAAGATAGAACCCAACACGTTTACGCACAAAATTTCAATGAAAAATTTCCCAGGGTATTACATCATCCCCCCTTGGAAACATTCATACTCGAATGACGCTAGACATGCCAAGATTAGATAGGGAATAGATCATACATTTTAAACCATTCGTTAGACTCATCACCACATCGTTTCTCACTCCGAATGCAACATAGAATGCATAAGTTCAAGAAACTACAGTTGAACACATAATAAATGACAGTTGAACTGGTGCAACTTTTATCAAAAGTGCATGATTTAGGAAAGAACGGTACCTTCGGTTTGATCAGAGTTCGCAGAAAATAAGTGTGGGTACTTGGATTGCATATCCGGATCATCTTCACAAGTTACACCCTCAATAGATTGGTTTTGCCACAACACCTTGACTAAGGGAACTTCTTTGTTCCTTAGTCTTCAGACACTGAAATCAAGAATCTCAACAAGAATCTCATCAAAAGAAAGATTTTCTTGAATGTCAGTACTCACAGAGGAATCCACTACCACAGCATCGCTAATATGCCTTCTAAGCATGGAGACATGGAATAATAGATGAACAGAGTACAATTCGGAAGGCAACTTGGCCTCATAAGCTACCTTACCAATACAGCTAAGAATTTTGTAAGGACCAACATAACGAGGACTAAGCTTCCCCTTCTTTCCGAATCTCTTTACCCCCCCTCATGAGTGAAATTTTTAGATACACTAGGTCACCAACTTCAAATTCAAGGTCTCTCCTTCTAACATCCGCATATGACTTCTGACGACTCTGCACAGTTTTTAACCTTTCCCTAATCAACTTAACTTTTTCCATAGCTTCAAATACTAAATCAAGACCACTCAAAGCCACTTCACCCACCTCGAACCAACCTATGGGTGATCTACACTTCCTCCTATATAAGGCTTCAAACGGAGCCACGCCAATACTTGAGTGGAAACTATTATTGTAAGCAAACTCTATCAATGGTAAGTGATCATCCCAACTTCCCTTAAAGTCAAGTGTACAAGCTCTAAATATATCCTCTAAGGTCTGGATGGTCCGCTCATCCTGACCATCGATCTGCGGATGAAAAGCAGAACTCAAAAGCACTTGGGTACTAAGACCCTTCTGAAAAGCTTTCTATACATCTTGGTGGCACCAGGATGAATAGAATATCATGCCCCATGCACTTCAGCCATAATCCTCTGTCTCAGATCATCAACATTTGGGACACACAATCTACCCTACAATCTCAACACACCATCTCCCCCTTAGGAGAAAACCTCTACTTTTTGGTCCTTGACTGACTCCTTCAGTCTGACCAAACTAGCATCTAAGTATTTTTTTTCCTTTACTTCCGAAACCAAGGAGGATTCGGAACTACTTTGAACCCCTATACTACCTTCAGCAAATTCAAACAACCTAACCCCCAATCCAGCCAAACGATGTACATCACGAGCCAACTCTTTCTTACCTTCTACCACATGCGAAACACTACCTATGGACACTCTACTTAGGGAATCCGTCACAACATTGGCCTTGCTCGGATGGTACAGCATACTCATATCATAGTCCTTTAATAATTCAAACCATCATCTCTACCTAAGATTCAATTCTCTCTGGGTAAACACATACTGCAAACTCTTATGATCAGTGAAAACATCAACATGGACCCCATACAAATAGTATCTCCAAATTTTCAAAGCAAACACAACAGCAGCCAACTCAAGGTCATGGGTGAGGTAATTTTTCTCATGGGGTTTCAAATGTCTAGAAGCATAAGCTATTACCTTACCCTTCTGCATTAATACGTAACCCAACTCAACTCTCGAAGAATCATATTACACCACAAAACCATCAACACCATCAGGCAAAGTCGAAATAGGGGCTGAAGTGAGTTGAGTCTTCAACTCCTGAAAACTCTTCTTACAAGATTTGGACCACAAGAAATTCACTGTCTTTTGGGTCAACCGATTCATAGGAGATGCTATAGAGGAGAAACCCTCAACAAAATGGTGGTAATAGCCAGCTAAACCTAAGAAACTTTAGATATCAGTCGGAGAAATAGGTCTTGGCCAATTTCTAATAGCTTTGGTCTTTTGGGGATCAACTTGGCAAACAACTTATGATCTCTAAGGGTTTGCAAGACCGTTCGGAGATAATCAAAATGTTCATCCTCACTACGGGAGTACACTAGTATATCATCTATGAACATTATGACAAACATATTCAGATATAGTTTGAACACTCGATTAATGAGGTCCATGAAAGCTGCTGGGGCATTAGTTAACCTAAAAGACAGGAGAGCACGAATCAATAGCAGAGAGAGATACTTTAAGCATGATAGACTTCTGAAAGAAATAATCACACTTTTTCATAAAACGTCTTGTAGCCTCTTTCTCATAGATATGGCGCGCTACACATCGATGATTAAGACTCTACTTAACACGGCTTGTCAGACTCCCTAGGATACCTTAAAACCTTAGGCTCTGATACCAAGTTTGTAACTCCCCGAAAATAGGTTCCAGAGCATCACACAGTGCTTGAGGCTACGAGTATCCCCAAGCTAACCCTTTGAGCTATTTTCATTCAGTTTAACATGAATCAATGGGGTTTCCATAAATAATCCTCAAATATCAACAGAATAATCATTATCCAAGAATAAAAGAATTTCAGAATGATAACAAAATACGACTTATTAGTCAACTCCCAACATCTATACTAGTCTGACAAGCCTCTAAGAAAATTAATAAAACCAGCGAGCCATTGAAACATGCCCTAACTAACTCATACTCAGTTATCAAATGTCAATAATTCCGTGAAACCAACATCACGTCCTCAGAACATGAGGACTCACCACAACAGAGGATGTAGAAAAATATGCCCAAAGAATTACTGTCGAACCTAGAACTGAGCACCTGAACCTACATTCTGAGAAAATGCAGACCACATCCGAAGATGTGGATCAGTACTATGGAAAGAAACTGAGTATATGGGGGTGTCTATAGTTTTATAAACATCATCATCATAAATATTTATAAGAAATATGCAGGATGTATGAAAGAGTCACATAACCCGAAGAAAATCATCATAATCATGAGAGGATGCATTAAGTACAATAACACATGTGAGTCATCATATAATTTGTCAATCACTTTCAGTTCATCAAGAATATCAATTCTCATAATGTAAATATCATTTAAATCTTTCGAAAGAATAACTTTCACAATTCCACTTTTAAATCACTTCACCATTCACCATAGACACAAGGAAACAAACACAAACTGGGAGATCCTAAAACCGACATAAATTATGTGAGCTACATGGAGTCCAATGTATAACCCACGTTGGGGAGAGCCGTACTATCCTTGCCATCGGAGTAGGACTATCGATATTGAATCCACACAAACTAGTGATCACTATATAAATCAGCCTCGGGCTAACTCCTATGGGGGCACGTGGTTCTAGGAAAATAAGGTTGCCTTATACCTCCCACTCGGTGCTAAAGATTTCTCCCATACTTAGCTCAGATTATTTCAAAGATAATCCACAACTAAACAATTTCAGTAATATATAAATATACATTGGGAGCCATCATACTTCACATCTATCAAAATCAACCACGTTGTGGATTTCTTTCAAACTCGAGTTCAAAACAACTCTATTAAGACCAAATGGTCAAATCATTCAAAATATCTCAAATACTCAACATCAACATGCTTATAACACACACTTTCTCAAAAAAAAAATACAATTTCCAATGGGGATTCACGACCCAAATATCAAAATCATGATAAATCTCATTCAAGATTCATGCTTTATATCTCCACATATGTAAATTCATCTTTCAAAATCATAAACATCAAGACTTCATAATAATCATCATAAGATATGGGTTCAAGCTTCAAATTCATAAAAAATTAAATAAAAATCATGCCTTTGTAAAGAAAATAACTTTTGGGCACAAGAACAAAAGAAAGTTCTTGTTGAAAAACCCCACATACCTTGAATGATGAACTTTAGATCGATACTCGTTTTTGAGATTTTAATCATGCCTTTGAATGATGGTTCTTGGAGTTCTTGAACTAGGAACTTGGAATATTGAATAAATTTGCAGAATTAATGGTGAACTTTGGAGGTTCTTTAAGTTGTTGAACTAGGAACTTGGAATCTTGAATAAATTTGCAGAATTAATGGTGAACTTTGGAGGTTCTTGAAGTTGGATGTAGGAGCTTAGGGTTTAATTTTTGAGGGAATTTGATGAAATATAACATATAATGCTTCTAATAGGCTTTAATATAGGGTTTGGACGGATTTTGGGTGAGGCAGAATGATCAAAACGCCTCTAAAAATTAAATAATTCTCGAATCTATCCTTTGGTGGACTGTTTTGATAGTCTGAAGTAGATCAACCATAACATTTTACTCTGATATCCAAATTTGATGAAACCTATTTCATTAGAAAGAGGACTCTTGTATATTTCCATTGATATATATTATCTCACCCAGATCATTGTATACGAGGAGTTATGATCGTTTGAAGTTGACCCAAAAATTCACTTTTGATAGGATGAAGTAGATCAACCATAACATTTTGCTCCGATAAACAAATTGGATGACACCAATTTCATTAGAAAGAGGACTCGCAGATCTTTCCGTTGATATATAGTACATCACCCAGATCATTATGTACAAGGAGTTTTGATCGTTTAAAGTTGGAGAAAAAATACGCCCGGCCTCAATTGCTTTTTTCTGCATGTTTTACTGTTTACTACTATTCACGGTTCGATCGAAATGTTCATAACTCGTCGCTCAGGTGTCCGTTTTGGATGATCCACATATTTTTGGAAAGCTTATTCGATACTCCATGAAATGGTGGGTCATAATCTAAGACATTCCACATGGAAAAATTTATAATTCATTCTAGAAGATAGAACCCAACATGTTTACACACAAAATTTTAACAAAAAATTTCTCGGGGTATTACACATACCAACCACTACCATAACTGATTACACAAGCCCGCAACATATTCTACAATTTTTGGATAGTTCTCTCCACTTGACTAACTATTTGTGGATGGAAAGCGGTACTAAGGCACACTCTAGTACCCAAACCCTTTTGGAATGACTTCTAAAAGTGGGATGAAAATGGAGGACCACGGTCCGAGATAATAGATACTGGAACATCATGCAACTTTACAATCTCCATAAGAAACAACTTAGCATAATATTCTACCGAAATATTAGTCTTCATGGGCAAGAAATGGGTGGACTTAGTCATTTTATCAGTAATGACCCAGATAGAATAACATTGATTCCAAGACCTAGGAAGACCGATAACAAAATCCATATTAATCAACTCCTACTTCCACTCGGGCAACGTAATCTCTTGGTATAGGAAACCGAGCCTCTAGTGCTTAACCTGTACTTTTTGGCACACTATACACTTAGAAACATGGCTAGCAACATAATGCTTTGTATTATTCGACCAATGTAATTCTCTAAGATTATTATACATCTTGGTAGAACTGGGATGAATAGCATAATAGGCTCTATGAGCCTCGTCCATGACCATTACCCTCAATATATCAACATCGTGGACACATGGCCTATCTTGGTACCTCAAGATACCATCACCACCAGTATCAAATTTCGTGGCTTTGTACTGACCCACATTACTCTTGATCTTCGTCCATTCAGGGTCCAAGACTTGCTTTTTCTTTATCTCAACAACAAGAGACTATTGAGATACCGGATCCATAAACACACTACCATCATCGGATTCCATAAGTCAAACTCCAAGATTATCCAATCGATGAATATATTTCACCAATTTCCTCCTATCCACATTGACATGGGCTAAACTTTCCATAGACAATCTGCTAAGAGCATCGGTGACCACATTCGCCTTATCAGGATGGTGAAGAAGACTCATATCATAGTATTTTAATATCTCAAGCCACCTTCTTTTCCGGAGATTCAACTTCTTTTGAGTAAACACATATTAAAGTCTCTTATGATCGAAAAATATATCAACATGAACAATATAAAGATAATTCTACCAAATTTTCAAAGTAAAGACTACAGCTAACATCTAGGTCATGGTGGGTTAGTTCTTTTTATGAACTTTCAATTTCCTAGAAGAATAGGCTACCAACCTACTAAGCTGCATCAACATGAAATCAAGACAGACTCGAGAAGTATCACAATAAACCACAAAACCATCACTACCCCTGGGCAAGGTCAACACCGGATCCAAAGTTAATTTATCTTTTAGCTTCTCAAAACTACCCTCACACGTATCGGACCATAATAACTTGATTTTTTTAGGTACAATTTGGTCAACAGGGCATCTATAGTGGGAAAACTCTCTATGAACCTTCTTTAATAATGGATAAATACAAGAAGCTTCGAATATTGGTTGGAGTTGTAGGTCTAGGACACTTCTTAACCACCACAATATTTTAGGGATCCACCATGATCCCTTCACTAGAGACAACATGACCAAGAAAATCTATGGCTTTCAATCAAAACTCATACTTGGAAAATTGGCATATAAAGGATGATCCTTTAAAATTTGCAACACAGCACAGAGATTATCTACATGATCCACCTCACTCTTAGAATACATCAAGATATAATAAATAAAGACAATGAAAAACATGTCTAAGAACAAACAAAAGACCCATTCATCAAATTCATAAATATCGCTGGGGCATTGCTCAACCCAAAGGACATGACAAGAAACTCATTGACTATACTATTTTCTAAAAGCAATCTTAGGGATATCCACATCCTTAATTTAAGTTGATGATAACCTGATATAAGATCAATCTTAGAGAAATACTTCACACCATACAGCTGATCAAACTGATCATTGATCCTAGGAAGAGGATATTTTTCTTTATGATCAGTTTTTTATAACCCCATTTGTGGCTGTGTATTTTGGTTTTGGTCCCGAGTGTATTTCAAACCCTTTTTTATTTCTACCCTGGTGGGTAACTTTGTGGTGGCTAAAATAGTCTATAAGGGTTGTATGGCATTTATAGATAGGAGAGAGACTATGGTGGATCTAGTAGAGTTACACATGGTTAATTAGATATCATATTAGGGATGGATTGGTTGCACTCATTTTATGCTTTACTATACTATCAGACTTGTAAGGTTGTCTTTATATTCCATAATAAGTCGTTATTGAGTAGGAAGGTCGTTCTCCAGTGCCTAAAAGAAGGTTTATATCATATCTTAGAGGCTAGAGATTAATCTCCAAGGGGTGTCTTTATTATTTGGTTCGGGTTAAAGATTGTAACATGGAGAGTCCTTCTTTACATTCTACCTTGGTACTGAATAGATTTCCTGAGGTCTTACCTGATGACCTTCCTAGTGTCCCTCCCAATAGGGAGGATGATTTTTTGATTGATCTCGTTCCGTACATGCATCTTATCTCTCTTTCTTTATGTAGAATAGCTCTGGCTGAGTTAAAAGAGAAGTTGAAAGATCTTCTAGATAAGGTTTTTATCCATCCTAGTGTGTTTCCATGAGGTGCGCCTATTTTATTCGTGTATAATAAGGATGGTTCCCTATGGATATATATTGATTATCGTTAGTTGAATAAGCTAATGATAAAGATAAGTACCTTCTCCCTAGGATTGATGATTTCTTTTATTAGGTTCAGGTTGATTGATTTTTTTCTAAGATTGATCTCAGGTCGAATTATCATTAAGTAAAGATTAAGGAAGTGGATATCCCTAAGACTACCTTCAAAACCCGATATGGTCATTACATATTTTTGGTCATGTATTTTGGGTTGACCAATGACTCAGTGGCATTGATGGACCTAATGAATAGGGTCTTCTGCCATTTCCTGGATCAATTCGTCATTGTATTTATATATGACATTCTAGAATACTCTAAGAGTAAGGCAAATCATGTCGATCACCTCTTCATCATGTTGCAAACAAAAGATCAGGATTTGTATGTTAAATTTTTGAAGTCCAAGTTTTGGTTAAGAGTTGTTACTTTTCTAGGCCATGCCATTTCTAGTGAAGAGATCATGGAGAATCCATAGAAAGTGTCTGTGGTTAAGACGTGGCCTAGACCCACGACTCTAAGCAATATTCGGAGCTTCTTGGGTTTAGCTAGTTACTATAAGAGATTTGTAAAGAGTTTTTTTTACTATAGCTGCCCCATTGACTAAGTTGACCAAGAAAAATGAAAAATTCTTGTGGTCTGAGGCTTGTGAAAGGAGTTTTGAGAAGCTAAAAGATAAGTTGACTTCGACTCCAGTTTTGACCCTATCCAAGGGTAATGATGGATTCGTGGTCTATTTTCATATGGGACATAGGAATGTGTTGATGCTTCATGGTAGGGTGATGGCCTATGCTTTTAGGCAGTTGAAGGTTTATGAGAAGAACTACCCAACTCATGATTTGGAGTTGTTAGCAACGGTTTTCCTATTAAAGATCTGGTGTCACTATCTCTATGGAGTTCATATAGATATCTTTTTAGATCATAAGAGCCTATAATATGTGTTCACGTAGAAGGATCTTAATTCAGGTAAAGAAGGTGGCTTGAGTTACTGAAGAACTACAACATGATCCTCAAAAGCTAACCTAGTTGTTGTTGCTATTAGCAAGTTTTCCATGGGAAATCTAGCTCATGTGTATGTAGATAAGCAGGAATTGGTGAAGGATATTCACTATTTGGCTAATATTGGGGTTCATCTCTTAGACATTAAGGATGATTGTGTGTTTGTGCATCAAGTGGCGCATTCATCCCTTGCTGCTGAGATAAATAAAAAATAGGTATTGGATCTTCTCTTGATAAAAATTAAGAGAGATGTGGGTTAGCAAAAGGTTGAAATTTTTGCAATTGGTTGCGATGGTATCTTGAGGTACCAAGGAAGACTATGTGTTCCCGACATAGATGGATTACGAGAAAGGATATTGGCTGAGGCTAGTGGGTCATGTTATACTATTCATCCTAGTTCAACAAAGATGTATCATGATCTTAAGGATTTTATTGGTGGAATAATATAAAAAGAGATGTTACGAGTTTTTTGGCTAAGTGAATGGTGTGTCAACAAGTGAAGTTTGAGCATTTGAGGCTGGGTGGGTTATCTAAGGAGATTGAGTTTCCTATATAGAAATAGGAGGTAATCAATATAGACTTCATTAATGGACTTTCATATTCTTAGAATTAGTTTTATTAGATTTGGATCATCATGGATAGGATGACTAAGTCTGCTCACTTCTTGCTAGTAAGGACTAATTATTCAACTGAGGATTATGCCAAGTTGTTTTTTGGGAGAATGTGAAGTTGCATAGTGCCTTAATTTTTGTCATTTTAGACCCCTTGTCTTATGAGGAAGTCCCGGTTGAAATCTTGGATCGGCAAGTTCGTCGATTGTGGATGATGGATGTGGCTTCGGTGAAGGTTCTTTGAAGAAACCACAAGGTTGAAGAGGCCACTTGGGAAGCTGAAGAGGACATGAAGTTAAAGTATCCATTTTTGTTCCCTATTTTGTAAAATCATACCTAAGGTATGTGTTAACATCTTTTATTCTAACTTGGTTAAAGGTAAGAGTAGAGGTATATGGAGTACAATTGTGTTTGTGTTGCCTTGAACCATCATTTGAGGATGAATGGTCCAAGTGGGGGAGAATGTAACACCCTATATTTTTTGCCCCTAAAAATTCTTGAGCTTCGGGCTCACTGCCTTAGTTACGACTTGTGGTGATGAGTCGTGAGATGTGGTAATGGTTTGTAGGACCCTAGTCATAACCAAATTAGAAACTTAGTGGAAAATTTCTACTCTGAGTACGAGTGGCTCACTATGAGCTGTGAGGATATGTTATGAGCCAAAGGTTCAAATCACAGGATGCCTAGTGTTCAATTCATTTGTGTTCTGTGTTTCTGACGACTAGGCCTTATGAGTCATAATATCTCATTATGAGTGGGTTAGTAGAGTTTTGAGGTAGGCATTATATGGGGGTCCTAGTCACTGTCTTGGTTATGGCTCATGGTCATGAGTCGTAATCTGTGAGTACGGGTCAAGGGGTTGACTCATAACCAAAGGCGGCTTTCTACAACTTTTAAGTTGAGTGCATTCTTGACATTTTCCCTCTTGCCCAACCTAAAACCCACGTCTTATGACTGAAATTCAAGAGGGGGATCCATTGAAATTTTTTGTGAGTTGACTACTCACTTCTTACAATCAACTTGTCTGCAGATTATTATGCTTCATAAAACAGATTAGAGTTAAAATAAACACATAATAGATAATTAAATTCAAAAGTAAAAAAACACAAGAATTTATCCTGGTTTGGAATACCAATGTGGTTCCTACTTCCAATCCCCTTGGGTTTCAATGTTTCCTTAGATATTTCAATATTGGCTTCAAGTACAATGATGAGAAACAAATTTCGAAGAATTATTTTGCTCTTCGAATCTTGTGACACATCTTCAGTTTATATCACAAAGTTGACTTGATCCTATTATTTGTATAATAATTGTAAGATAAAGATTATAAAGCCTTATGAGACTAAGATTGAGACACTGTGTTTTTTCTTATTGAATTGCGCAACCCATGTCCATCTTCGATCTTTTTCTTTTACAATCTTCGGCTGCTACTCTTCATAAGAAAACACAAGAGATATTGATGCCTTTCCAAATGTGTTTGTGACCTTTTTCTTATTTTACTTGATCATGATTGATCTGATTTTTCATTACTTTTAGGGTTGAGATGCTCCTTCCATTTGTTCTCATTATGATTGATTTACTTGGATGTCGGGGATCATGAATTGATGTCCTTCCATTACTAGAGTCAGCTTCCTTTATCCTTCTAATATTAGTAGTGTTCAATATCCTACAATGATACACTTGTTAGTTTGTCATTATTAAAATGTAGACTTAGGAGATTAACAGTATCCCCCTTTTTGATAATGACAAACAAGAGTAAACATCACTTGACTTCCTTGTCTGTCAGCTTGCTCCCCCTGACTTGTACAAATATTAGTTGGCTTCTATGTTACATCAGTTGACTTGCTCTGCTCCCCCTGACTGGTAGGCGACTCTTATGTTCCTGCTTTCTCCCCCTTAGACATAATCAAAAAGAAACAACACGCAAGCAACATACTGATAAAGAAATCCATTATAGAGATATAGCAAGGAGTAAAAAAATAAAATCAATTTTTTTAAACATTCTTGAACAAGGGGAGCTAATGATGAATCTTCTTTCCAAAGAGGTGTACAAAAAGTGCATATTTTTTATCAAGAAAAAATCGTGGAACATTACTATTCAAAATAAGGTTTTAAAATCATTAATGTTATGAATACCAAGCCTTTTTCTAAGGGAACAAAATCTTTATTCTAGCAGGGTTTTGTAAAAATGTTTGTTAGTTGATTTTCAGAGTCAAAAAATTTTAGAATAAATCACCATTCTCTACTTGATCAAGAATAAAATGATGCTTAATATCAATATGTTTAGCCTTAGAATGATGCACAATATACTTAGATAAGCTAATAGCACTGGTGTTATCACACATAATAGGAACAAATTCAAATAATAAGCCAAAGTCAAGAAGTTGATACATAATCCATAAGATTTGAGCACCACAACTTTTGTTAGCTATCCATTCAGCTTCAGTAGTTGAAAGAGCAACTAAAGTTTACTTCCTGAAATACCATGAGATAAGGGCATCACAAAGAATTTGATGGGTCATGCTATTGCTCTTTCTATCATTTTTATCTCCTGCAAAATCAGCATCTGAATAACCAATTAAATCAAAATGTGAGGAGCAGGGAAACCATAGTCCAATGTCTTGAGTTCCTATTAGATATCGGATGACTCATTTAACAGCAGTGGGATTAGACTCCTTAGGAGTCAACTGGAACCTGGCACATTTACGCACACTGAACATAATGCCTGGTCGAATTACAATCAAGTAGAGCATAGATCTGATCATCCCCTAGTACAGCTTCTCATTAATGACTTTTCCAGACAAGTCTGAATCAATGCTTTTGGATGGGCTCATTGGTGTTCCATAGAACTTTCTTTTTCCATACCGAACTTTTTGATGAGTTCTTATGTACTTGGCTTGACTGATGAAAGTACCTTTGGGATTTTGTTTGATTTATAATCCCAGAAATAATGTGAGCTCACCAATAAGACTCATTTCGAATTCTTCTTTCATCAAATTTACAAAATTCTCGCAGATAGAGATATTAGAACTACCAAAAATGATATCATCAACTTAAATTTGCACAATGAGAAGATTTGAATCAAGCTTTTGAATTAATAGAGTTGTATCAATTTTAACTCTTTGAGTATTTTTATTTAGTAAAAAAGTACTCAATCTCTCATACCAAGCTTTTGGAGCTTGTTTGAGGTCATACAGTGTTTTTGATAATTTGAAAACATGATTTGGATATGATGGATCTTCAAATCCGGGGGGTTGTTTTACAAAAACTTCCTCATGACTAAAGCCATTTAACAAAGAAATTTTTATGTCCAATTGATATAACCTAAAACATTTAAACGCTATAAAATCTAATAAAATTTATATTGACTCTAACCTTTCTATGGGGGAAAAGGTCTCGTCATAACCAATACCTTCTTGCTGGGAGTAGCCTTGAGCTACAAGTCTGACTTTGTTTATGATTACTTTACTTTCTTCATGTAGTATATTCTGTAGACCTATCTAGTTCCAATTACTAAGCAGTTTCTTGGTATTTTAACTAGAGTCCAAACTTGATTTCATTTAAATTGGTTCTATTCTTCCTTTATAGCTTCAACCTATGATTCATCTTTGAGGGCCTCATCGATTTTCTTGGGTTCAATTTGAGAAACAAAGGTTACAACTGCTTGTCTCATCAATGATGCTCTTGTTTTCACTCTATCCTCTGGATTTCTGATGATGAGTTTATTTGAATGACTAGCATCATGCTTTCATTCTTTTGGAATAATTGGCTTTACTATTTCTGCTTTATGGGTCGACTCTAGGGAGGGTGTAGTCGACTTATCTTGTAATGGCTCAAAGATTCTATTGTTACCTTTTTCAAATTGTAGATTACCCATCTGTTCTTTATCAGCACTCAAACTCATAAAGAAGTGGTTAGATTAATCAAATACAATATGCATAGATTTTTCAACACACAAAGTTCTTTTATTAAAGGCCCTGTAGGCATGGCTGGGGGAGAGTACCAAAGGAAAATACCTTCATCACTTTGTGGATTAAATTTTCCCAAGCTATGCTTACCATTGTTGTGAATAAAACATTTACAGCCAAAAGGATTGAAATGACTGATATTGGGCTTTTTTTCTGTAAGACCCCATAAAATCCTAAGCTTGACTCAGTCCTTTAAAGCTTGTTAAGGGTTCCTGGACTTAGAAAATGTTAGCTAAGTATTCAGACTTAGTGTTATTTTAGCCTTCGTAGGTTGGAGACTCTATTTCATGACCCTGATGACCTTAAAGTAATAATTTTTAGGTTGAATCATGATCAGGAATGTCAATGGGTGTTCCTAGACAAGTTTTGGATTTTTCAGACTTTGTTTGAAACATATTTGAAAGCTCAAACAAGTGGATCAACACGATCTCGATGCGCCGCATCGCCCATCGCATTGATGAATATTTTTCTCCAGATCCTAGTGCATATTCTAGTAAACCAACACAGACTCGATGCGATGCATTGGCCATCGCATCGATGCCAATGACGCGGTGCGTCAGTCTAGGCATTGCTAGTCTAGTTTTTAGTAATTAAAACCCAATCTTTACCCATCTTATTTCAGCCCCCAAAACATATAATTAAGTCATCCAAAAGGCAAAATTTACTAATTCTCTCTAGAATTTTTTAAGAACAAACCCTAGTTCATCACATTCAAGAATCCAAGTTCAAAAGAAATCCATCAATCTTTCAGAATTCAAACTTTAAGGTATGTCAAGTGTTCATCCAAGGGTCCCTTCCACCCTTGGAGTCCAAGAAAATCTTTTAAACTTTAAGTAAATTGATTTCATGATTTCCATGATTTGGATTCAAATGTATTCATGATTATAATGTTGATTGGGTTTCTATTCCATGTTTAAGTGCAAGATTTATGTGCAAACAATTATTATGTATATAGTATCATGTTAATTCATGTTAAAGCCTTGAAATTGTGATGATCATGTGTTGATTAGTACTAAGTGCATATACAATGCCTTCCAAGTGTTTGATGGGTTGTTTAGGTGAAATAAATAGTGAGATTATATCATGTTAGCATGTATACTAGTTCATGCCATTCAAATTTTTGATAAAATGCTTCTATAGATGCATTATGAACAAGTATACATTCCTAGGCTATGCAAGGTCATGTGATGCTTTACTTTTCATGCTATCGAGTCCTGAGGGTATTTAATACCCAACAATTTAGCTGTTTACCTAGAGCCAGTGTCAGTTATAGAATAATCTCAGTCATGTCATAATCAGCAGTACTCTCTATCAGTTACAGAACTCAGTAAAAACTCAGTAGACTCAGTATCAGTCCAGTCCAATTTAGTATTCAATTCAGACCTCAGTAAATTCAGTCAGTTAACAGAATTTAGTAGTATTTCGTTAGTCAATAAAACTCAGTGAACTCAGTTTAGTTCAGTTAGACTGTATAATCAGTAACAGTTCAGTCAAGCCTAGTATGAACTAGGAATCAGTTTAGTGTCTATTCAGTTGGAAGTAGGATTCAGCACGCAGCAAACCCAGGGATGGGGGCATTCCTACCAGCAGAGGGTTTGACCCTTAGTATCAAGCCCTGCATTACATAACTACGTCACCAGTATAGGTTGAGATATCTTCCTGTCAGACTAGGGTTGATACATTTTATATGAGTTTTCCTGCCAGCGAGGGTTGACAAAAGAGTTTCCTATCAGATAGGGTTAACTCACTGTTGTCTTTACCCATGGCATGGTACTGACACCCTTCCAACTAGGGTTATAGGTTGGACCCCAATCTATTCATAAAGGAGAATGTCGGTTAAATGATTACCTCCCACAGTCTCAGTTTCATTCTCCAAAATAGAACTTAGTTCAGTTCTACAAAAATTAGGACTGTCAGATATAGTCACTCAGTTCAGTATGGAACTCAGTACAGTTCCACAGAATTAGGACTGTTAGATATAGTCATTCAGCTATTAGTTATACAGTATTAGTAGACTCAGGTATGAGTAAATCAGTAATTTAGAACTCAGTATCCAGTGTTATCATGACCTCAGTTACAACTTACGTATTTATGTATGTACTCTCATTCAGTTATACTCATGTTATTCAGTCAGTATTGTTCATGCATATGAACCCATGCATCTTAGCCTAACTCAATTAGCATACCAGTACATTCAAAGTACTGACACATACCTTTTTTTATGCTATGATGTCTTATATCATAGGTTCAGACGCACGGGATCCCGATCATACATAGTAGCCCAATCCATCAACAGCAGGCTTAGTGGTGAGTCCTCATAGTTTAAGGATAGATTTATTGGTCCATTTTTTCAGTACTCAATTTATTTTAATAATCAGAGTTAGTTGGGGACTTATCCCTTCAAATCCTTATTCGGATAGTATAGGTTTTTCAAACTAGAGCATTTATAGATAGATGTTCAGTTTTGGTATTGATGTACCGTACTCAATATTTATTTACAATTTTGAACCTCATGGAAAGTTTTTGCCTAATTTCTGCATAATTATAGTATCATTATTCAGTTATTGCAACAGGTACCAGTTATGGGTTAGCTTGTGGTCCCTCAAGATTATGAGCACTATGTAGAATTTGGGGTATAGACTCGGGGCATTACAAACTTGGTATTAGATTTTAAGGTTCAATAGAGTCCTACAAAGTCTGAAAGCCATATCTAGTAGAGTCTTGTGCATGGGTATGTAGCACGCCACACTTATGGACAAGAGGCTATTAGATGTTTTAGGAAAAGTTTCCCTTCTTTCAGTAATCATGTTATGCGGGTGATCACATGCTCAAGTTAAAATCTCAGTCTAATATATTCTCTCCTTTTTGTTTACAGAACATGCCTCTCAAAAAGACTAATGAAAGGAAAACTGGAAATCAGTCAGCACCTCAGCCCGTCCAACCCGATGACCTGGATGAACATGTCTCCCGCATTGAATTCAAAGCATCTTTCACCACCCTAGCTAAATCTATGGCAGCCCAGAATAAACATCTAGCTACTGTTCTGAATAACCCAGTGGCCAATACTGCTGCAGCCAGGATTCGGGACTTCACCCGAATATACCCTCCATCTTTACCAGGTCAAAGTTAGATAAAGACCTATAGGAATTTCTTGATCAGGTGCAGAAGGTTATAAATATTATGGGGGTGACAGCTAGTGAGAGTGCCGAGTTAGGTGTATATTAGTTGTAGAACGTGGCTCACTCATAGTTCAAATAGTGGAAAGCATAGATGGCCGCAGATGCATGGCCCATAGAGTGGGAGGAGTTTACCACTGCTTTTTTGGATAGGTTATTCCCGTTGGAATTAAGGGAAGCAAAGGTTCTAGAATTTATTAACCTAAATCAAGGCAACATGATAGTGAAAGAGTATTCTCTAAAGTTTACTCAATTAGCTAGATACACTCCTCATATGGTAGCAGATAGTAGATCAAAGATGAGTTAGCTTGTGTCTAGCGTGTCTAATAGTCTGGTCAAGAAGTATAGGACTGCAATGTTGATTAAAGAGATGGACATATCCAAGCTCATGGTCCATGCTCAGCACATAGAGAAGGCTAAGAATAGGGAGAAGGAGAGGAAGAATAAGAGAGATAAAATAGGTAGCTTTAACTTTGCCCAGCCTAAGTCAGAGGGCGATAATCATTCTCATTTCCACCTAAAATTTTAAGTTCTATCTCTGTCCTCAGCCAATGCTTATTTTTCGAAATTTAGAGATGGAAATAGAGATAAGGTATCAGGCCTAAAGCCTCAGGGTAGTGTCAGCAGCGCCCGAACCAATCTTCTTTGCCAGAAATATGACATAAATCAATTGGGTATCTGTAGGGATGGTAGTGATATGAGTTTAGGGTATGGTAAGCTAGGTCACAGATTCAAATATTATGCCTAGTTAGGTTCTCAGGGTCAATATAACCACCCCTCAGCTCAGTTCAATTACCCAAATCAGTAGGGTGCCGCTTTCAGTGACACCAGTGGGCAACACCCAAATAGACTCTATGCACTTCATTCCCGATAGGATTAGTAAAGTTCCCCTAATTTGATCACTGGTATGTTATAAGTTTATCATTTGCATGTTTATACTTTGCTATATCTAGGAGTTTCTTTGTCTTTTGTAACTCTTTATATAGCTGTTGACTTCAGTGTCAGTGTCAAAATTCTAGCAGAGCCTTTCTCAGTCTCTACCCCACTTGGTAAATCTATCATAGCCAAGCGGGTATACAGGAACTATCCAGTTATGGTATTTCAGAAAGTCACATCAGCAGACTTAGTCAAATTAGAGATGATCGATCTTGATGTCATTCTCGGTATGGATTAGCTTCATTCCTGCTATGCCTCAGTCAACTGCAGAAATAGAATTGTCCAGTTTTAGTTTTTGAATGAGCCTATCTTAGAGTGGAGGGGTAGTACTTTAGCACTTAAGGGTCATCTTATTTCTTACCTTAGGGTAAGGAAAATGATATCTAAGGGATGTGTCTAGCATCTCGTTTGAGTTTAAGACTCTAGACCAGAAACCCCTACTCTTGAGTTAGTATCAATAGTATATGAATTCCCAGAGGTGTTTCCCGAAGATCTTCTTGGAGTTCCTCACAAAAGGGAAATCGACTTCGAAATAGACCTTCTAGATACTTATCCCATATCTATTCTGCCATACAGAATGTCTCTAGCAGAACTCAAGGAATTAAAAGAACAGTTCAAAGATCTCCTAAATAAGGTCTTCATCAAACCTAGTATGTCCTCGTGGAGTGCACCAATTCTATTTTTGCATAAGAAAAATGGTTCTCTCAGAATATGTATAGACTACGATCATCTAAATAAAGTCACAGTCAAGAACAAGTATCCACTTCTCAAAATTGATAACTGGTTTGACCAACTTCAGGGTGGCAGTTACTTTTCTAAGATAGACCTCAGATCAGGCTATTATCTACTCAGAGTCAAAAAATGTAACATTCTAAAAATAGCTTTTAGAACTCGGTATGGTCACTTTGAATTCTTAGTCATGTCATTTGGTCTTACCAATGCCCCAACATCTTCCATCGACTTCATGAACCATATTTTAAGTAGTACTTTGGCACATTTATTATAGTCTTCATTGATGACATTCTTATCTATTGTCGTAGCGAGAATAATCACGCAGGTCATCTCAGAATCATACTTTAGACTCTCAAAAACCTATCAGTCATCATGATAACTATTCATGTCTTACATGTCAGCTCTATGATCATAGCTCATATTCATATACATTAGCCAAAACCATATATGCTTACGGTTTCTAGTATAGGAGTTCCAATTCACTCAGTGTTACGAATCATGTTCCATGAAAACAGAAACTCCAAACTCAGGTCATGGAGCTCATGACTCATGTACTCATGCTTTACAATTGCTCAGTTCCCATGACTTATGCTACACTCCCAATAATCGGCTAAATTCAGATTATGCCAAGTATTTCCCCAGTTTAGAATCTCTTGATAAATCTATGATGTTGATATTCTATTCCTCAGGACTCAGTTAAGCGTATAGATCGGTATAGTGTTCTTTCATGCTTCAGGACCTCATGTTTTAATATTCCATTGAAACTCTCCTTATCAAATATTGTGGTGTTGAGCACTTGCTTATATGGGAGATAGTAAAGGTTTCATGTTAATAAAAGGGTGTTGCATGCTTGTTTTACACGAGGCTATAGTTATGAAGATAGGCTTGAATGTCATGTTGGTGAGTAAGTGGATAAATATATTTCGCATAGTGAAAGGCTAGTATAAGATGGTATTCAGTTGTTAAACAGAAATTAGAAATTTTCGTGAGATGAGAAGTTGAGAACATGCAGAGTGTGAGTGTCTATCTAGATCCTTGATTCCTATCAGTCTCCATCACATAGTTATCTGAACTAAATTACAGTCTCAGTCCATCATTCAGTTTAAAACTCAGTTCAATCTCAATTTTTGCTTGACCATAGTGTACAATTATCAGTTATTTAGTTATCAGTATTCTAGCTCCTCAGTTTACAGATCAGAATCATGTTATACTTTTGGTCTTGCATCCTCAGATACTACATTTTTCACACATTCATGCTCTGTATCTCATGTTGCTCAGTCAGTCCTTAGCTCATATGCATAATACTCTACAGTTTTGGTCTAGTTATTTAGAATAAGTATAGTTTAATCTTACATGACCAGTATTTAGCTATTAGTCATTCAGTTAATGAAATAAGTTAGTATGTTTATGCATTTATTCTCAGTACCCATATTAATACTTTCAGTAGTTTCAAGTGAATCCTCGTACTAAGGTGGAGAGTATAGTTAAGGGAGTATCATAAGGCATAGTCACTCTATCTTAGTTGATGTTTCGTAGGCCTCACCTCATATTAAAGAATTTTATCTAGGATGTGATTTCATATTCAGACATTTTATTCAGCCCATACCAAGATCCTTGCTCCCGAAAGTCACAAGAACTATATAGAAAGAGTGTCATAGAATTGCTCCAGTCAAGTATAAAGTTTTCAACATGAGTTAATCCATAAAGCTAGTACTTCAGCTTAGTAGTCAGGTAGACAAGTTCGTATGGGTTGGTTTCCAATCTTTCCATCTAGTCATACTATCCAAAATCTCATGAATATGATCATCCCAGTATGGAGCATCCTGGTAGTTACGAGTTCAGTCTTTTTCATGTATCATACCTCAGTTCAGATTGCAGATATTCAGTCATGATTTAGTTCATAGGTTACCCGTGCATCATCTTAACTTTTCCTCAGTATCTCATCCAAGTCAGCATTCTTCAGGGGATATAATATTCCAAGGAGGAGATGCACTATAATCCCTGAGCTTTCATGACCTAAACCTTCCATCTTCTCTTCACGTAATAAATCCAGTTTGGAGTAGTGGGTACTCATAGGTGAACCCTCAAGTTCCAATCTCAGTCATAAGCCATGTATTCAGGGGCTCTGTTCAATTCATGAAATTCAGTTCATGTATCACGTTTTAGTCTCAGTTATGTTCTCATGTTCCCATTTATGTGTATTCAATAAATGATCTCGAGTTGGAGATTGGTGATTTTGTATTCTTGAAAATTTATCCTATGAAAGGAGTAAAGAGGTTTGGCAAGAAGGGGAAGCTCAATTCCTACTATGTCAGTCCTTACCAAATTCTCAGTCATTTTGGAAAGGTAGCTTACGAGCTCGAGTTACCTTCAGATTTATCTTTAGTACATCCAGTGTTACACGTCCTCTTGTTAAAGAAGTGCAAAGGTGACCCCGCAGTTTTATTCCCTATAGAGGGCATAGACATACAGAACAGCCTCTCTTATGAGGAGATTCCAGTCAAAATTCTTGATTATCAAATTCGTAGACTGAGGAACAAAGAGGTCCCTCTAGTCAATGTTCTTTGGTGGAATTAGTCCGTTGAGGGAGATACTTGGGAAGCAGAAGCAGATATGCAGACCAATTATCCTCACCTTTTCTCCTCAAACTTAGATTCAACCCAAGGTAATAGTTTTCCTTTGAACTTACTAAATTCCTTGCTCAAATTTCCCTTATAGACTTGGTATCAGTTGCCTTTGCATTTTTCAGTTATGTACTCATACATCAGATATGCATGTTCAGCATGAGAAACTTAGCTTATCAGCAATTCCAGACATGTACTCAGGAATTATGCTCAGTTATGTACTCATGCATCAGATATGCATGTTCAGTATGAAATTCAGCATATCAGAAGTGTAAGTCATAAAATCATGTTATAGTTGTGCATGTCCTGTATCTAAATCCATTCTATCAGTATTCTCAGCTCAGTCAACCTCATTTGAGAATGAATGTTCCCAAGGAGGAGATATTGTAAGACCCCGTAAAATCCTAAGCTTAACTCAGTCCTTTAAAGCTTGTTAAGGGGTCCCAGACATAGAAAATTTTAGCTAAGTATTCATACTACTGTTATTTTAGCCATCATAGGTTAGAGACTCTATTTCTCGACCCTCATGAACTTAAAGTAATGATTTTTAGTTTAAATTATGATCAGGAATGTCTGTGGGTGTTCACTAAAAAGTTTTGAATTTTTCAGACCTTGTCTGAAACACATTTGAAAGCTCAAACCAGTGCAAATTCTAGTGAACCGATGTAGACTAGACGCAGCGTGTTGTCCATGGCGTCGATACTAATAATGCGGCATGTTGGTTTACGCATCACTAGTCCAGTTTTTAGTAATTAAAACCAGCATCCAGAGGGGTAAATGGGTCTTTTCCCATCTTATATTAGCCCCCAAAACATGTAATTAAGTCGTCCAAAAAGAAAAATTTACTCATTCTCTCTAGAAATTTGCAAAAACAAACCCTAGTTCATCACATTCAAGAATTCTAGTTCCAAGAAAATCTATCAATCTTTTAGAATTCAAGCTTTAAGGTATGTCAAGTGTTCATCCAAGGTCCCTTCCACCCTTGGAGTCCAAGAAACTCTTTCAAACTTTAAGTAAATTGATTTTATGATTTCCATGATTTGGATTCAAGTGTATTCATGATTATAATGTTGATTGGGTTTCTATTCCATGATTAAGTGCAAGATTTATGTACACACAATTATTATGTATGTAGTATCATGTGAATTCATGTTAAATCCTTAAAATTGGGATACTCATGTGTTGATTATCACTATGTGCATATACAATGCCTTCCAAGTGTTTGATGAGTTCTTCATGTGAATTAAATAACGAGATTATATCATGTTAGCATGTATACAAGTTCATGCCATTCAAGTGTTTGATAAAATGGCTCTATAGATGCATTATGAACAAATGTACATTTCTATGCTATGCAAGGTCATGTGATGCTTTACTTTTCATGCTACTGAGTCCTGGAGGTATTTAACACTTGATAATTTAGTTGTTTACCTAAATCCAGTGTCATTTATAGAATAATCTCAGTCATGTCACAATCAGTAGTACTCTCAGTCAGTTATAGAACTTAGGAAAAAACTCAGTAGACTCAGTATCAGTCCAGTTCAATATTCAGTTCAGACCACTGTAAATTCAGTCAGTAAAAGAATTCAGTAGTATTTCGTCAGTCAATTGAACTCAGTAAACTCAGTTTAGTTTAGTTAGATAATATAATCAGTAATGGTTTAGTCAAGCATAGTATAAACTAGGAATCAGTTCAGTGTCTATTCAGTTGGAAGCAGGATTCAGCACCAAACGAACCTAGGGATGGGGGCATTCCTGCCAGCAGGGGGTTTGACCCTTAGTAGCAAATTCCTGTATTACATAACTACGTAGCTAGTGTAGGTTGAGATATCTTTCTTCTAAACTAGGGTTGATATATATCATATGAGTATTCTTGCCAGTGAGGGTTGACAGAACAGCTTTCCATCAGAGAGGGTTAAATCACAGTTGTCTTTACTCGTGGCACAGTACTGACACCCTTCAAACTTGGGTTACAGGTCAAACCCCAATCTATTCAGAAGGGGCATGTCGGTTAGATGATTACCTCCCACAGTCTCAGTTTCAGTCTATAGAATAAAACTCAGTTCAGTTCTACAGAAATTAGGACTGTCAGATACAGTCACTCAGTTTAGTACAAAACTCAGTATAGTTCCACAGAATCAGGACTGTCAGATACAGTCATTGAGCTATAAATTACATAGTATCAGTAGACTCAGATATCAGTAATCAGTAATTCAGAAATCAGTTTCCAATATCATCATGACCTTAGTTACAGCTTACATATTCATGCATGTACTATCATTCAGTTATACTCATGTTATTCAGTCAGTATTATTCATGCATATGAACCCATGCATCTCAGCCTACCTTACTTAGCATACCAGTACATTCAAAGTACTGACGCATGCTATTTTTGTATTGTGATGTCTTATATCATTGGTACAGATACACGGTCTCCTGATCATACATTGCATCCCAATCCATCAGTAACAGACTTAGTGGTGAGTCCTCAAAGTTCGAGGACAGATTTATTATTCTAGTATTTCAGTACTCAATTTATTTTAGTAGTCGAAGTTAGTTGGGTTTTGATAACGCTCCAACTACACCTCTCTAATGAGAATGTAAGCAATCGTTGTCAATAGATAACCCAACTAGTTAGAGGTCGAACCCACAGGGAATATGATGTGAACTTAAGTTGTTTGCAATTTAATCAACTGATAGTTGGATGTTTCCTGAGATGGGAGGTTTTTGAGATTAACAAATAATTGTTGGTCACTTTAGCTTCGGTGTTTGTAATCAAGAGTTTATGGAAAAACCAAAATTATGTTCACTAGGGGTTTTGGTACTTGACAAATGTGAATAGTGATTCAAGATTCTCGCAGTAGGTAGGACAACAGATTATCTTTATCGAAGTTATGCCTAAATGTCTCTCTACCTACTTAAGTATTTAATTACCTAATCCTCTCAGACTTAGGGAATTTATTTATATTCACTGACCAGACTTTATCTCAGGTTAATCAACCTTGTTACAGCGTCAATTATTAAATGGAAGTTTTTAGTGCTTCCAAGTCCCTTTTGATAGTTCACTTCCTACTATAATTGATTTCTTATCTCAAGCAAATCAAAGCAGGTGTTATCTATTGTTTGCAACTAATAGAAGATAATTAAAACCTCGGAATTATCAAGGAGTACTATTAGCTTTCGAATCTTGAACACTTAGCATCTTATCAAGACGTACCCCTAGATCCCATAACTTGGGTTAAAGGGATTTAGCCACTCATAATGCAAAAATCGAAACAACTAGTTGTATTCATGATTTGAAAGATAAACTTACCACAAGATGAATAATAACTAGTGATTCTCCAATTCGATCACAATGAAAATCCCCAAAATATTGATGAAAATCTCTTCAAAGTTAATTATTTTTTTATAACGCTCAACTTACACGTCAATTTAGTGCAAGGCGGTCGTTGTCAATATATTTACCCAACTTTTGGAGTCGGGGTCGAATCCACAGGGAAAAATATGAGTGGTGATTAAACTAATTTAAAACTATCTCTACAAGTTGAATTAAAACAAATGATATGAAAAGATAAAATGGGAGTTTTGGAGATTAGAAAATAATTGTTGATCACTTTAGTTTCAGTGTTTGTAATCAAGAGTTTATGGAAAACAAGAATTATGTTCACTATGGGTTTTGGTACTTGACAGATGCTAATAGTTATTCAAGATTCTCACAGTAAATAGGACAACAAATTATCTTGATCGAAGTTATGACTAAATGTCTCTCGCCTACTTAAGCATTTAATTACCTAATCCTCTCAGACTTAGGAAATATATATTCACTGACGAGACTTTACCTCAGGTTAATCAACCTTGTTACAGCGTCAATTACTAAATGGAAGTTTTTAGTGCTTCCAAGTCCCTGTCAATAATTTACTTCCTACTGTATTTGATTTCTTATCTCAAGAAAATCAAAGCAGGTGTTATCTATTGTTTGCAACCAATTAACAATGATTAAAATCTTAGAATTATCAAGGAGTCCTATTACTTTTTGAATCTTAAACACTTAGCATCTAACAAAAACTTAACCCATAGATCCCATTATTCGGGTTAAAGGGATTTAGCCACTCATAATGCAAAAATCAAAACAACTAGTTGTATTCATGATTTGATAGATAAACTTACCATAAGATGAATAATAACTAGTGATTCTCCAATTTGATCACAATGAAAATCCCTAAAGTATTAATGGAAATCTCTTCAAAGTTAATTGTTTTTCAAGCCAAGAAACTAGAGAGAAAAGTAACAAAATATGTGTCTCCCAAAAGATGTTCAGCCCCCTCCTTAGAAAACCCTAAACAATGCTTTAAATAGTTTACCCTAATTATGGAAACAAAATCATAGAGTTCAGCAATTTCTTGGATAGGTGACGCCATATGTGACTCCTTTTCAGGAGGCTGACGACTTATCACAAATGTCGTAAGCTCCTCTTTTATTTTGATATTCGCTGCCTTAGGCTGACGATGAACTGTGACGGCCAATTAGATCTTTGACGACTTATCATGAATGTAGTCACTTATCCACCTCAGCTCCCATGTTCTACATTAGACTGACGATAATTTTAACAACCTATCAACTCCTTGACGGCTTATCACAAAATGTCATCACAACTTTCAAGTGAGGTCCATTCTCTGTCTAAACCTAACAATGAAGCTGATAACTTATCATAGGGATGACGACTTATCAGGAATGTCGTTAGCCACACTTCTTTTGTTTTTTCTTCAGATTTAATTTCTTTTGCTTCCATTCTTGTTGGTTCGCTAGAATTTTAGCTTCTATTGCAAAATCAAATATAAAACACTTAAAAACAACAAAAGTTGCTTAAGTCTTTGCAATTACTCTCAGTTAAAAGCCTCAAATATGTTAGCATCTGCTCACACATCAACACCCAGCATCTGCTCACACATTAACACCCTCAACTTACAACAATTGCTTATCCTCAAACAACTAAAACACAACCAAGAGGATACAGAGTACATTTGGTAGTTAACCATCCATATTAACTCAAAACATCTTCACCATATCCAGGTCAATTAATTTAAAAACAACAACTGTGCATATTACTGAAGAAAAATAATATGACGCATAGGAATCAAGCTATGGCATCAATTCAGCAACAACAACCATGCATGTATCAAGCTTACACTATCCAAATAAGTTAGCAACTAGTAACGTAACCAGTGTTCCCTCACTACAAAGAAGTCACACTTCACTTATATCAGAAATTACATATGCAACCATGGGGACAATCACCAGAAACTCACTCTCAGAATAAAGTTCCAATCAATGTATGATGAATACCATAGGCTTGTCCTTATTTTCATTATCAAGACTTTCAGACAGGTCATCTAGGATCACTATAGGTCTTCTCTTTGGCTTGTAATGTAGGCTAGGGGTTGGTATGATACTTGATGATATATAAAGTGACTAAGCCTCCTTGACGCTACACTAGCTTTTAGGGTTTTCCCTTATTCGCCTTTTTCTATTCTTCTCTTTTCTTGATCACACTTATTCAGGATAGGTGCAGTTCTTTTCTGCAATCACTTCTTTTTCACAACTTTTCTTTTCTTTCTCTTTTCCACCGTACCTAAATTTTTATTCTTTTCTTTTACTCTATCTTTCTTCATACTCATTTTACATCACAAACCCCTATGATAGCCACCCTCAACTTAGACCATTTGCCTAAGTCAAGGTGCACAGTGTACAAGAAGGACCAGGGCTAAAACAGGTTCATTATGATACAAATAGAAAGGTGATAGATATAATAAAAAGAATAGTCATTCAGGCTCAAAATCAGGTTCAAGGGATATTATCCACACATGGAAGGTCATTTAGGCTAAAAGTGGACTAATATCAACAACGGCCTATGATTCTTTCCTAAATGCTATCCTACAACCAAGGTAAGACCAACCGGGCAATTTCTGGATTTAACACACAATGAGAACTAGGTAGTATCTCACACACACATGGCACAAAGGTACATCACAAGCTACTACACATTCAGTTCATATAATTATTAGTAGTGATTCCCTAGTACCAATGCCATAAAAAGATTCCCAGTAGTCACATATAGATGCACATCACATAGTTATAAAATAGACCATTAGAGAGGTGTTCAAAAATCAACAAAAACATGTTAACTGCCTAAGGTACTTGTATTTCTCTTAGTCAACTACAATATTTTACAACAAATCACAATACGCCTAAACATGCTGGCTCTACTAGGAACAAGACTCCGAGGAAAAGAAGCACGGTAACAAAAACCCCAAGAGGACATCAACACCCACAAGTAGTCCCACCCTCAACTTATAATCATACATTGTCCCCAATGCGCAAACCAAAATAAGAGAGTCAGAAATACACCTGTGGCACCATGGGTGCAAAGATCTGATATCAATCACATAATAAGAATACAAACAACAAAATACCTTGGGTTGCCTCCCAAGAAGTGCTTAATTTAGTGTCTCATCACGATATCATTCAGTCATCATTATCCCTTTGCTTAGATGATTTGAATTGTTGGCCCATCTTTTGATCTTTACTCCTTTTAGGTCCATTGGGAAAAGGTGAGGGCATGATAAGGAATGTTCTATCACACCACTTTGAAGACTTTAACCGCTTGCCCAATTTTATATCAAACTTTCGTGTGGGCTCATTGGGAAATAGTGCAAATCTTAAAAAGCCACTAAATGGACATCGATCTTTAGGCTTCTTGGCTTTTACTATTGGGGTTGTGGTATACCCTTTTGAAAAGATAAACTCTAAAATGTAAGAATTTTCCTCCTCATTTTCAAAATTCATCATTTGCTTGGGTGATTCAACTTTCATAACATTCACTGGGCATAATGTTGAAAAGTGGTACGAATGGGGACTAACTCTTACATCCGGAGTAGCATCCCTATTAGTATCTTTACTCCAAAATGGACTAGAGTCTTCATAAGGATTGTTCTTGATTTCTTTTTTTGCCTCTAGCATCATTTCCCCAATCTTGGCATCATCCCTCATGGTTGGCTCGGTTGGTTGGGAAATCTCTTAGGGTTGATCAACATCAAGCTCATCATCAGTATAGGATTCTTTCTCCTCATAGTCACACTCTTCGATTAGTCTAAATAATTCCATAGACAAGATATCATCTAAACTTAATGTAGAAGAGTGCTTTGGATAATTGACCTCAATATCCATCTCTCCTATCCTTTCTCTTTCCTTGTTAAATGCCCTAATGTCTTGACATATATCACATATGATATCATTTGTTGTGTCCATACAATCCAATATTTATTGAAGCATAGTTTCAATACCACTCTTTTCGGTGCTTTGTTCTTCCTTTTCTTGACCAAATGGCCTACAAAATCATAAGAAGAAGTAGAATTTGGGTTAGCACAATGAGGGGAGGGGGAATTTGGGTAATCACTCTAATGTCCATCTTGACCACCACATATAGAACAATTATAATCCCGATAGGATAGAGATGGTGCACTCATCTCTCTCCGAAGAGCATATCTACAGTCTTGCCAAAAGTGAGGTTCATCACAATATGGACATAGATCATCAAGATAAGATTTCTAACCACCAAGATCATGTTCATTCCACGATGCCATAGTAGTAAGTAAACTAAAATAAAAATTTACCTAACACAAGAAATGAAAGTAAACTAAAAACAAATATTTACTAGTTTGAATTCAAGCAAGTAGGCTAGAATTCCAAACCAACTCAATATGCCAAATTGTTCCCCGTCAACGACGCCATTTTTTATAACTCTCAACTTACACGTTAATTTAGTGCAAGGCAGTCCTTGTCAATATATTTACCCAACTTTTAGAGTCGGGGTCGAATCCACAGGGAATAATGTGAATGGCTATTAAACTAATTTAAAACTATAGCTACAAGTTGAATTCAAACAAATGATACGAAAAGATAAAATGGGGGTTTTGGAGATTAGCAGATAACTATTGGTCACTTTAGTTTCAGTGTTTGTAATCAAGAGTTTATGGAAACCCAGAATTATGTTCACTATGGGTTTTGGTACTTGACAGATGCTAATAGAGATTTAAGATTCTCATAGTAAATAGGACAACAGATTATCTTTATCAAAGTTATGCCTAAATGTCTCTCGCCTACTTAAGCATTTAATTACCTAATCCTCTCAGACTTAGGGAATTTATATTCACTGACAAGATTTCACCTCAGGTTAATCAACCTTGTTACAGTGTCAATTATTAAATGGAAGTTTTTAGTGCTTTCAAGTCCCTGTCAATAATTCACTTCCTACTATATTTGATTTCTTATCTCAACCAAATCAAAGCAGGTGCTATCTATTATTTGTAACCAATAGACAATGATTAAAATCTTGAAATTATCAAGGAGTCCTATTACTTTTTGAATCTTAAACACTTAGCATCTTACAAAAACTTAACCCATAGATCCCATAATTCAGGTTAAATGGATTTATCCACTCATAATGCAAAAATAAAAACAATTTGTTGGATTCATGATTTGATAGATAAACTTACCACAAGATGAACAATAACTATTGATTCTCCAATTCGATCACAATGAAAATCCCCAAAGTATTAATGGAAATCTCTTCAAAGTTAATTGTTTTTCAAGCCAAGAAACTAGAGAGAAAAGTAACAAAATACATCTCTCCCAAAAGATGTTCGACCCCCTCCTTAGAAAACCCTAAACAATGCTTTAAATTGTTCATCCTAATTATGGAAACAAAATCATAGAGTGCATCAATTTCTTGGATAGGTGATGCCATTCGTGATGCCTTATCAGAAGGCTGACGACTTATCACAAATGTTGTCAGCTCCACTTTGATTTTGACATTCCCTGCCTTAGGCTGATGATGAACTATAACGACCTATCAGATCTTTGACGACTTATCATGAATGTTGTCACTTATCTACCTTAGCTCCTATGTTCTGCCTTAGATTGATGACAATTTTAACAACCTATCAACTCCTTGACGGCTTATTACAAAATGTCGTCACAACTTTCAACTGAGGTACATTCTCTGTCTAAGGCTGACGATGAAGCTGATAACTTATCATAGGGATGACAACTTATCAGGAATGTCGTCAGCCACACTTCTCTTCTTTTTGCTTCAGATTACAACTCTTTTGCTTCCATCTTTGTTGGTTCTCTAGCATCTTAGCTTCTACTGCAAAATCAAAGATAAAACACTCAAAAATGACAAAAGTTGCTTAAGACTTTGCAATTATTCTCAGTTAAAATACTCAAATATATTAGCATCTGCTCTCACATTATTTTTCAAGTCAAGAAACTAGAAGAAAAGTAACCAAATATGTGTCTCCAACTTAGGTTTGGAACCCCTTATAAAACCCTCAACAAGATTTTAAATAGTTTAACCTAAATAAGGAAACAAAATCACAGAGTTTAATAATTCCTCGAATTAGGCGACGACATTCGTGACAACTTATCAGGAGCCTAATAACTTATCACAAATTTTATCAGTTTCTTCTTTAGTTTTAGCACTTCCTGCTTAAGGCTGACGACAAAATATGATGACCTATCAGATCTTTAAGGACTTATCATAGATGTCGTCACTTCTCTACCTCATCTTCCATGTTCTACCTTATGCTTACGGCAACTTTGACGTCCTATCAACTCTTTGACGGCTTATCAGAAATATTATCACAACTTTCAGGTAAGGTCCATTCTCTGTCTAAGGTTGACGATGAAGCTGATAACTTATCATAGGGCTGACGACTTATCAGGAATGTCGTTAGCCACACTTCTCTTCTATTTGCTTTCGATTTTAATTTTTTTTCTTCCATCCTTGTTGGTTCTCATGCATCTTGGCTTCTACTGCAAAATCAAAGATAAAACAATCAAAAATAACAAAAATTACTTAAGACTTTGCAATTATTCTCAGTTAAAAGCCACAAATGTGTTAGCGTCTACTCACATATCAACACCCTCAACTTAAAACAATTGTTTATCCTCAAGCAACTCAAACACAACTAAGAGAATACAAAGTACATTTGGCAGTCAATCATCTATATCATATCAAAATAACTTCACCATCTCCAAGGTCAGTCAATTCAAGAACAACTTTGTATATTATTGAAGAACAACAATGCAACACACAGGAATAAAGATATGGCACTAACTCAGCAACACAACCGTGCATGTATCAATTTTACACTATCCAAACGAGTTAGTAACTAGCAATGTAACCAGTGTGCCCTCACTACAAATAAATCCTCCTTTTCTTATATCAGACATCACATATGTAACCATGAGGACAATCACAAGACACCCACTATCAGAATGAAATTCCAATCATTGTATGCCGAATACCATAGGCTTGCCCTTATTTTCATTACCCCGATCTTCAGATAGGTCATCTAGGATTACTATAGGTCTTCTCTTTAGCTTGTAATGTAGGCTAGGGGCTGGTATGATACTCGATGATATTTAAAGTGACTAAGCCTCCTTGACACTATACTAAATTTTTGGGGTTTCACTCATTAACCTTTTTTTATTCTACTTTTTTCTTGATCGCACTTATTCAGGATGGGTGCGATCTTTTCTACAATCACTTTTTCTTTTTCACAACTTTTTTTTTCTTGCTCTTTTCCACTGCACACAACTTTTATTCATTTCTTTTAGTTTACCTTTCTTCCTACTCATTTTACATCATGCACTCCTATGATAGCCACCCTCAACTTAGGCCATTTTCCTAAGTCAAGGTGCACAGTGTCCAAGGAAGACCAGGGCCAAAATAGGTTCATTGTGATATAAACAGAAAGGTGATAGGTGTCATAAAAAAATAGGCTACTTAGGCACAAAGTAGGGATCAGGGGATATTTTATATACAGGAAATGTTATTTAGGCTAAAGGTGAGATAATATCAAAGCGGCCTATGATCCTTTCCTAACTCCTATCCTTCAACCTAGATAAGACTAATCGGGCAAGTTCTGGATTCAACATGTAATGGAAATTGAATAATATCTCACACGCACATGGCACACAAGTACATCACAAGTTACTACTCATTCAGTTCATGCAGCTGTTTAGCACTAATTATTTCATCACTAGACCTAATGCCATATAAAGATGTAAAGTGGTCACACTTAGATGCAATTCACATAAGCAACTACTCAGTCCTTTGGAGAGTGCTAAAGAATTACAAAAACAAGTTAACTGCCTCAAGTACTAGTATTTCTCCTAGTTGGCTACAAAATTTTACAACAACAATTTACCCTACACCCTCAACTTAAAATCAAAGAAAATATGAACTAAGGGCTAGGATATACCTGGAGTAGATCATGCATGAGGATCATGGGTTTCCTCCCATGTAGAACCTGATTTAACATCACAGCATGACTCATCTCGATTACTTTAGACTTTATCAAGATAGATAGAGGAACTTCTTTTTATTGAGTCTTTTGGACCAATATAAAGTTTGACTCATTGCCCATTTACCTTGAAAGTCCTACTGTCTTCATTTTTAAGTTCTACTACTCCAGATGAGTAGGCTTGACTAACTCTAAACGGGCCTGACCACTTGGATTTAAGCTTACCTGGGAACAGTTTTAGTCTATAATTGAATAGAAACACCAAGTCACCTTTTTGGAAGTCTCGTTTCTCTATTCTCCAATCATGATACTTTTTCATCTTTTCTTTATATAGGTCTGATCGTCCATTTGCCCTGAGAAGGAATTTATCCATCTTATTTAGTTGTCCCAGTCTCAGCTCTGTTGCTTCCTTCCAACTCAAATTCAACATTTTGAGTGCCCATAAGGCCTTGTGCTCCAGCTCTATTGGTAGGTAGCATGCTTTGCCATAGACCAGCTGAAATGGTGACATGTAAATGGGTGTATTGAAAGCAGTCCGGTACGCCCACAAGGCATCATCGAGCTTCCTAGACCTGTCTTTTTGACTAGCATTCACCATTTAGGCTAGGATGGATTTAATCTTTGGATTTTACACCTCCACTTGCCCACTAGTTTGTGGGTGATATGGAGTGGCTACTCTATGCTGTTTTACCCCATATTTTGCTAAAGCCGTTCAAAACAAATTGTTACAAAAATGATATCCTCCATCACTTATAATAGTACGTGGTACTCCAAAGCGAGAGAAGATGTTCTTCTTAAGAAAAGCAACAACTCTCTTTCCTTTATTATCAGACAAGGCAAAAGCTTCGACCCATTTTGAGACATAGTCAACAGCAACTAAAATATACTTCATCCCATACAAGCTTACAAAAATACCCATGAAATTGATTCCCCAGACCTCAAATAATTTCACTTCAAGCATCTTAGTCAAAGGAATCTCATGTCCTTCGAAGATTGACCCCTGCCTCTGACGTTGGTCGCATTTCAGCACAAACTCATAGGCATCCTTGAATAATATTGGCCAATATTAGCTGCTCTACAACACCTTCCTAGCCATTCGATCACCTGCATGACAACCTCTAACTAGGAAAGGATGACATGCTTCCAATATACACAATATATCAACTTCTGGAAGACATCTCTTTATATTATTGTCAGTAAAAGATACGGCTCATCCTAGAAGTAATGTGTCACATCATGCAGAAATTTCTTTCTTTGATGGAAAGAAAGATTTTTTGGAATGACCTCACTCACAACATAATTTGCAAAATCAGCATAGCAAGGGCACTTTCTCCATAGCAAGGGCACTTTCTCCATAGCAGCAGCATAAATATCGTCATCAAGAAATGTATCATTTATCTTCATTTCATCACTAATTGCCTACTCACCTTCCATTCTAGACAGATGATCTGCAACCTGGTTTTCACAACCTTTCTTATCTTTGACTTCAAAGTCAAATTCTTGTAGCAGCAACACCCATCTAATCAGCCTTGGTTTTACATCCTTCTTAGCCATCAAATACCTTAAAGCTGCATAGTCAGTGTGGACCACCACCTTGGTCGCAAGAAGATAAGCCCTAAATTTCTCAAAAGCATACACTACAGCCAGGATTTCCTGCTCAGTGACAGTGTAGTTCTTTTGCGCTTCATTCAGTGCTTTGCTGGCATAATATATTGGATAAAATAGTTTGTCTCTCTTTTGTCCCAATACAGCTCCAAGGGCAACGCCATTTACATCACTCATGATCTCAAATGATTTTGAACAGTCCGAAACAACCATGATAGGGGCCTCAACCAGCTTCTTATTATGACATTCAAATGCCTTCAAGTATTTATCATTGAAAGAAAACTTTACTTCTTTCTCTAAAAGTTTGTAAAGTGGATTTGCAACTTTTGAGAAATCTCTTATAAACCTCCAGTAAAAGCCAGCATGCCCAAGGAAACTACGCACTCCCTTTACAAAAATGGGAGGTGGTGGTTTATCAATAACTTCAACCTTGGCTCGATCAACTTCTATTCCTTTTGCTAAAATTTTGTACCCGAGAACAATGCCCTCCTTTACCATAAAGTGGCACTTATACCAATTAAGCACCAAATTAAATTCAACACATCGTTGTAAGGCTATACTCAGGTTTGCCAAACACAACTCAAATGAGCTCCCACCACAAAGAAATCATCCATGAATACCTCTATAGAGTCTTCTACTATATCTGAGAAGATAGACATCATGTATCGTTAAAAAGTGGCGGGTGCATTGCACAGCCCAAATAGCTTCCTCTTAAATGCAAAGGTGCCATATGGGCATATGAATGTCATCTTCTCCTGATCTTTAGGAGCAATACAGATCTGATTATATCTAGAATAGCCATCTAAAAAGCAATACCATCCCCTTCCAGCCAATTGATCAAGAATTTAGTCCATAAAGGGCATCAGGAAGTGGTCTTTCAAAGTCCATGAATTTAGTTTGCAGTAATCCATGCAAACTCTCCACCCAGTCATAAGCCTAAGTGGAATCAGCTTATTTATTTCATTTGTAACCACAGTTATGCCTCTTTTTTTGGGCACGCATTGAACTTGGCTCACCCATTTGCTATCTGAAATAGGGTAAACCACTCCTGTATCCAACCACGTAATAATTTCCTTCTTAACCTCCTCTTGCATTGGTGGGTTAAGATGGCACTAGTGCTCGATGGTTGGAATACAATCTTCCTTCAGTTTATTTTATGCGTGCAGATGCCAGGGGGAATGCCAATAATATCTGTGATAGTCCATCTGATTTCTCTTTTGTACCTCTGAAGTACAGAAATAAGTGCTTCTACTTGCTGCTCACCTAAATCAGCTGCAATAATAACAGGTAGCATATTTTTGTGGCCCAAAAACACATACCTTAAATTCCCAGGCATCTCTTTTAATTCTAACACCGGTGGCTCTTCAATGGATGGCTTAGCCAGTGGTGCTGATCAATTCACAAGATCAAGGTATAGCTTTTTAGGAGAATAAGGGTATGAACCCATTCCTAACAAAGCACAAATAGTCTCTTTGTATTCCTCAAAGCATTCACGATTAAAACTCATCAGAACTGTGGCTAAAGGCTCAACAATAAGTTGCTCCTCTATTGATATCTCCTGTTCGTCCTCATAATAAACATCAACTACTGAGAACACACTCATTTCTTCCTGCTGCTTCATTGATTTACACACATCAAACTGTACCACTTCATTATTTATCCTAAATAAGAGCTCATTCTCTCTCTAATAAATCAATATGCTTTCAGTGGTGAGGAAAGGTCGACCCAAGATTATGGGCACCTAGAAGTCCATCTCGTAATCCAGAATGATGAAATCTACAGGGAATATAAAGATGGATACCTTTACCAACACATAATATAAAATGCCAACAGGTCATTTTAATAACCTATCTACCATCACGAGTCGCATGTTGGTGGATGTGGGATTTCCCTAACCCAACTTTCTATATATAGCCAGCGGCATCAAATTAATGCTTGATCCTCGATCACATAATGGCTTAGTGAGTTTTATATTCCTAATTGTATAGGGAATAGTGAATGCGCCTGGGTCTGGCTTCTTTTGTACCAAGGTCCTTGTCGAAATAGCGCTACAATGATGGAGATTATCCTCCAATTCATAGCTCACTGCTCTTTTCTTAGTCATAAGGTCCTTCATGAATTTAGCATATCCTGGTATTTGTTCAAGTGCCTCCACTAATGGAACATTTATTTTCAACTACTTGAGCATTGCCATGAATTTGTTGAATTTTGCATCACCGGTTTTTTCTTCAATCATTGAGGAAAGAGAGGTGGTGGTATTGGGAGAGTTTTCAACTCTACCTCCTTGTCCTTCTCTTTCCCTTTTTACAAAGCATCATCAGCACCATCCAGCTTCTCAGACTCTACTGGACATTCTTATTTAGATTCATCATCTACCTCAGTCACTTCTTCAACCAAACTTTTACCCACAGAAGGGTCAAGTAATATCTTACCACTTCTAGTGGTAATCGCCATACATGAGCCATCATTCTATAAATTTTAGAGCTTATCACTTGGTAATGTTCCGTTCTTCTTCTAGTTGAATGCTACAAAGAGTTAGCTCATCTGCTACTCCAACTGTTTGATTACGGTGGAGTGTGAGTTTACCAACTGACTGATAGATGATAGATCTATCTTCATGGTATTCACACCAGAGTTGGTAGCCTCTACTCCCTTCGATAACTTATCCATCGTGTCCTTCATGGACATCTTTTCAGAACTTGTTGTAGCAGCCTCATGATTTCTAGGAGGGACATAGAGCCCGCTCCCATCATTATTGTTCCTTTAATTTCCCTGCTCCTTATCTTTATAACTGGGCTTATCATAATAATTTCGACCTTGATTACCTTGGATAATACCTTAAAACCCCCCTTGATTATTAACATAGTTCGTCTCTTCTTCTACATCAGCTCAACTCTATCTTGAGACCCCACAGCTTTTACCTTCTCAGTCTTGCCTGATAGCAAGTTCTTGGTTAGAAGATCCATCTGCGTTTTTAGGTGAGCCATGTCTTAGTCACGCTCCTCATCTCTTCTGTTTTGTTTCACAATAATACCCACAGTAACAGTGGGCTGGCTACCACAGAGTCTCTAGTATGCCATGCCCGACTCTATTTGGTTTTTCTCTCAAGCATTTCTAAAGCCTCTGGGAATGTAAGATCAACAAACAAATAACCAGCAGCATTATCTACAATTGGTTTTGTAACAGAGTTAAGATCCCTATACAAAGTCTCTATCAAGTGTATGTCCATCATATTGTGGTTTGGATACTGTGTCAGCTTCTTCTTAAATCTGTCCTAGGCTTTATGCAAGGCTTCAGTCAGGAGCTTCCTAAAGTTTCTGATCTCTTCCCTCAACTATACCCTTCTGGAAGGCAGAAAGAACCTTTCTAGGAAAGATCCTTTCAACTGCCTCTAGTTGGTTATAGAATTGGGTGTCAGCTTATTAAGCCACAATATTGCCTCCCCAGATAGAGACAATGGAAAAAACCTCAATTAGATAGCATTCTAACCCACTCCTGGGTTATCAAAAGATTTATAGATGGTGATAAAGTTTACCAGATGCAAATTTGGGTCATCCCCAGGAAGGCCACCAAACAACCCCTTTAGATTGAGGAGTTGAATCATAGTACTCGTAATGTTGAATTTTTCCCCAGGTGCCAACGGTGGAGGAATAATTGCACCCATTGCACCTCCTCCATCTATTCCATCATCATCATCATTGAGGTCATACTGGATCGGATGGTAATCTTGCCTTCCTCATAACGGATGGCTCCTGTTAGAATTACGTTGTACTGGTGTAGCTACTTGCTATTCACATCTTGGATTACCAGTATTTAGCATCTCATCATATCCCAAATCTTAATCCTTAAGATTTGGATGTCATGTTTGCTGACCAACATTTTGCATATTCACCTGAGCTCTAGCTAAGTCTGCTAATCTGCCAGCCTCTTGTTGGTCTGCATTCTTTCAATTCATTGCAGTTCCAGATTAAGTGGTAATAATGGTTCTCTAGAAATTCTGGTTCTTGGCATACACTATAAAGATCCTGCAATAAACAAAAACAACAAATAAACGTAAAACTAGGGAACTTGACTAACTGTCAATTAGCGCCAACAAACTTTAATTTACAACCGTATTCCTCGACAACGGCACCATTTTTGATAACGCTCAAAATACACCTCTCTAATGAGAATGTAAGCGATCATTGTCTATATATAACCCAATTAGATTTGGGTCGAATCCCATAGGGAATATGGTGTGACTTAAGTCATTTGCAATTTAATCAACTGATAGTTGGATGTTTCCTGAGATGGGGGGTTTTTGAGTTTAACAAATAATTGTTGGTCACTTTAGCTTCGGTGTTTATAATAAAGAGTTTATGGAAAAAGCAGAATTATATTCACTAGGGGTTTTGGTACTTGACAGATGCGAATAGTGATTCAAGATTCTCATAGTAGGTAAGACAATAGATTATCTTTATCAAAGTTATGCCTAAATGTCTCTCGACCTACTTAAGCATTTAATTACCTAATCCTCTCGGACTTAGGAAATTTATATTCACTGACCAGACTTTATCTTAGGTTAATCAACCTTGTTACAACGTCAATTATTAAATGAAAGGTTTTAGTGCTTCCAAATCCCTGTTGATAGTTCACTTCCTACTATAATTGATTTCTTATCTCAAGCAAATCAAAGTAGGTGTTATCTATTGTTTGTAACCAATAGACGATAATTAAAACCTCAGAATTATCAAGGAGTCCTATTACCTTTTGAATCTTGAACACTTATTAAGACTTACCCCTAGATCCCATCATTCGGGTTAAAGGGATTTAGCCACTCATAATGCAAAAATCAAAAAAACTAGTTGTATTCATGATTTGAAAGATAAAATTACCACAAGATGAATAATAACTAGTGATTCTCCAATTCGATCACAATGAAAAAACCCAGAATATTGATGAAAATCTCTTCAAAGTTAATTATTTTTCAAGCCAAGAAACTAGAGAGAAAAGTAACAAAATACGTGTCTCCAACTTAGGTTTGGAACCCCTTAGAAAACCCTCAACAAGATTTTAAATAGTTTAGCCTAAATAAGGAAACAAAATCACAGAGTTTAATAATTCCTCAAATTAGGCGACGATATTCGTGACAACTTATCAAGAGCCTGACGACTTATCACAAATGTCATCAGCTTCTTCTTTTGTTTTAGCACTTTCTGCTTAAGGTTGACGATAAAATATGATAACCTATCAGATCTTTGATGACTTATCATAGGTGTCATCACTTCTCTACCTCAGCTTCCATGTTATGCCTTAGGATGACGGCAACTTTGGCGTCCTATCAACTCTTTGATGGCTTATCAGGAAATGTCATCACAACTTTTAGTTGAAGTCCATTCTCTGTCTAAGGCTGACGATGAAGCTGATAACTTATCACAGGGTTGATGACTTATCATAAATGTCGTCAGTCAGACTTCTCTTTTATTTGCTTTCAATTTTAACTCTTTTACTTCCATCCTTGTTGGTTCTCATGCATCTTGGCTTCTACTACAAAATCAAAGATAAAAAAATCTTTAAAAATAAAAGTTGCTTAAGATTTTGCAATTATTCTTAGCTAAAAGCCTTAAATATGTTAGCGTCTGCGCACATATCAGGGACTTATCCTATCAACTCCTTGTTCAGACAGTAGATGCTTTTCAGACTAGAGCATTTATAGGCAGATGTTCAGTTTTGGTATTGATGTACCATAATCAGTATTTATTTATAGTTTTGAACCTTATGGCAAGTTTTTGCCTAATTTTTGCATAATTACAGTATTATCATTTAGTTATTACAGCAGGTACCAGTCATGGGTTAGCTTGTGGTCCCTCAAAATTATGAGCACCGTGTAGCATCTAAGGTACAAACTCGAGGTGTTACATTTTATATCAAGAGTTCATAAGGCATTTTCTTTAGTATAGGTCAAATCAGGCACCTATTGATAATATGACATGCGGTGCTTACTGCTTCTGCCCAAAAATGATTTGGGAGATTATGTTCTAACAACATTGTCCTGCTAATTTCCTGGAGAGATCGATTCTTCTTCTATACTACACCACTTTGCTGAGGGATCGATGTGAAGAGAAATTCTGAGAGTATCCGTTCTGAGCATAATACTCCTTAAACGCCTTATTTTCAAATTCTCTTCTGTGATCACTGTGAACGTAAATGATGAGGTGTCCAGCTTCTCTCTGTGCCTTTCTACAAAAAATCTCAAAATTTTTGAAAGCCTCATGTTTATGATCAAGGAACATTACCTAAGTAAAACATGAATAATCATCAACTATGATAAAAACATATCTCTTTACACCGATGCTTGCAGTTTTGGTGGGGCCAAACAGATCCATGTGAATTGTTCGAAGAGATTTTATAGTGGATACAATGTATTTAACTTTAAGTGATGTCCAGGTCTGGTTACCCAATTGGCAGGCATCACAAATGTGATCCTTTTAAAACTTAAGTTTTGGCAGACCTTTCACCAATTCGAGTCTGGACAACTTCTCAATGATATGCATACTAGCATGCCTAAGCTTTCAATACCACAACCAAGTATCATTGGCTTGCATAGTAAGGCAAGTTAAGGTAGGAAAATCAGGACTATTTAAAATATAAATGTTGTCAATATGTTCACCGATGAGTGAGATATCTCTTTTGACGTGTTTGATTGAGCAATTTTTGGCTTTGAAGAGTACTCCAAATTCGGCTTCACAGGGCAGACTGATCTTGGGTAGATTGTGTTTGATGCTGTCTACTAGATATGCTTCTGTGAATTCGCATAATGAGTTGAGTTTTACTAAGCAAACTTTGATGAAGTTGCCTCTAGCATTGTCACCGAACCTCACTGGTCCCCCATCTATTTTCTCTAGAGTAGAAAATCTTTCTTTTTTTGTCATGTATCTGGAACATCCACTATTAATGACCCATATTTATTTCTTATATCTCTTGTGGGCCTATTCCTACAACACAAGAAGATTAATTTTGTTTAGGTACCAAAGTGGTCTTGGGTCCTTGTGGGTTAGATGTGCTTCCTTTGGGCCTCCAAACCCATACACTTTTAGGATTATACCTGTAGCTATATGATTTGTTCCCTCTCTATCCATATATAAAATAGATAGGTCTTCGAGAAGAAAATGAGATCTTATCTGATTTAAACAATTCTGATGAGAAACTTGATTTGTTTTTAAAAGAGTTGGATCTTACAAAACTGTGACTATGAGTTTTATTAATACTATTTAGATTTATGTTTACATTATAAATCTTGTCATAAAGTAAGTCAATTTCAATTTGACATACTTCGATTTCTATTTGATGACTTCTTTATTCCTTCTCAAGTTTTTGTTTAAATTGGGCTTCACAACTCTTTTTTCTTGAGCAAGAATATTATATTCATCTATAGCCTTTTTTAAGCTCGTTAGTTATCAAATCTAAGTTAGATTCAACAATATTATAGTTGTGACAATCATGTATTGGAAGCTTCTACTTTTTTTTCAGTTTTATCTTCATCACTCTAGGATCCAATTTTTGGATTTCTTAAGGGTGATTTTCTTCTTAAATTAGGACAGTTTTGTTTAAAGTTACTAGGCCTTCCACAATATTAATAGTGATCATCATTTCTGGTGGAATCATCATTCTTGGATCCTTGGGATCTTTGCTATCTCCATCTCATGATTTTCCTTACTCCACAATTTATGAGAGTCATTCCTTCACTATTAGCATTTTTCAGAATGTCCACTTCTTCGGTTGGAACAGCATTGAAGGCTACTAGTTTCTTCTTCTAATCTTTGTGGTACCTATTTATATAATTGTGTTCACATGCAATGAGGTTACCTCAAAATTTGTCAAATGTCATGTTGTGAAGATCTCCATCTTCTAGAATGGCACCTTAGTTTCCCAAATTTTTGAGAGACTCCGGACTGGCTTTCGGACTTACAAGTTGTGTAGATATATCATCCCCAGTGATTTTAGTTCGCGCATAATCTTGTTGAATCTGGCAAACATTGTATTGATGTTCTCATTTTATTCCATTTTGAATAACTCATATTCATTAACCAAAGCAGTGAACTTTGACTTTTTGACTTTGGTGGTTCCTCCATAGGCTACCTCCAATATATCCCACATCTCTTTTGCAGTCTCACGGGATGATACCTTGTCATATTCTTCTCAACTCACTGCACAAAGAAGTAGACTTATAGCACGTGCATTAGTTTGAATTACCTCTTGTTGTTCTTTGGTGACCTCGAAGCTTTCAAGGTATTCTATGCCAGAACTGCTAGATTCTTTGTCTTTGTCCTTTGACTTTTCTTTAAGTCCTCAAGTTAGCTTTGGACCTTCTTGATGAAAACTCATGCTTGGAAGTCATTTGATTGGACAAAGATTCTGAACCTATTTTTCCAGTAGGAGTAATGTTTTCCATTAAAGTATGGTGGTCTTGTGGAGGAGTGGCCATCCTAGAGAAAAGCACCGGGGATTTGATAATTTGCCATTTGATTTTTACTCACTTGCTGTTAAGCAATACTATTGGTTTGACCAGCTCTGATACCAATTAAAATTTAAGAAGGGGGTGAATTAAAAAATTTTGTGAGTTGACTACTCACTTCTACAGTCGACTTGCCTGCAGATTAATGTGCTTCACAAAATAGATTAGATTTAAAATAAACATGTTAATAGATAACTAAATTCAGAATTAAAAAACACAAGAATTTATCCTAGTTCGGAATACCAATGTGGTGCCTGCTTCCATTCCCCTTGGGTTTCAACGGCTCCTTAGATCTTTCAATATTGGCTTTGAGTACAACGATGAGAAACAAGTTCTAAGGACTTATTTTGCTCTTTGGATCTTGTTACACAGCTTCAGTTTATATCACAAAGTTGACTCGAACCTATTCTTTGTTTAACAATTGTAACCTAAAGATTACTAAGCCTTATGAGACTAAGATTAAAACACTTTGAGTTTTTCTTCTTGAAGTTGCGCAACCTGTGTCCAGGTTCAGTCTTCCTCTTTTCTAGTCTTCAGCTACTACTCTTTATGATGAAACCCAAGAGATTTATTCTCAATTAAGGATTTGAATTGATGCATTGATTGGGGAATGTAGCCATATGATATGTCCATATTAGATATTTCCATATACGTCTTTTACTCACATCCATATTAGATATGTCCATGATCTGTTATTCTTTTTAGTCTCGTAAAGACTAACGCCTTTCCAAATGTGTTTATGACCTTTTTCTTCTTATTCTTAATCGTGATTGATCTAATTTTTTGTGACTTTTGGGGCTGATATTCTCCTTCCATTTTTTCTCATTGTGATTGATTTACCTGGAGTCGTGGATTGTGAATTGATATCCTTCCATTCCGGGAGCCGGCTTCCTTTATCCTTCCAATATTAACAGTCTTCAATATCCTATAATGATACACTTGTTAGTTTGTCATTATTAAGGCGTAGACTTAGGAGGATAACAATAACTTCTTTAGGGCATTATTAGCTATCAAAAACACATCAAATAACCTCCTAGAACACTCCCAAATCCTCAAGGTCAAGAACACATAGGGTTTTCATCAAGATAATTAATTGGCAATTCCAAGGGTGGTTTCTGTTCGTACTTCTTGGTGTTTAAGGCATGTTACTCTTCCCTTATTGTTAATTTTATAAAAGCACGTGATTTAAAGTATTATTCATGAACTATTGATGTTGGATTTTGAACTATGGGTTGAGGATTTTTAATGCAAATTGTTTAAATATTTTTTCCATGATATTTATGAAACTATTATGCTCAAATTGATGGTTGATAAATGAATTGGGGTGCATGGGAATAGTGGATAAAAATAGGGGTACAATGGAATCCCCAAATTGATTATTTTGGCATGGAAATTGGTAATAAACTCAACCCTCTTGCATAATTGATTTGGGTTTATGCATTATTACTTGGCTTGGCTTGTTTCTTGAAAGTAATGCATAGTATAAATGATTAATTGGTTAAGCATGGTTTTGAAAACCTTATGGGGTACAATAGAATCCCCTAAGTGAATGATCTATGAAAATTTTATGGGGTAAATGGGAATCCCCCAAGTGATTTTAATAATGAAGTCTATAGGGTACACGAGAATTCCCTAAGTCTTGGCTAATGACATTGTTTGCAAACGATAGTTAGTATGACGATATCACTTAATAATTGAATCCTAAAATTGGTGGATTGGTTATGTGTTAAATGTTTTAATTGGGTGATAATAGGGGTTGGGATAGCTAGCCATGAAGGTATGGGCCTGAAGGATGGACACTAGGAACTCATGTCCGCCGACATGAGGGTTGGTCTTAATGACCACGTGCTTGCAAGGTAAAAGGGAATCCCCCAAGCCTATAAATGTATATATGTGTCATGGAGGGCAAAGGGTACAAGAAAATCCCCAGTCATCTATGATATCTCCGGTTCATGTGGCTAACAAGCACTGGGCTCGTTCAGGGGGTAACACTGGACTCATATAGCCCATGGGTGGACTTATGATGGTAATGCTACATAATCCAGGTTAAATATTTTAAAGTTCATGTTAAACCTTGCTCCCTGCCCCGACATGGTATATATATATATATACACATGTGTGTATGTATGTGTGCGTATATATATGTGTGTGTATCTATATATGAATATGTATATGTATATGTATGTATGTATATATATATATATATATATGTATATATATATATTTATATATATGTATTTATATATATGTATTTGCATTTGGTTATGTGCATTGGTTTATTTTAGTTTTGGATTAATGACATTACTTTATCTTTATCCCTGAGTTACATGCTAGCGTTCACCCCGTTAACCATCTTCGAATGTTGTATCCCCATGCGATGCAGGAACCAGCCATACTTCTACTCCTCTTGCTTAGTAACATGGTGATTCGGGGATAGCTTTTGAGTCAAATTAAAGTGGTGAGCTTTCATACTCTAGAAGACCCCATTTCATACTATAGAGTTCCTTATGTCTTTATTACTCATTTTGGTTTTGGTTTGACTATGGTCAGGGGCAGGTCCCGAATTAATATTCTTTGGTTTTGATTAGAGGCTTTGTCAGACTACTTTGGCCATAGGCGGTGTTGGTATTAGTATTGGTATTGGCATTGGAATTGGTTGGTTATTTGGTTTTGGATGGTTGGTTTTGGTTATAATCTTATTATAATGTTTTTACTTTGATATTCTCTTAACTTGTTATATGTTCGAAATTCATTCGACATGGGGTGTATGGTGGTTGGTTGCTTGGGTATTGGGGGTGGTCTCTGGTTCTTGTTGGACTTGAGATACCCGTCATGGACAAGCCCTGGTTTGGGTCATGACATGAAGACCTTGTCACCTATACGGGGCCACCTACGGTCCATAGGAGCCACCTATGGCATGTATGTGCCACCTACGGCCCGTAAGTGGCAGCATAGGTGGTCGCCGACTCAGTTTTCCTCCTTTTTTAGGAAAGGATTCCTAAAACTTTTATGTAATCTTTAAATACTTTTTAGATAATGTTTAGTTATTTTACATACTTTGATGCACTTTATACTATTCATAAACATATTTTGATTCCAAGATTGACTTCTGATTTTAGGATTCTTATGTTCTTAGTCTTTGGTTGATTAATTGATTTGAGACTTTGGCTTTTCTTTGTCTATTATTGTGACATTGATTCTATGCTTTCTTTATTAAACTCTAAAGATTATTTTGCAACTATGAGCGAATAATTTTCTTAGCTAGGGTTATGGAATACTGGCGAGATAACAAAATAGGGGAAGTGTGAGATCCTTCAAGATCATTATTATTGCATATATTGGGATTTTCTTCGTGTTAATTACTTTCTTAATAGTTGCAAATGTTAGAAATCACAATTTATTCTATACTACCTCGAGAGAGGTAGAGATTGGTAAAGATGATCACAACAATAATTTGAGGCTTTCAATCCTCATCTAATAACTTCAGACCGAGAGGAGATAGTTAAACTGGGATCAAAGATAAGGGTTAGTAATGCGATACTCTGAGATCGAGAGAAGATAAGTGAGATTCACCATAGGGTGTCAAGAGGCTGTTGGTGAGACATAACTTACCAGATTCTATATGCATAGTAGTGAGATATTTTGATTGAGCATGATAAAACTATGGATTTAGAAGCCAGGAGGAACACAAGCCTACGTTCGTTTCTGATTGTTTACAACCAAACGCATTCCAATTTTGTTATTGTTACTGATTACTACAAATCCCCTTATTTACTTTTTTATACTACCTGTTGATTTCAACAATTTTGAGAGATATAGTTGGCCTATTACTTATGGGTTCGACCCAACCTACTTGGGTTACTATATTTTGGCATCGACCATTTTATACTTCTTGGAGGTGTAGCTTCGGTGACATTTAAATTTTGACACTCTTGCCAGGGAATACAGTTGCAAAGTTGTTGCTTGAGGTTGTTGAGGATTTTGAGTTTTATTTTTTATTTTTCTTGGGGCATATGCTGGTGTATGCCTAGCACTAGGAGTCAAGGCTATTCCTTACATCCACTTGATCTGGAGCTGGAGAGAATCCTACAACCGAATCGTAAGATGACAGAACACAAATGCAAAGGTCATCTTGAGGGGCTTCGGGATAATCTACTGGCTTGCCTCCTCCTTCTCCTCCGTCTGGTATAGTTTAGAAGATGATTGATCAATCCACTAATCAATTATTAGTAGAAGAAAATATTACTAATGCGAGGAGGAATATGAATATCGGTCATATAGCTTAGAAGGCAGAGCTGGCAAGGTAGAGATAAGGAGCAGTCGTCGAGCAAAACTCAACGGAAACTGATATAGAGGTAGAAGGGGTAGAGCTTAAGTAATCCCAACCTATAAGTACCTGCCACCATATGATGATCTAGAGGAGGACTTGGGATACGTTGAGCCTATCGAGACAGGAGCTATCATTCCTCCTACATTGCCACTGGGTGTAAATTTTGATATTACTAATGCTATAACCCAGTTGTTGAATCTAAGGGGTGTGTTTGCAAGCTTTCCGACTAATGACGTAAACATGCACTTTATTAATTTTATTGGAATTTGAACTTTATACACTATACCTGGGATGGTTCCGGGAGCTCTGAGACTCAGGTTATTCCCGTTCTCTCTAACTAGTGAAGCTATACTATGGTAAGGGGAACTTCTTCGTGAGTCCATTACTACTTGGAATGAGTTGCGGAGGTAGTTTTTGCAATTGAAGGTAGTTTTAGGAAGCTACATTCTAAACCAATGTATGAGGTATGGTTTTGGTTTAAAAAAAAGTAGATGATGGTGCCTAACTATAGAATTGCGGGAAGCAACTTTCTTGAAATATTCTATTAAGTTCTTAGTAACAGTTCAAAAGTTATGTCAGACACTATTACTGGTGGAGCATTCATGTGCCTGTGTTGGGAAGTAGCATTAGAGATATTAGATTAGATCTCTCTAACCAACTGAGGGTGACATGCTCAGGGGGCAGAGAGAGGCACTGGCACTTATGCTATTAGGGCTTCCAGGGAGCACAAGGTAGTTTATGACATAGTACCACAAGAGGTTGAACATCCAAGGATGGATGTTAGGTTGTTGATAAACCAATTCGCGATGATGAATTTTGAGAATTTGAATGCAGTGGGTACTCAAGGTAGGGCCTTTACATCAAATGATTTAGATATTGATGATGAGGTAAAATATCTATATAGAGAGTTGGCGATGTTTTGAACCAAGGTCCACTCGTCTGCTTAAGACAACTGGAACTCTAGGCAAGGAAACCAAGGTCAAAACTACTATTAGGATAGGTACAGAGATCAGAGCAGAGAGAGAGATGGTGACTGGAGATGCAGGGATGATTATAAAGAGAAGGTTGGTGCATATGTTCTACCAGGAAGTTGTGAAAGTGAATCGAGGATGGAGGATATGCTGTCAAAGTTGGTAAAGGGTTAGGAAAGTCAAGAAAATTCCCTTAAAGAGATTACCGTAGACATTCCAAGGTTTACCTAGAAGGTATAATCGCATTCTACTGTGGTCAAGCAATTGAAGCAGTAATTTGGCCAAATGTCTTCAACCTTGAATCAATGGCAGTCGGGCACCCTTCTGAGCAATAAAGTAAAAAATCCTAAGAATGACAGTCACTGCAAGGTCATTACCGCTCGAAGTGGTAAGGACACTATAGACCCCTATATGCATGTGGTTGATGAGCCAAGTAATAATGGTGTTGATATTGATGTGACAACTGAAATAGAGTTAAAAAGGTCAATAGATGTTTATCATAGTGCTGAGAAGGATAAGGTAAAGGAAAGGTAAATGAACCAGTATTGAAGACTATTCCATGACCTCCCCCACTTTTTCCTCAGAGGTTGAAGTAGAAGCAAGAAGAAGGAAAGAACAAGAAGTTTATTGCTATACTGAAAGAACTGAGTTTGAATATCCCTTTTATAGAAGCTCTTGAGAAGATGCCAAGGTACATAAAATTTATAAAGGATCTGGTCACAAAGAAGAGAGTTGTCAGTCATGAGGACATTGGTGGGTTGTATCATTATAGTGCGATCACTTCGCAATCTCTGGCGCAAAAGAAAGGTGATCCCGAAGCTTTCACGAATCCTTGCACCATTGGGACAACTAGGTTTGCCAAAGTGTTGTGTAACTTAAGTTCTATCATTAACTTGATGTCACTATAAGTATTTAAATAGTTGGGCTTGAGACCTTCTGAGCTGATGATGATGCATTTATTGATGGAAGATCATACGGTGAAGAAGTCCATGGGCATATCATTTGATGTTATGATAAAGGTGGAAAATTTCATCTTTTCGGCAGATTTTATTGTCTTTGATTATGAAGTTGACTTTGAGATGCCCATAATATTAGGGACACCATGTTTGTCCATGGGTAGAATGTTGGTGGATATTGAGAAAGAGGAGCTTAAGTTCAAACTGAATGATGAGAAGGTCACATTCAATGTTCACAGAACCATGAAGCAGTCGACTAACATAAGGGTGGTCTTGGTAATAAACTATGTTAATGACCATTAACGCCACTTCTTTTGTTACCTTGATGAAGTCTGAGTAATCAAGGTACCCGCATCGTGCTGCAATATTAAATCAGGTGTTGCATATGAGGCAACCCATGGGCTTGTTGGTGAAGTCTGAGTTACTAACATAGTCACGTCGTGCCACGGCATTAAATCAAGTGTTGGGTGGGAGGCAATCCACTATTTTAGAGTGCACGTTGTTTCCTTTTTGTAGGTGTATAGTATGAGGAACTACCTGAAACATGGTATGAAATTTGTAAATTTAGAAAATTCGAGTTAAAGGGACTTATAGACCCACCTATGGGGGTCATAAGACCCACTCAGGCCAGTTAAGTTATGAAATAAATGTCCAAGAGAAATTTGGAGAATTTTGGGGTCTCTAAACTTTTACTTACAAACCTATTTATGGGTCGCAAGTACCACTTATGACCTCGTAAGTGGTGTCTTAAGTATCAGAACTAAAAAATCGAAGGGCCAGAGAACTTCCTGCTACCTATGCCCTGCCACCTATGGGTCGTAGGTAGCACCTACAAGCTGTAAGTAGCACCATAGGTGGTAATTTTCTGGGCCCAAAATTTTTTAAAACTTTTGAGCTGGACCCACAATGACCCGACCCAAACCGACCTCCCTATGCTTTTTAAAGGCCGAAAAATGTTTCAAAGTCCCCATTAACTCGAAAAATTATAACTCCCTCTCAAATTCAAACCCTCCAACTCCTTCTAGACTTCCTATAAGGCAAGAAATCTCCCTATTCTTAGTACCAACAAGTCCAATTGCACGATTTATTCATTCAGAATAGGGTTTCTCGACTCTTTTTCCATCATCACTTCTATCTATCAAAATCAAAGGTAACTTTCTTGGCTCCTACTAGTATTATCTTGTGCTTAAATTACAATAAGTATGTTAGTATGCATAGTTGCTTGCAAATGGTAGAAAAAAATCAACAACATTGTATGTAGAAGCCTAAATTAATCCTAAAAGTCGAAATTGGTGCATTGTTCTTGAATGAATAGCCCTTAATTATGCCATAAATATAAGTAGAAGTTGAAATGGTTAATGAAACCTAAATACTTGTGTGCGTGTACCTTACCTATGTTTTCAAAATTGTAAAAAGTTGTGTGTGCAAAATTGAACTTGAATGGGCTGATTACACTGTATAAGGATGTTAAATTTAGGAAAAGTTTGAATTTTAATTGTTTTATCCTTTTCGGATTTCATCTAAAAAGAATATGATTTAACCTTTTAAAAAACTATTTCAAGAGATTCAAAAAAAATTCAAAATAATTTTGAGAAATTTATAGAGTCGCCACTTGATTTTTATAAAAAAATCAAAAAAAAAATTAAAAGAGCTTCAAAGGTTCAAAAATAGAAATAAACCTTTAAGAATAGAGAAAATGGGTAAGGGTCCAATCAACCCACTAAGAAGGTTTTTAAGGCACTTAGGAGCATCCGTTTAAAAAAATGATTTACCTAATATATTTTGACTAACTTAAAAATGACTAACTTTGCAAAAGGTTGATTTTATAAAAATACTAAAATCATTTATTTACATATTTTAAATAGCATTTATTCATTCAGACAAGAAATATTCTACTTGAATTAAACTAAATTGCAATTTTCGAATTTAAGAGGAAAATGAATTTTTTTACTTTGTAAAAGAAGAAGCTTATATAATTATTTTCTTATTATTAATTATTATTATAGAAAAGCCAGTTTTATTATAGGTAAGAACTTTGGGAAAATGCTAAGAGAGTATTAAATTCAAAGTTCTTTGCTAATCTTGAAAATCTTATTTTCAAAACAAATTAGTTTCTTAGGTTTGGAGGAAGTTACATTAATCTAAATGAACTATTAGTTACATGAACAAAACAAATGTCATTTTAGAATAAAATACTTAATCTTTAAAGGACTTGTTTTACATAGAAATTCGAAGGAACCAATTTAATCCATTTTCGATAAGATAAATTAGGTGGAAAAACTTATCAATTAAGTAAGAGAAAACTAAGACAAAATAGAATGACAACGCCTTGGGGATTTATCTAGATTAATTGATTAAAGTCTTAATTAATACAAATAAACAAAGATAAATTATAACTATAAGGAATGAAAGACAAGAATTGAAGTTAGTCCCCTTTCTTGGCCCATCTATAAACCGCCCAGCTTCTGGGCTTCAAATTTTATGGACTTGGGATCCACTTTCCTGTATGTATATAAAGCTATTTTCCCTATGTTTTTATTTATATATGATGTATACATGACCATATATCAGTCATATATGCATGCGTTTCAGTCTTCAATCTGTACACCAACTTGACCTTATTGTTTTTTAAAAACTCTAATTTCTGGACCTTAGAAAATCTACTGGAATTCTGATCTCTTGACCCAATATAAATCATGGGTATGATCCGTATGTTGGGTTATGGATGGTAAGGTCCGGTCATATACTGACCAGTGTTGGTTGGTAGGATAGATTTTGGCTACTAGAATGGATACGACTAAGGGGTACGAGTCATATTGGTAGTTACGGATCATTTAAAACCTTAACTTAATCTTAGACTTGGTTAATTAGGTTGGATTTGAGTTTGAGTGGTTCACCATAAGTTGTAAGCCAGGGTACGAATCATACCAGGGACTCGTATGGTAGGCGGTGTTCAATCATCCAGGTATTTTGGTGAAACTTAAGTAGGGGTATTTTGGATATTTTTTCACTTATCCTAATAGGGCACGATGACTTATAACATACTTGGAAGGTTAGTTACCCTATCATTTTATTCAATACACTTAGAAAATCTTCCAAAACACTCCATAATTCTCTCAAGAGCATTTGGGCAAAGGGAACTAGGGTTTCAACTAAAGGATCAATTTGGGGCTTGTCTTGGTGATTTATTTCTGTCATCATCTTGGTTTAAGGTATGTTTCTCTTTCTCATTGTTAATTTTACTTAAAGGCATGGTTTATATGAATGTTTTCATGGTTTTACTATTACATGATTTTGGCTTGCAAATATGATTTGGGGTTTTGATGTTAAATAGTTGGTTATAGTTTCCCATGGTTTTAATTATACTTTTATATGCATTAATGGTGGTTTTGGATAATTGGATTTCATGGGAATGGTTTATTGGTAATTGGAATTGGTTTTGGTTATATTATGCCCCAATATGCTTAACAAAATGCTTATAAAGATGTGTTCATTGCATTAACTTCTTTTAATGGAACAATTGCATGTTTTAAACTTGGCAGATAAATTATGCATGGTTTAAATAGTTTGAGAAGGCTAAATTATAATTGTTTATGCTTGTGGGGAACATGAAAGTCTCCCAAGTGATTCAATATGGTAAATGGAAGGGCACTTGAAAGTCCCCTTAAACCTATAAATAGTTGGTTAAGGGTTGGTATGACGATACCAATATCAATAGCCTTGGCTAATAAGTGGATAATGGTTTGGTTATATGGAAATTGATTTTAATTAGGCAATAATAGTGGGATGTGTAGCAAAGCTGTGGAAGGTAGAGGTCCCGGGGGGACCAAAACTGAAAACTCATATTTGCTGATATGAGGTTTGTCTTGGTGACCGTGTGCATGATGTCGCAGTTTATTTTGGGGATGTTCTAGTCATCACATGGGATACTTTTTGTGCGGCTACATACACTGGGGCCCTTTCAGCAGGGGGAGCTAAACCCATATAGCCCGTGGGAGGTTTAGAACGGCAAAGCTACCCAACCCAGGTAAAGGTTTTAAAGGCATTCTAAATCTGATCCCTTATCCTGGAATGTTTATATATATATATATATATATATATATATATATATATATATATATGGTTATGTGCATATGCAACTCAGACTAACTTTAGTATTGTCATACCAAAAACATGCTAGCTGACACAGACAAGCTCAAGTGGTAGTGTTATGGAAGGTTTTGGGGCATCAAAGGATGTGCAAAAATTTTAATGTCTGCTAAAAATTACCCTCAGGTATGGAGATCATAGAGTATTGATCGCGACCTCAGTGCCACGATCGCGGTACCTAAGACTAGACACGCTATTTTATGCACTTCAGTCCAAGTATAATTTTAACCCCAACGTTTTGTTTCTACTAGGCGTGCCGACAGTATTATCATACAATTTATGCCAAGGATGTGTGATCATAGCCCCCAAACTCAAAGGAATTGAACATGGGATTTATAGGGATATTTAATTGAACATATGGTATACACTTCAATTTAAGCGGTTTAAGGCTTAAATCTGGGTACTCAAGACTTGCCCATTAGTGTATACACCAACTACAACAGCTAACCACACACCAATCATCAACAAGCATGCATTTTGCCATGAAAATAGTGTTTCAAGTATTTCCCTAAACTATAAGTTCTAAACATGTAATTGTATCTAAATCAAGAGAGTTGAGACAACTTACCAAATTCGATGATGCAAGGGATGAATTGACACTTGAATATGAAATGTAATGCCAAAAATTGGAGAGAATTTTGAGAGAAATTGAAAGAGGAGCATGGAGGAAAGTGCCATTTGAAAGGTCATTTAAACTGATTTGACCACGATCGCGGTCGCACGGCCTCCCCAATCATGGTGGCATTGACTGCGGTCACGGTAACTGAGACCAAACAACCAGGTTTCCTGTACTTTCTTGTTCAGCCCAAATTGCCAATTTCACACGTTTCCTTTTCAAATTCAACCAAAATTCCTCTTAGCACCAATATTTCATAGATTGTGCATGCATAATCAAAATAATGAAATCTACTCTATCATGCGTAAATAAAAAGGATATGTTCCAATTTTTAGGGTGTGATGGGTTGCCTCCCATCTAGCGCTTAGTTTAATGGCGTGGCACAATGCCTTCACCACTTCTTTTAATGTTTCCACTTAGAAGATTTGAATCTATGTCCTAAATTTCATTCAATATGCAATGAGCAGAAGAGGGATAGAAGATTCAAATCTTCCAAGATAAAACTTGGAAGATGTGAGGACATGGAGAGAAAGTTTCGATCTCGCCATTTTGAAAACTTAAACCTTTTACCCAAATTGATATCAAATTTCTGAATTGGTTTTCCGATCAAAGGGAATTGTGCTTCTTGGCCTTTGATGGATGGGATTCTATATGCTCCTTTGAAATATCAAATTCCAAAATATAGGGATGGTCCTTCTTCTTCCCACAATTCATCATTTGCCTAGGTAGATGGATTCCCATCACATCCTCCAAGCACAATGTTGAGAAGTGGTTTGAATGAGGTCCAACCCCTAATTTTGGAATAGCCTCATCTAAAGCATCTTCACCCCGAAATGAGCTTCAGTCATCAATACAGATTTCATTTTATTCTTCTTTTGACTCTAGTATCATTTTGTTTAATCGGGCTTCTTCTTCCTCATATGACTCGGTAGATTGGAAAGTTACCAAGGAGTCTTTGCTACCAAGCTCATCATCATAGCTTGGTTTTTCTTCTTGATGAACCTCCTCTTGGAGAATAGGCAAAGTAGTGGTGGTTTCAAGCTTTTCTTCTTTGCTCATTTCCTCCATTTTGACACTTGTCCTTCTTAATGCCTCTTGATGCATGTCTTCTAGATTCTCTCCCATTGTATCCAACTGATCCAAAATAGCTAGTAGCCTTGGGTCAATGCTATTGGACTCGGTGTGTTGCTCTTTCTTTTTTTCATCATAAGACCTATCAAGCTCATAAGAAGAACTAGCAACCCGGTTAGCATAATAGAGGGAGAGGCATTTGGACAATCATCCCAATGTCCATCTCGACTACCACATGAGGTACAACCATACTCCCCATAGGATCGAGATGGTGATTCTATCTCTTTCCGGGGAGAATAGTTACAATCTCTCCTGAAGTATGGTCCGTCACAATATAGACATAGGCCGTCTATATGGGCGTTCCAACTACCAAAATCATATTTTTCGGAAGATGCCATAGCAAAAATTAAAAATAAAATAAAATTTTTTGTTTCATGTACTGATGATTAAGAACTTTTATTTTAAAGGGAATTTTCAATTTCAAATTATGAGTTACCATGTAACTATTTCCTCTTGATTTTGAAAATTAAATCTACTCATCAGATTATAATTTTTTCTTCTTATAGAAATATTTTGGGTCGAGTTAGATCAAGTCGGTTCAAGTCCACATAGACGACCCACGAACCAAATATCCAACAGCGTTAGTGCAGGACTCACCTGCATCGGCACAAAGGGAGAGTGCTAAGCTCAAAGGTGGCGCTCATGTTTCCAAGGAATCATATTTTGTGATTCCATTATTAATAGGAAGGTCTGATTTCGAAAGTGATAACTTTTTACGCATATGGAATTCAGAAATAGGGAAGCATTTAGGAAGTTGAATGAAGTAGACAATACTGCTTGTCAAAGTGCAACCTCTTAGATGTCCTCATTTTCAAAAGAGTTAATACATAAAAATGACCCTAAACTTGACACCAAATTATAACTTTGACCTTAAACTTTGATAGTACACAAATAGGACCTTTAACTATTCAAAACCTGAACAAATATGACCTCCGATTTTGCAACCCCATGCGTGAGTCTCACTCGCGCCTACGTGGAAAGGTAATACAATCACACGGTGCCACGTCGTTAAAAGGGCTGACTTGGAGAGAGGTCATATTTGTGCAGTTTCGAATAGTTAAAGGTCATATTTGTGCACTATCAAAGTTTTGCTTTTTGTATTAAAACGACGTTGTTTTTATTATTATTGTTGTTGTTGTTGTTGTTGTTGTTGTTGTTGTTGCTGCTGCTGCTGTTGTTGTTGTTGTTGTTGTTGTTGTTGTTGTTATTTCTATAGTAGCAGCACCTAACTTTTTTGAAAATTTTAAAAAAAAATTATTATTATTATTATTATTATTATTATTATTATTATTATTATTTTATTTATTTCTATAGCAGCAGCACCTAACTTTTTTTTAATTAAAAAAAAACAACCACTAGCAGGAATCGAACCCGCACAGTAGGCTGAAGGAAACGCCCAAGAAGAGTAAATAACACCACTGGACTATCTAAGTGTCTTGTTTCATGTGGTTCAACATTAATATACGTACATAAATATATATTTTCTATCTTATATATATACAACGTAATTTTTTTACCGAGGGGGTTCGGGTGAACCCCATGGCAACCACGTAGGTCCACCTCTCGTTAATTTAATAACGTTTTAACAATGTTAGTTTAATAACATTTTAATTGTGTTAATTTGATAACGTTAATATACCACTACTATCCTTAAAAACATTAATTTAATAACGTTTTATTAAAACTATAATTTTATTATTAGTATAGTTTCATATTTAATTTAATATTTAAATAAATAATATTTAGATATATTATATAACTTAAATTCGTCCCCTGCTTTACAATGTATATACATACCCGCTCGATTTTTTCATATGAGGATGACCCGCCTAATTAATAAATCTTTAATATTGCTTTTTTTCCGCAATGACAAAATAAATTAGACGTCATTTTCATCTTTGAGCCAAAAATTATGAAAAAATAATAGTGAAGAGTGATTTAAAGATCATATTTGTGCAATTTTGAATAGTTAAAGGTCATATTTGTGCACTGTCAAAGTTTAAGGTCATATTTATGTATTATGCCCTTAGATTTTAAGCTGGACGCACCCAGTTTTGCGTGTTGAACACGCGTTTTGCCACGTAGGATTGGAGGTCATATTTGTGCAGTTTTGAATAGTTAAAGGTCATAGTTGTGCACCGTCAAAGTTATAATTTGGTGTCAAGTTTAGGATCATTTTTATGTATTAATTCTTTTCAAAACACGAATCAATTTTAGGCATCATAAAGGAAATAAACCATCTTCCCGATTCATCGGCTGAAGGGAGCAATTAAGATGAAGATGTAGAATGGAAGAATTACAAACCACGTAGTAGCTGGGGCGATTTCGAGGATGATTCTGAATCATCACTGAAATTTCCTTTGGATTTCCTTGGTAGTAACAATGACATGAGCTTTTTAGGACATGGCGATGCATACAATATGTAACCCAGCCTTTTTGAGTTAAAGCTGCCTGAACTGTTCTTCCAGATAACATGAAGTTTGCATCATTCAAGTAACTATCACGCCTTGGATATTTCTAGTACCTCCAGCTGCAGTAAAAGCTTCTACATGTTTTGGCTCTAGATTTTTCAACTCATTGGACTTCACAAACTACAAAATAAATTCCCTCCAAATGAATTATTTCTGAAAGTTATCAAAAAGGACTCAATATCATGACATTTTATTCAACATGAGTAGTTTTCATATACAGAGTAGAAAACAGAGAACCAAATTGCATATTTATTTAACACACACCAAAAAGCAGCAACATGACATTTACAAAGTGAAAATTGAAAGTCACCCGTCATAATCTAGTTCATAACATCATTAACGTCCACAGCATCCAAGAAGCTGTTTCTTAGGGGTTTGACCAGTAGCGCGGTACTTGGCTGCCGTCTCCTCTGCTTTCAGAAGTTCTTCCCCTTTTCTTGCGTCAACCACGGCTCTCTTCTCATCTGCCTCCTTACAAATTAATGCTACTTCATTTTTTATCTTCTCTGCATATTCATCTATCTTGTGCTCTAGTTGATACTGCAATTTCCACCAGCTTATCAACATAGACAGATAATCTAATCCAACATCCATATATCAGAAAACCAAAATGGTCAAAAGCTATGTTGCTTATGCCGTCCAAAAATACTGTCGCACCTGTGTCGGATCCTCCAAAAATGCATATCCATGATCCGACACCCTTGAAAATATTTTTGAAGAGCCTAGGCAACACAAATCAAAAGTATTTTGATTCTTATCATAAACTGGACTACCTGGACTTCTGCATGCAGTGCATTTACAAAAATTTTGGGTATCACCAGACAACAAAAATCAGTACTAAGTTTTCATGTTACTCATATTGCTAGAGATAAAGGTTTCTTGATATTGACCTATTACGAGAAACACAATTTGATCTATAGCCAGAAGTGCAGAGTAGTTCAGTAAGAACCACTTTCATAAGTACGCGAGTGCTAGTATATTTAAGCATTATAAATCACTTAGATATTGAGATATTTTTCCCTGTACATCATTGCTTTCTTGAAGGATATGTATTTCAAATTCAATTGAAGATGCACGTATAATTGGACTATGAGCATGGTTACCTCAACTTTCTTCAGTTTTAGCTTCAAGCTTTGTTCTTTGGGTCTTCTCCCATGTTGCAACTTCAGAGAGCTTTTTTTGGGCCCTATTCAATAATAAAAACAAGGTTAAAAATGCTAATGCATTGATTGTTCACATTATATATGATCTAAATGAAAGTATTAACTTCTCAACCTAAAGAGATATGGGCAAATTAAAAGAATTTACGTCTTTAGAAGGTGAGTATAGTTAAGTTATCCAACGAACCGTAAAGATGCACTAAGGTGCAGCGAGTTTTGCAGTCATAATAATTGGACTTCTAAAAACTTAATTAAGAACAATGAGACCTCCAACATAGTGAAAAGAAGTATTGATAACTATCGTTTACTTAAGTTAATACACAGGCAAAAATTAGAACAATTGTGCAATGACTGAATAAAACATAATGTATAGAGAGAGAGAGTTGGAATTCCTACTTGTTATCCACTTTGCTTTTTTTGCTATCTTCCCGTGCCTTGATGAAAGAAGACCTTTTGTCATTTTCAAGCTGTGAAAGAGCAATATGTGAAGAAAAATAAGAAATAAAGCCCTTGTTAATATCTGAGCTATGACCAATTCCATCCAATTAAGTCATTCAATTGAAGTTTTCGGCACTATGTAACACTGTTACCAGTGAACTGATCCACCATCAAGATATTCAGATTTTAATTTTTCTCAAGGAAATTATCAGCTGTCATTAATCATCAAATTAAGCACAGCCCTAAAGTCCCATCTCATGTTATAATAGGTGTCGCCAAAACTGATTAACGTCTAAATGTAACACATACCTCTGTCAAGAGATCCCTTTGCAACTTTCTTTGATGAAATATCAGTCTCTGCCAAGATCAGGAAACAACAACATATTATGTTCTCAGAAAATCACAGGGGAATGTCTCCGGAGAGAACATGCCCCTCAAGATATATGCAACGCTTAATCGGTGACCATTTATTTTTATTTTGTTTTCTGCTCTCCGCTCCTTTTTACCAAAGGACTCACCACTTACTTTTGTTGCTAATGCATTGCTGTTCAGGAAAAAAATGATAACTACACCGATGGCTCATTATCTGCGACGTTATTTATCAGGCAATGAAGGACAGGCCATACTCCTACCAACAACAACTATCGCTTCAGTCCCAAACAACTACATACACCGTCAAATTTGCTAATTTTCGTATCAATTAAGCCTTTGATATCCTAATCTTAGATTAGAATAAAATTTGCATATTTAGAAACTATGGTATTATACAATCACAAGGTTCTTTTATCTTAATTTCCTCTCTACCCTATTCCTAGAACTGTTAATTGAAATGGAAGAACAAGCAATAAATCGATAGGAAGTTCTTTTACTTTAGTAAAAAACTAGAATGAGAAATCGTAGTAAAAAGATCAGCATCAACTTACAACTGTCAGTATGAAGATTGAATACTAAAAAAGATGGCATCAAAATTCAGAATATATCAATATAATATCAAAAGCAGCTATGATTTTGGAAGACGGAAAAAAGAACAGCTATGATATTACATAGTCCTATAATACCAACTGAAATTTCACACTTGGGATTCCACAATATAAGTACACAGCAATAGATAACTTATTTTCATTTCTATGTATATCAAATAGTTAAAACTATGGATCTTAATAACATATATTGACAGTGTATATAATATTTGTGATTATACCCAGTACTATAACAGGTCATTTACCCTTTTTTGTAGGTATAAGCATACTATATTTACCATCAATAATCACCTTAAACTGGTAGTTTTCAACGAGTAAGCGGACAGTCTAATTTTTTTTTGATACTGCCAACATAAAATAAGCCTGGACACTAAACATATAGTAAAAATTCCTTTTCCTGTCAACTTTTAACTTATACACAGTAATTTTTACATGCTATCACAGGTTGTAATTTACTTTAGTCATTGCTGTAATTTTTAGTATAATAAGTTTCTTGTTTTAATATAGAATTTCAATTTTAGATTTCTTTAAGTTTGTTTAATTGTTCAAACATCGGTTTTTTGAATTTCAAATTACTCAGATAGTTTGTTTAGTTATTCAAATATAATTTGTTTAGATTTTGTGTGTTAAAAGTTGATTATTTAAAGCCCCTGATGCTTGATAAAATTATTACGAGACTTTTCAATTCTCTCTGTCCTATCTTCTAAAAACTAACAATAATTATCATCGAAGGATGTGGTACAGTGCATGGGTTGCTTCTTTCTTAACTAGAGGTCTCGTGTTCGAGTACGCGGCACGAATTCAGATTAGTCAAACACTAATACGGACACCGAACATCGAATGAGAAATTCAAAGAAAAAAAAAATAACAATAAATATGTAACTAATGTTTTCAGTCAGGTATATATTCCTCCTTTTTGTTTTATTTTACTTCATCTTTGTTGACTTGAAATGCTCTTAAAAGTGCATTTTACTAAATTAACCTTTCTAATAATATCTTAAAACTCTGAATTTTACCATTAATTGTACTTTATTTAAGAGTAGAAAGTCAAAAGTTCTTTAGACTTTATAAATTAGACAAATAAGTTGAATGAATTATTTTCAGTATAAAAGACCAGTAAGAACTCATTTGAATAGAATTAAAATCTGATCAAATTAGTTTTTAATTTTTTTAGATCTTTTTTAGGTGTTTGATAAATTAAAAAGTGCTTAAAAAAAAAAGCTAAAATCTAATTTTTAAAAAGTAAGAAGTTGGTTATCCCAATTTTTTAATTTTTTTTATTAAAATTCTTTTAGGTTTAACTAAAATGTTTATCTTTTTATTCCTTATATTTTTCTCCAATTCCAACAATAACCTAAACTTATAAACCTTAAATATATATTTTTTCTTTCTTTTTCTCTTTATTGTTGCTTCTCTTCGTCTCTTTTCCCTAACTTCTTATTCATCTTTCTATTTTTTTTTTAACGAATCCATCATTTCATCGGAGTTTATGTATTTTTTAACATAAACAAATTGTTATAAGCTTGCAATATTACAATATAATGCTATTTTTATATAAAAATGATCCTAAATTTTTTATTTTTAATATGTAAAAACGAAAAAGTAACTTATATTTATAAATTGTCCTTACATAATTACTTTACGTTGAAAGTACATTTACATAAAAATTATTTTTAAATTATTAGAATTAAAAATTATAAATAATTCATTTTATTTATGGTATTAATAGTTTTAAGAACATTTAAATTATTTTTGCAATTAAAAAAAGTGTTTAACAACACTTGTTTATCAAATACATCAACAATATTTTTTTAATTTTCAACATTTCTGTCCAAACACTTATCAACTTAATTTATAAGTATTTATTATAAATTTTATCACTTAAGCTAAAAAAAAAAACTATCTTTTAACTTCACTTTGTTGACTTGACTCTTAAAAACTTTAACTAAAGTACATTTATTAAATTTACTTTACTAATAATGTCTTAAAACACCTAATTTATATATTAAATAAATAAATTGACTTAATTATTTTTAGTATATATAGAGAGATAATTAACCTTGTGGTGTGAAAAGGGTGGGTGCTTGAGGTGTAGTAGTAGTACCATGAGGTGGTGGTGCAACAGCGTCGTTAGGAGTAGCAACGGATGCAAGAGGTGGCTCTTGGTTTACTGGCGGTGGTACTCCTGCTTTAGTAATTGTCCTTTCTTCCATTAGGGGAATAGAAGCACCATTTTTGAATATATTGCTATAAACTAAAGTAGATATTATTCCTGTGCACTTAGTAGGGGTGTTCACGGTTTGGTTTTTAACTAAATCAAACCGCGATTCAAATCAAATCGATTAAAAAAATCGATATTTGATTAGGTTTGATTTGGTTTTGAATTTTAAAAAATCGATACTAATTTGGTTTGATTTGATTTTACCCTAAAATAACCGACAAAATAATCAAATCGAACAGATATATATATATTATAATTATTTATATATTATTCATAAATACAATCTAAATATTTGTTACATTTTATATTTTAATCATGATTTAACTTTAGTCGTAACACATTCAGTCATATGTCTTCATCTAATTGACAGTTTTTTATGAGATTCTAAATGAATTTCTCATTTTGAATGACAAATGATACTAATTGTGAAAATAATATCTTGTTGTATATTGAATTATACAGCTGAGATTCATTAGATTATAGACAATCACTAATTTTAACAAACCAAACTGAACTAAACAGACAAGAACCAAACCGATGGTTATTTTTTTATTTGGTTTGGTTTGGTTTTAGAAATTTTAAAACCGACTAAGTTGGTTTGGTTATGATTTTGACCAATAACCGATCCAAACCGACCCATGAACACTCCTACCTGTGATCTTCTTCAATCTAACTATCTATTTTCTTCGTTTTATCAAGTTGAATTATGTCAAACGGGTCGGCCCGACCCGGCCCAGCCCGGCCCACTTATAAAAATCGGTCCGGTTTGATCCGACCTGATCAGACCACGAGCAGTAGGGAACCGGATACCGGGCTGGTTTATTTTTGGTTTTAGGCCCTGTTAACCCGGTCCGGACCAAGTCCGATCCAGGCCTGCCCATTAACTTGTCTGAAATCGGCCCGGTTAATTTTATTTTTTTAAAATAAACGAACGGTCTAATTTACTATAAAGTACTATTAATTTATTATATTAGGTAACATATGTTTTATTTAAAGAAGTACATATATTTTATATGTGTACATATATATTGAATGGTACGTATATATGTGTATATATCTTCTATAGATGTATATATTTAACGTATATATGTGTATATATTTTATAAATTAGAATATAACTATATATATAGTGTGTGTGTGTATATATTGTAGTATATTTGATTTAAAGTAGTACGTATTTATTGAATGGTACGTATATATCTTCTATAGACATATATTTAACGTATACATGTGTATATGTCTTATAAATTAGTATATAAATATATATAGTGTATGTGTGTATTATAGTATATATATTGTAGTATATTTTATTTAAAGTAGTACGTATATATTGAATGGTACGTGTATATGTGTATATATCTTCTATAAACGTATATATTTAACGTATGCATGTGTATAAGTTTTATAAATTAGTGTATAACTATATATATCGTGTGTGTATATATTGTAGTATATTTTATTTAAAGTAGTACATATATATTGAATGGTACGTATATATGTGTATATATATTCTATAGACATATATATTTAACGTATACATGTGTATATGTTTTATAAATTAATATATAACTATCTATATAGTGTGTGTATATATTATAGTATATATATATTATAGTATATTTTATTTAAAGTAGTACGTATATATGCGTATATATCTTCTATAGACGTATACCTTGGAATATTGTTCTATATCATGAGCCGGGGGTCTATCGGAAACAGCCTCTCTATTTTCTTGGAGGTAGCGGTATGGACTGCGTACATTTTACCCTCCCCAGACCCCACTCTGTGGGAATACACTTGGTCTGTTATTGTTGTATCTTCTATAGACGTATATACTTAATGTATACATGTGTATATGTTTATAAATTAGTGTATAACTATATATATAGTGTGTGTGTATATTGTAGTATATATATTGTAGTTTATTTTATTTAAAGTAGTACATATATATTGAATGCTACGTACATATGTGTATATATCTTCTATAGACGTATATATTTAATGTATACATGTGTATATGTTTTATAAATTAGTGTATAACTATATATATAGTGTGTGTATATCTTCTAGTATATATATATATTGTAGTATATTTTATTTAAAGTAGTACGTATATATTCAATGACATGTATATATGTGTATATATCTTCTATAGACGTATATATTTAACGTATACATGTGTATATATTTTATAATTAGTATGTAACTATATATATAGTGTGTGTGTATATTGTAGTATATATATTGTAGTATATTTTATTTAAAGTAGTACGCATATATTGAATGGTACGTATATATATCTATATATCTTCTATAGACGTATATATCTAACGTATACATGTGTATATGTTTTATAAATTAGTGTATAACTATATATAGTGTGTGTATATTGTAGTATATATATATATAGTAGTATGTTTTATTTAAAGTAGTATGTATATATTGAATGATACATATATATGTGTATATATCTTCTATAGACGTATATATTTAACGTAGACATGTGTATATATTTTATAAATTAGTATATAACTATATATATAGTGTGTGTATGTATTGTAGTATATATATGTTGTAGTATATTTTTTTCAAAGTAGTACGTATATATTGAATGGTACTTATATATGTGTATATATCTTCTATTGACGTGTATATTTAACGTATACATATGTATATGATTTATAAATTATGTATAACTATATATATAGTGTGTGTATATATTGTAGTATATTTTATTTAAAGTAGTACATATATATTGAATGGAACGTATATATGTGTATATATCTTCTATAGACGTATATATTTAACGTATACATGTGTATATATTTTATAAATTAATGTATAATTATATATGTAGTGTGTGTATATATTGTAGTATATATATATATTGTAGTATATTTTATTTAAAGTAGTACATATTTATTGAATGATACGTATATATGTCTATATCTTCTATAGACGTATATATTTAACGTATACATGTATATATATTTTATAAATTAGTAATAACTATATATATAGTGTGTGTATGTATTTTAGTATATATATTGTAGTATAATTTACTTAAAGCAGTACGTATATATTGAATGGTACGTATATATGTGTATATATCTTTTATAGACGTATACATTTAACGTATACATGTGTATATGTTTTATAAATTAGTAAATAACTATATATATAGTGTGTGTATATATTGTAGTATATATATATTGATAAATATGTTTTATTTAAAGTAGTACATATATATTGAATGGTGCGTATGTATGTGTAAATATCTTGTATAGACGTATATATTTAACGTATACATTTCTATATGTTTTATAAATCAGTATATAACTATATATATATATATATATATATATTGTAGTATATGTTTTATTTAAAGTAGTATGTATAGTCATATATATTGAATGTTACGTATATATGTGTAATTGTGTATATGTGTATATATTTTTTAAATTTTAATGTAGTATATACTATATGTATAGTGTATATATATTGTTTAACGTATTTAAAATGTATATAGGTGGATATATATAGTGTATATTGGATTTTTTTTATCGGTTTTGATCGGATTTCAAATCGGGTTTAGGTGGGTTAGACCGGATTGGACTAAGTGGGCTGGTTCAGAGTTGTTTCTAAAAAAATTACTATTTAACCCGGACCCAATCCAACTCACTTAACTACAACCCAGCCCGATCCGACCCATAATCCGACTAAACTTAGCGAGCCAGTGGGTTGGCCCAACCCGGGTCACTTAACAAGTTGAATATACTATGGGGTTTGATGTCTCTTCCTTTTTGTTGGTTTTTTTCTCTGACGTAGATGACGCTCCTACATTCTCACGGCTTATTATGGCACAAATTATTTCTAGTTTTTTATACTGATCAATTTCTTTTTTACTTTTACACCAAAATAATCTGGAAAAGTTACTTTTTCGTATTTAAATAAATTGTAAAAAGGTAGGAAATTTTATATTCGTGCTTTAGAGATTACTCCATCCACATCAATTTATGTGCTTCAAATATTAAAACTGAAATAATTTTTTTATTTTTTTGGTTAAATTTTTTATTATTATTTTAATTATTAGTCAGAATAATCAAAATAGTACCTTTTATTTGATTTCTAGATATGTAAATCTTAATTTTGAAAACTAAAAACTCTCTCATATCTAAATTTACGATGAAAATTTAGAAATTAATTTGAAAACTTAAAACTCTCACATATCTAAATTTGCAATGAAAATTGAGAAGTTAACTTTCCAAAGTCAGAAATGTGCTGTATAAATTGAATATTTGTTTTCATGCATATGACCACTGAAAGTGGCTTTTTATCAAGAACTCAATAGATTCCGATTTCCTAACCAGATTAATTAGTAGTTTAAGGTTAAAAAATAGTCATGTAATTTGAAGTTCACGTTATGAGTTCTGTTTTAGTTTTTTGCTTTTTTAAAAAATACCCTAGTAATTAATGAAGTCGAGAAAAATGATAGGATTTAATATTCAAATTGAGTAAAGATCGTACTCTCTCCATTCCACGATACTTAAATTATTGAAATATTTTTTAATGTTTAAAATATTTGAATTATTCACTATTCATGGTAGATGTTCAAATTTTTTTCCAATATTATCCTTCATTAATTAACTTTTCAAAGTTAAGTTTCAAATTAATTAACTTCTCTACAAAACGATAAAAATGAAAAAACATGTCTAATTTATATTTTTTTTTATGTGTGTTATATTTCAACAATTCAATTATTGTGGAATGAAGATATCAATATATATTCAGTAATTTATTTTATTTCTTTTTTCTATGTACCTTGCAGTTTAATCTCTTCTTGGATTGTTCAAAAAAAGTGACCCCTAAATCCATGAATTATGTCGTTTATATGGTTATTTTAAATGTAGTTGATTAATTCAAATGCTTATCCACATATCATTTGTAATTCTTAAACATTTTTTCTTCTGCAGCGAAATTACTAAAATCAAATTACGATAGTTGATATTTCGGAGTAATAAAATGTTTTCCGAGCATAGGCCATAGAGTATATGGTGGCTTACGATAGTAGAACACGTGGGTTCTGTATTTTCTGCCACGGCCATGCGACACGGATGTCAATTGTCAGCTATAAACGCTGAGCTGATCCAAAAAGCTCTACGCCGCTCCATTGCCAATTTCCCACCCCGCCCCCTCCGCCCCTTTTCCTGATCCCTTTTATTTTTAAAGCAAAAAGATTGATATGCTATTGAACTATTAAAATTTATTTATTTATATTATTTACTATAATTTGATTTATTTATGTTATAGCCTTTAAAAAGTTTGATTATTATATTACTGTTGTTAAAAAAAATTATGCCATTATTTTTAATATAAAAACAACAACAATAAATTCAGTGTATGCCCACCAAGTGGGGTCTGAAGATTATTTTTAATATAATTTTATAAAATTATTTTTGTTACATGACCTCTTATAGAAACTACGTTATCAAATTTAAATTAATCAATATTATTTAAAATCAAAATAAAAAATCACACGAATTTTGAATGTATCGTTTTGATTGATGAGACCCGAGGGGGTGTTAATGATAAATTGGAGGTTTGGAGACAAACATTGGAGTCAAAATGGTTCAGGTTGAGTAGGACCAAGACAAAGTATTTGAAATGTAAGTTCAGCGATGTGATACGGGAGGACGAAGTAGTACTGAATTTGGATTCGCAGGTTGTTTGTAAGATGGATAGTTTTAAGTATTTTGGGTCTATGATTCAGGGTAGTGAAGAGATTGATGAGAATGTCACACACTGCATTGGGGAGGGGTGGATGAAATTAAGGCTAACCTTAGGAGTTTTGTGTGATAAGAAGGTGTTTCTCAAGCTTAAAGACAAATTCTACAGAGTGACGGTCCGTCTGACCATGTTGTATGGAGCAGAGTGTTAGCTAGTTAAGAACCCTCACATCCAATAGTTGAAGGTGACAGAAATGAGTGATATGTGGATTTACTGAGGTAGATAGGGTTAGGAATGAGATTATTCAGGCGAATATGGGAGTGGCCTCGGTGGAGGACAATATGCGGAAAATGGGGTTAAGATAATTTAGGCATGTAATGAGGAGGGGAACAGAGGCCCGAATTCGGAGGTGCGAGAGGTTAGCTTTGGATGAATTCAAGCGGAGTAGAGATAGGGTGAAGAAAAACTGAAGGAAGGTGATTAGACAGGACATGAAGCAGCTACAGCTTACCGAGGACATGATCCTAGATAGAAAAGTTTGGATAACTTGAGTTAGGTTAGTAGGGTAGTGTGTGTTGGTGGGTTGGGGGAGGTGGGGGCTTGTTGTGTGTTAGTGTATCATAATATTTTCTGGGTGTCTTTTTCTATTATTTCATCTTGTTTCATGTTTTATTACGATCTTATTTACTGTCTCTATGTCTTGAGCCAGGGGTCTATCGGAAACAACCTCTCTACTTCTTCGAATGTAGTGGTATGAATTGCGTGCATTTTACCCTCCTCAGACCCCACTAAGTGAAAATTTACTAGTTATCTTGTTGTTGTTGAATTTTGAATGGATCAATATCACCAAATCTAAATCACTCTTATTTTAATGGGTCTAGTTTTTAATTTTGATTTTAAGTAATATTAATTGATTTGAATTTGGTCATGTAGACGTCTAATAATATGTCACATAGCAAAAATAATTTTATAAAAGCACCGTTAAAAGATAATGACACGAATGAACCTTTATGTAATAACAATAGCATCGATGAGCTAAATTTTTAAAGACAAATTACATATATGTGCCAAACTTTAATGGGAGATATAAATAAATCATTTTCGATGACATATTTAACTCCTCCTCCTCCTCTTCTTCTTCTTCTTCTTCTTCTTCTTCTTCTTATTATTATTATTATTATTATTATTATTATTATTATTATTATTAATTGAGCACAAATTACAAAATTTTGAATTTGATTTATAGTGTGATAATCACTTGCAATGACATGAAAACTACAATTAATAATAAAAATACACATCATCAAAGGAGAAAAAATCAAAATTGAAAGAAAGAAGTTTTTTCATTTTTTATTGTATTCTTCTTCCTCGAGAAGCTTCATCTATTTTCACCATTAAAGCACCAATAACTCATATCATATATCAGGTTCTTCTTTTTCCCTCTTATTTCATTATCACCCACCTTTCTCCTTACATTCATCCTATCTGTCGTCTCTTTCAATTTTTCTCTCATTTTTCAAATATAATTTTCAGAGATAAATCATAGATAAAAATGATAAAAAAAATTACAGGACATGAAAACAACTTAAACAAATGGATATATAGATCGAAAGCAATTCAGAGTCATAATCGCGACATTCTAGAAAAAAGAACTCAAATTTTCGATGTGAAATTCAAACTTTCAAAAATTCTTTAATGATTTATTTCTACCTCAAAGTCAACAAATTCCTTTTTAACAACTCTTTCTTCTCCTATAAAAAAAAACACATTCCTTTACAGACACTCAGTTGAATTTTTTTCGTTGAAGAAAAAAAAATCACCTTGACTTTAGCTTTAGATCTTTTAATGATTGATGCAAATTGAGGTTGAAAAAAATAATAAATAAAAAAATTAAAAACAAAAAAGATTAAGGTCTTTCACTCCCTCAAAGGAGAGTGTACTTTACTTGTTGGACTAGGTCAACGAGTATGCTTAATAGGCACACTTTAAAAAAGGTTAGGAATTCAATAGGAACATAACCTAATTAAGGGGCCTACTTAGGTATTCCTCCTCCTCCTCCTCCTCATCATCATCATCATGGTCGTCGTCGTCGTTATCGTCATCATCATCATCGTCATCATTTATTATTATTATTATTATTACTATTATTATTATTAGAGTCATCATTATCATCGTCGTCGTCATTATTATCATTATTATTATCATTATTATTATTATTATTATTATTGTTATTGTTGTTGTTATTTTTATTTGTGAATAATTTTTTGTTTTGATTTATTTGGCCGATTTTAACTTGATACAGAATTCAAGAAAGGAAAGAAATAATTTCAATTCTATTCTTAATTTTCTATATTATAGAAACGCTGATTTCGACATGCCTGCTTCACCAGCTACTTCGTGATTTTACTATATCACCCTAATTAATAATTATAAGTCATTTATGTATTAGAAAATTAATAATATTTAATTAAAAAAGAGAAATAGACATTTATGATATGTCTATTTTATCTGCTTCAACCGTGATATTACTATATCACCCCTAATTAATTATTATAAAAATTAATACTATTAAATTTAAAAAATATTCATTTATGACATGTCTGTTGTAGCTTTTTCAACCGTAATTTTACTAAATACCGCTTCTAATTAATTATTATGAGTTATCTAAGCATTACAAAATTATTAATATTTAATAAAAAAGATAAAATAGACATAAAATGATAAATTAACTCTTGATGTCTTAAATTAAGTCGACATATTATATGAGACTCACTTAAATATTTTTCACAAATATTTTTTTATAGTAATTATGTTATATCACTTCTAGTTAGTCGTTGTAAGTCATTTAAAAGTGACGCAATGCTTAGATGACCATAATAACTAA
>NC_061120.1:77140825-77240046 GCF_002878395.1 Capsicum annuum | reverse complement strand
TTAGTTATTATGGTCATCTAAGCATTGCGTCACTTAAATTGACACTTATGATTTATTACCTCACTTATAAAGGATGATAAGCAGGTAGCAGATTGATGTGTTTGCTTGTGTTGCCTACTTAGATATTTTCTTTTATATTTGTTTATTTTAATTTCCATTTTAATCTATTATATATTTTAGAATTATTATTGAGCCACACTATGAAGATTTGGGAGAGAGTTATCGAGTTGAGGTTCAGAAGGATAGTGTCTATCTCGGAGAATCAGTTTGAATTTATGCCCGGGCGTTTGACGACGGAGGTAATTCACCTGGTGCGGAGACTGGTGGAACAATATAGTGAAAGGAAGAAGGATCTGCACATGGTGTTTATCAAGTTGGAGAAGGCGTATGACAAAGTTCCTAGGGAGGTTCTTTGGAGATACTTGGAGGTAAGTGGGGTCTCGGTGGCGTATATCAGAGCAATCAAGGACATGTATAATAGAGTTAAGACCCAGGTGAGGACGGCGGGAGGAGATTCTGAGCATTTTCCTGTCTTGACAGGGTTGCACCAGGGATCTACTCTTAGCCTGTTTTTGTTTACTTTGGTGATGGATGTGTTGACGCGACGTATTCAAGGTAAGGTTCCTTGGTGTATGCACCTTTTTGGTAACTAATAATTTTATTAGTTATTGAGAAACATTCATATATAAATTCTCGAACATTGTATAGGTAGTGTATATATAATGTACTAATATCGTAGAAATAGTTATATAATGTATATGTAATGTGTCGATATTGTATAGATAATGCAGAAATGTGTATCAGTATTGTACAAATAGTGTGTAAATATTTATTGATATAGTGCATAAACCTGTATCCATATTGTATAAATAGGGGAGGACCTACGTGTCATTGTGAGGGTGCACGTGCACCCGGTAACTTTTTAAAAAAATTATATATATATATATATATATATATATATATATATATATATATATATATATATATATATATATATATATAGAGAGAGAGAGAGAGAGAGAGAGAGAGAGAGAGAGAGAGAGATCTCCTAATAACGTTAATATATTAGATTGTGCACTCTCAATAACAAAATGTGCCTTGGTGCACTGGTTTGGAAGTTATCTAAGCGCGTCCTTCACTGCCCGAATGTTACGGATTCGATCTCTGATGGGGTACTATTTTTTATACAAATCTCCTTTACTTGACACCTCATCTGGCCCCACTTTATGTTTTTGGCCTTTAAAAGTCTGTACAACATTTTATTTTATAATTATTTGTTCCATCTCATAAACTCATCTAACCCCACCATTATTTTAAAATAAATTCTAATATACATTATCCTAATTAATGAATCCATTAGAATGTTCTATTCCTCAATTCCCAATCCTATAATGAAAACATGTTTCCTCCCCCCAAAATCCCTAAAAGCTAATATATTTTCTGCAAAAGTCCCTCTAAGCTCCAAGACAAGGAAAAAAATGTGAAATTGACAATACTTAACAGACTAGCAGTCACCAGACATCTGCAACGTCTGGCGATAACGTAAAACGGTGTCATTCCGATAGACAATAACACAAGTCAGATTTTATCTCTATGTCTATTATATACTATTTTTGTCTTAAAACATAAAGAGAGGTATAATTTTTCTATTGAAAATGTCATATTTGTTTATTTGTTTTATGAAAGAAGGGGATGTGATTCCTCCATTACATATCATATCATTTTTTTTATTTTATAAGGAGGGGTGTGATTCACCTATTGAAATTATTGCATTTATTTATTTTTGTGAGGGGTGTGATTCCTCTATAATATTTTATTTATTTTGTGCTATGAAAGGAGCGGTGTGATTCCCCTATAAGCAATGTTATATTTACTTATATTCGTGATGAAATTTTTATTTTGTAGAAATTTGTTATTGATTCTTGTGAATCGAAATGGATAGATATTTTTCTCCTCAATCAAGTTCTAGTTTACAAGACAATTCTCCCCGTTTTATAGAAGAGTTTGATGTGAATTCACTTAAATCCGATCCTGAAGAAAGAAAACCAATTCATGAATATCACTTTACGATACGAGATCAAGTGAGAATACACTATATTCAACAAGGGCCTTGTCAACTGATTCTTTCTCAATTTCATCAAAATAGAATTGGAATGAAAAAGCATCGATTTAATTCGACATGGTATGAGGGTTCATATTCTAGGTGGATGGAGTATAGTGTTGTGTTTTGCTTATGACGCTATTTATTTAAAAATGACTATGTAAAGAGAAATGCAGGTGATTTTTTCACGAAAACCGACTTTAAGATTTGGAATAATAGTTTGGAATGATTTTAATTACATGTTGGTGAAGTGAATAGTGTCCACAGAAGATGTTCCAGTAAGATGCTAGATTTTGAGAATCAATCTCAATTAATTCAAGTTGTTTTGAAGAAGCAATTCGAGAAAATAAGAAGTGAGCATCGTACTCGTTTAGAGGCTTCAACTAATGTGGAGAGGTTTCTCTTGAAATTCAAATTGTCTTTTTGAGGTCATGACGAAAGTTAATCTTCCAAAAAATAAAGCCTTTTTCTAGGTCTATTGGATTGGTTGGAAAAAGTTCTTCCCGATTTGAATAATGTTATTTTAAAACATGCTCCAAAAATGCTATGATGACTTTTTCAAAAATTCAAAAGGATATTGTGAATGCTTGTGAACAAAAAACCGTGAAAGCTACAATTGATGAATTGGATGGAGATTTTTTTGGGAATTTAGATGATGAATCCAAGTATATCACACCATGAACAAATGGTCATTGTGTTGAGGTACGTTAATAAAAAAGGTAAAGTGAATGAGCGAGTTATTGCTATTGTTCCTGTTGGTGATGCATCGACAAAAATATTGAAGGAAATAATATGCTCTGTGTTTATGATACCTTCTTTAAGTACATCTAAAATACATGGACAAGGCTATGATGGGGCTAGTAACATGTAGGGAGACATGAATGGTCTTAAAGCTTTGATTTTGCAGGAAACTCCATCGGCATATTGTATTCATTGTTTTGCTCACCAATAACAATTAACACTTGTAATCGTTGCCAAAAAATATTTGATCGTGGATAATATTTTTGCTATTATTACTAATGTGTTGAATGTGGTAAGAGCATCATTTAAGTGCAGAGATCAACTTTGGGACCATCAAGTCGAAAATATTGGAGCAACTACTAGAAAGTGGTGAAGTTCAAAGTGAAAAAGAGCTAAATCAAGAACAGGGACTTCAAAGGCTAGGTGACACTTGTTGGAGTTCACATTTTATAACACTGAATAACTTTATTATTTTATTTTCATCTATATCTCATGTGCTTGATGCGATTGAGTATGGAGGCTCTAATCCTAGTGATAGATTGCAAGCGGGAGCTTTTTTGACTATGATCAATGAATTTGAATTTGTTTTCTTGCTTCACTTTATGTTGAAGATATTGGTGATGTCCAATGAGCTGAGTGCATTATTACAAAGGAAAGAGAAAGATATTGTCAATGCCATGATATTTCTTGACATTACTAAGACAAGATTACAATTGTTGAGAAGTGATGGATGAGATGCTTTGATGAATGAAGTTCGTGTATTTTGTGATAAACATAAAATATTAGTGCCTAAGATGGATGATTTTTATCTTCTCGGAAAGTCAAAGCGTAGGCCTTCTAATGTTACTTACATCACTTACGTGTTGAGCTCTGTTATGTTATAATTGACTTGCAACTTCAAGAGCTTAATAGTCGTTTTGATGTTATAGTGGTAACTTTCTTCTTGGTGTGACAAGCTTGAATACAACTAATGTTTTTTCTAATTTTGATAAAGAAAAAATAATGATATTGGCCAAACATTATCTAGATGAGTCTGGTGAATCAAAGCTTCGAGAACTTAGTTACCAACTTGATACTTTCATTATACACATACGGCGTGGTGATCCTATACTCTCTAATTTGAAAGAAATTGGTGATTTGGCAGAAACATTGGTTAATGCAATCTTGTAGAGACTTATTCTCTTGTGTACTTACTTGTGAAGTTGACCTTGATTTTACTAGTAGCTACTGCAACTGTAGAGAGAGCTTTTTCATCCATGAAACATATCAAGAATGAATTGCATAGCGGTATTGGTGATGCATTTTTAAGTGATTGTTTATCTTGTTACGTTGAGAAGGATATATTTGTTAATATAAACAACGATACAATCATTGACCTTTTTCAGAATATGAAAATGCGTTGATGTCGAGTATGAAAGGATGATCTACTTTTGTTATATTAGTACTAAATTAATGACATTTGATCATTTTAAAATTTATACTTTGCTCATAATTTTTTGTAATTTTTAAGTTTAAAAGAGTTGTATGCTAACGTATGTAGTTGATAATTGACATGACTTTGTTAAAGATAATGGTGCACCCCCTATCTTCAACTTCTGGGTTTGCCTCTGTGTATAAATAGTTATGTAATGTATCAACATTGTGTAAATGATGTATAAACGTATATTGAACATTATATAAATAATAATATAATGTATCGATATTGATATTTATTTGACTATCATGCATTTCAACCTAATAAATAGAAGTATAAGCAAAAAACAATAAAATATTTGTAATAAAAAATAAAATAGGAGCCCAGTACGAAGTACGGATGTGCAAAAAGAAGGGCATAGTTAACAATAAAGTAAGCACACAAAAAAACCCCAAAGACAACCGATCTTTAATAGGAACAAGAGCCCAACTATGAAAGATTGATACATTCATGGGTGCATAATTTCTCAAACAGAAAATCAAAAAGAGCTCAGTTATGAAAGTAAGTTGTTGTAGAGTTGGAGATCATTATAGGGTACTAAATACAAAGACCCCCCACTTTTAATAACACCAAATATGTTTGAAATATAAGAGGGACAATATAAAAGCCAAAATCATAGAATTCGCCTTTCCAACCAAGCACAAATATGAATGGAAGAAATATTTGTTGAAGGATAAGTGGCGTGGGGTACATGAATCGATAGATAGCCAATAGGGTTTCTATACATATATATTGAAAAGGGCCTAAAATGCCCTTCAACTAAGTAAAATGGAGTAAAAATTCCCTCCATCTACCTATTGGGCCTGAAATGCCCTCCTCGTCTACCTATTGGGCCTGAAATGACCTCTTCGTTTACCTATTGAGACTATTTTATCCTTTTATTTAACAGATTAATTTGACCTCAATTTATTAATGACATGTCTTTTTTAAATTGATCAATTAATATTTTAATTAATTTTTTCTCTAAAATTACAATCCACCCAAATAAAATAACCCGATCTGCTAATAACCTGCCCCACCCAAATTAGAAGAAATCCTTTTCAGTAATATTTCTATCTGATGCTTACAAATACAACCGATATGTTTCTGGTAGTAGCTGTAGTTGCAGATTCTTATTGGATAAAAGTTGCTCTAAATAGAAGTTTGACCTAAGTTTATTAATGATGTGTCTTTTTTTAATTGATCAATTAATAATTAATTAAAATAATTATTTTTTCCTCTAAAATTTCAACCCAACTAAATCAAATAACCCGATCCGCTAATGACCTACCCTACCCAAATTATAAGAAATCTTTTTCAGTTATATTCCTATCTGATGCTAACAAATAAAACTGATATGTTTCTAGTAGTGGCTGTAGTTGCAGATTCTTATTAGATAAATGTTGCTCTAAATAGAAATTTACTATGAATATCAGTGTAGTGTGCATATAGAGGAAAAGGATCTTGCGGTATTTCTTTAACTTTTAATAATCAAAATATTCATGAACTTGGTTTGGATAAATGTTTTTTAATTTTGGTTTTTGCTTAAACGAGTTTTCTAATGTGCATTATTTTTCAAATAAAGATATAATGTGAATCTTGCGTTAACTCACATTTTCTTGCCTTGCTTTATCTGTGCAAGAAATATATATAGCCTTCAATGTGTTTTGTTTTCTCTGTTTTGAGCAAATACATGAGGTTTAGCCAAGTATATGCATTTGTTGAAACTAGTTAGGTTACTTTGTTATTTTAAAAATTTTGATGTTTTCTTATTTGAAGTTCAATGCTAATACACAAATTCGGATGGTAAAAAAAATTTTCAGCGTAATTTCATATACCTTGAATTTTGAATAACTGAGAAGAGAAAAATTATTAGTCCATTTTCCATTCAACATCATTTTGGTAGACTCAACAAAGTTATTAGACTCGACTTATTCATGAATATTGGTCGAGAATAATTTAATCCTGGAGTTCACATTAAAAAATGATCAAAAATTAACTTTTCTATTCAAATGTGAGAAGTTAGATTTAAATAATTTTCAAAAGAAAAAAAGGAGACATTTATTTTAGATAGACCAAAAAAGATAAATAAATTTTAAAAAGGAAATTTTGTGGTACTGGCGTATTCGATTCGACCTATTCATGAATATTGGTCGAGAATAATTTAATCCTGGAATTCACATTAAAAAATGATCAAAAATTAAAATTTTTATCCTATTGTGTAATATATTTTTGTGGTTAACCTTTGTCCTCATAAACGACGAAAGAAGTATTGACAACATCCTAAACTTGATGTAATTATCACTTTATTTCAAAACTATATTTAGTATTAAAAATGTCCATATACTTGACTAAATAAATTTAAAAATGTCCTTAAAGTAGAAACTATACCTAGCATCAATTAACTAGTCGATGAATTAAATCCACCCCAAATAAATCACAAATCAAAATGAATAGAGATTACAAATACTTTATCAAAGATTTTTAGACTAAAAAGCTTTGATTTTCATGGAAATGTAAATCAAAGGGTTATGTTGGGGAGGTTTGAAAGAATTATGAGAAGAGAACTTCTAAAAATCTAAGAGATTGTGGGATGATTTCACCGAATAGAATTATTTTACTGAATTTATTTTTTAAATATTTCTTCATCTTTTTTTCTTTTACATTAAATATTTACATGGATGCCACATAAATAGCATATCAGTATACAAATGTAGTTATATCTCAAATGAACACACGATAGTTAAATGTGACAAAATAAGGACATTTTTAAAATCATAAAGTGTAGAGTATTTTTAATACTAAGTATAGTTTGAGAATTAAAGTGATAATTTGCTTCAAGTTTGAGGGTATTTTCAATACCTCTCTCCTTAAAAGAAATCAACAATAATGAAATGCACTTTTATTTATCTAAACTAGTATTGCTCAAAATTAATAAGAATTGAGATAGAAATATAAGTATATTTCATTTTTTGTTAGATATTTATGAAATTGTCTGTATTAAGGAGTATTGTATTCCATGATGTTGCACTTTCTGATACAAATCTAAATATGTTTAAATTTTGATGCACGCATTGAATAGTGATGATTTTGTTTTAAAAAAGACATTATTATCAACTAGATAAAAATGAATGATTTTTTTCTAATTTTATACAAATGCATTATAGCTAGTGAGGACCATAAAAATGCTCTATAACATTATAAACCCTAACCCTAAACCCTACCTCTTGGAAAACTTCGGCCACCACCTCCTGTGGGTCTAACCCACGGAAGATAAGATCAAAACAAATGAGGATACACTAAATGATGAACCACATATTGTTACTAATACTATGAATTATGCAGAAAAGTTGAAGCCCAAAATTATTCACAATAACATCCCTAGGGTTCCACCTAAATTTGTTATCATGTTGAAAGGAGAACCTAGTATAACATGGAAGTCGTCGGAAATTAGAAGTTTAATTATTCAAGAAAATGTTCAATATGGCATAATTGAGAAATTTTCTTATGGTTAATCGGACATTAAGGAATCAAGAAGATCGATCCCAAGTCAAAATAGCGTAAAAGGAGAATGCACTATAGGAGTACTAGATGCCATACATATTCTTATTTGATTGAAAGGACTAGAGAATTATGTGAATTTATTGTCGACTGCTTTATATTATATCAAGGCTAAGGAGATATATTGACAGATGAGAACATTGAAGTGGGATCCGTGGTTTGAGATAGATGTGAAAACTACCATTGGAGTAGCTTGGATATCTATGCCAAATCTCCCTAGCTCCTAATTTCTTTGCAAAGAAAATAATTTTTTCAATTGTTTCAGCAGTGGGAAAACCTTTAACGATGGATATGGCAATTAGAAATCAGACAAGGCCCTAGTTGTGCCAAAGTTAAGGTGGAAGCACATTTGGTAGCTAAGTTACCCCAAAGGGTGAGAATTAATAAAGAAGATGATATGACTGGTGAAATTAAATATAAATGGATACAAATTCAATATGATTATATGCCCAAATATTGTAAGGAATTTTGTTTTCAAGGACATAATGAAAACAACTGTTGGAATATTCATCTTGAATTACATAAAACTAGATTGGAGGAAAAGGAAACAGTGGATGATAAGCATCCATAAGGAGGTCAGGTGGATAGAAAAGAGGAGCAAATAACAACATATTTAGAGGGAGGAATTCTAATAAACAACAATGTCTTACAAGATAGATATGGTCATATTATGGGAGAGATAGAGGAAAAAAGCATAGAAGACTACCAATATCTAATGCTTTTGCATCTCTAAGTGCAGATGGGTCAGAAGTGGCTAGTAAAAAAGGAGAGGAATAGAATGCAGGAGAGGAGAAGCTGAAAAGCAAAAAAAGTACTAAATATTGGGTTACCAATAGGTTTGGTAAGACTTTATCAGGAGCAGATTCAGCAAAGGAACATTGGATGAGCAAGGGGTAAAGAATACACAACAATAATTTTGGAGAAGCAAGTATCATCTTGACACAGTGAAGCACAATCATAGAAAATACATTCAGAGCATAAGGCAAGTGAGAAGGAGAAGGATTCAAATGAGCTGGTAATTACAGATCAAGACAATAATAATAAGCTAGTTATGGTGATGAAAAGGGTGATCACATTAGCTATACAAGCTGGTAATCAACTTGATTTTCGTATGATATAGAAGAGGATGACTTGAAAAAAACACTACTAAAAAAATCGAAAAAACCGACCACACAAATGTGGTCGCTTTATTATTATAAAATATCAAAATAAATATTCTAGTAATTTTTATATTAATTATTTTATATTTTAAAAATTAAAATTTAAAAAAAATAAGAAAATCGACCACAAGTGGTCGTTTTTTTTAAAATTTAATTTGAAAATATTTCTAAAAACTGACCACAAGTTGTCTATTTTTTAAAATTATTTTTTAATTAATTTTTAAAATAAACCGACCACTTGTGGTCGGTTTTTTATTTTAAAAAATAAAATATTTTAAAAAAAAACACCAATTGTAGTCGGTTTTTGTTTAAAATAAAAAGAAATTAATTTTTATAAACCGACCACTTGTGGTCGGATATTATTGAAATTACAAAATTAAATTAAATTTAAAAAAATGACTACTTGTGGCCGTTTTTAATTTAAATAATATCAATAAAATTTTTAAAAACCAACCACATGTGGTTGATTTTAGATTTAAAAAAGATAAAAAGTAAATAATTATTTTTATAAAGTAATTATATCCCGTATATAATCTTGTTATTAGTAAAAATAATATATTAGATTACTATATAATATAATATATTTACTTTATTAAAAAATAATCTAATATATTATTTTTTAAAATTATATTTATTACATGTAGTCAATAACCAATATAATAATAATAAAAATCAACCAATATAACGTGAAAAAACTCATACTAAAAATATATCAAATATAATATACAAATTATGTATAGCGTAATCTTTATCTTTTACTTATATTTCAATATATAAAATAAATATTTTCCTTTATACATACGTTAAATGCCATTAAACATGCATAATCTTTATATAATGAATATGTGTATATATATCATACTGTTGGGATAGACAATTGAAAACTGTTGTATACGTATTTGAAAGATGAAAACTAATCTTTATAGTATGTATTTGAAAGGTGATGTTTAGAGTACGTAATTAGAATCATAATAATGTAATATATAATCGATAATTCATCAGAATATAATGAATGTGTTCTATTATAAGGTAATATACTTGTGGATGTGATATATATAGTACGACTTCAAGAGTTTATATATATAAATCTCTCTCTCTCTCTCTCTCTCTCTATATATATATATATATATATATATATATATTTAGATATTTATATATGATATAGTGATCGATTGATGAACGATGTAGTCAAAACCTAGTACTTGTGTACGTATGTGTGATATATATAGTACGTACTTAGAAGTTGATATAGTCGATAGTATGTATATGTGTGTGTGTGTATAGGTATATATATATAGTATATACATAATATACATTGAAGGTATACTAATGACATAAGATAATGTAATCTATAATTCATTCGAGTATTTGTGAAATACGTTGTACATTATTATGGAATAGTAAAATCATGTATGTGATGTTTATTGTACGCATTTTAAAGCTGACAGACAATTGAATATATGTATATGTACGTATATCTTGTGTAGTGACATATGTAGTACTCGAAAGCTAGATAATTGAATCTATATATCAAATTATTGAGGAAGTCGATATACTATTTTTGATCAATGTAGACACACGTATTTTTTTGAAGTTGTAATAACGTAAGACTAGTATTACGAGGTATATGCATGAGAGGGGGAGGAAGGAAGCAGGGGAAGGGGATTAACACGTTGTATTGCGAGCGAGGTATATATATATATATATATCAATGAATTTTGTAAATTACGATAAATTTTTAGTTAATTATCTTTTAATTACGATGTTGTATATATATAAATATATAAAATATCGCAATTCGCAAAATTCATTGATATTATTATATTACTGAGGAAATATACTACTCCTGTTAATGTGTTCATAAAATAACCAAGTATCTGATTTGTACATATACACATTGCGTTAAATATGATGATAACATAATTAATTATATGATTTAATTATTTTATTAAAATTGAGCACATGTGATTATTTTTCGATAATAATTATTATAAAAGTAAATTGAACACTTATATTTTAATTTGTGATCATTTTTGTAAAATTTTATATAACTTAATTAATTAATTAATATATTAATTTATTTTTTAACTAATTTTTATTTTTTTAAATAATTGAAAAATATATATTTTTTAATAATGTGAATTATTAAAAAAAAATATTTTAATTAAACCCGACCCGTCCCATCGATTTTAAACATTATAATCGAAAAGACCCCAAATCAACCCTCCCCCCCCCAAAAAAAGTCGATTATCACATTTCCCAAATCCTCAAATCCTCTAAATCCACAAATCTGCCCCCATTGCCGCCGATTTCCGCCGTCCCAAGCTCCAGTAAGTTTCAAAAACTTTAATTCTTTATTTTTCTTGTTAGATACTAGCTAAAGGGTTAAATTTATTATGTCTTGATAGTAATTTTAGTTAGCTCAAAATTTAAAAAGTATTTATCATAGTTATTATGCTTCATTACATAATTTTAGTTAGTTGAAAGTAAAAAAATTAATAAAAATTTCATTTTAGTTAGTTGAAGATTCAATTTTAGTTCAAGAAATATCCTTTTAGTTAGTTCAAGATTCAATTTTAATTGAAGAACTTTCATTTTAGTTAGTTGAACATTCAATTTAGTTATTATCCTTTATTACATAATTTTAGTTAGTTGAAAGTAAAAAAAAATAATGGAAATTTCCTTTTAGATAGTTCAAGATTCGATTTTAGTTCAAGAAATTTCCTTTTAGTTAGGTCAAGATTCAATTTTAGCTAAAAGTTCCCCTCTTTGTGTGCTTTAGCAAGTAATTTAGGGACTTTAGAGGTGATTTAAGCAGAATGTTGGTGGTTTGTTTATGGTGATTTTAAGCGAAAATATCAGAAAATAAGGATGCCAAGATTTTTGTTATTTTGCGTAATGATCAAGTTTTTTTAATTCTACTAGCCTAATGGGTTGCTTGGAATTTGATGTTACTGTTTGACAGAATCCGAATTCACGAAAAGGATTGCTTTGCTATTTTTTCGGTGATTGCTTATCTCTTTCACTTTAATTTAGGACAAGCTAAGGTAAGTTGACTTCTCTCTAATTTGTTATGATGAAGCCTTGTGATTTTTCATATTGAAGTCTAGTGAAGCCGTGTGTGACCTTGTTCGATTCACTAGCATTATTGTTATCTTCTTGTTATTGTTCATATTAAAGTCTAGTGAAGCCGTGTGAGGCCTTGTTTGACTCACTAGCATTGTTGTTGACATCTTGTTGGTCTTGTTGTTCCTTGTTTCTTGTATTGTAAACTTGAACTTGAATCATTTGGTTGGTACTTTAAAGGTGATTTATTTGTTTACAATGTGACTTGTTTAGTTACTTAGTTACTTGAAAATGGTTAAGCGTAGGGACTTTAAAGGTGATTTTTTTGTTTAGAATGTGGTTTGATTGGTGGCTTAGTCACTTGAAAATGGTTAATTGTAGGGTCTTTAAAGGTAATTTATTTGTTTAGAATGTGGTTTGATTGGTGGCTTAGTTGGTTGAAAATGATTAAGTGTAGGGACTTTGAAGGAGATTTTTTTGTTTAGAATGTGGTTTGATTGGCGGCTTAGTTACTCAAAAATGGTTAAGTGTAGGGACTTTAAAGGTGATTTATATGTTTAGAATGTGGTTTGATTGGTGGCTTAGTTACTTGAAAATGGTTAAGTGTAAGGACTTTAGAGGTGATTTTTTTGTTTAGAATGTTACTTGGTTGGTGACTTTGTTAGTTGAAAATGGTTAATTATAGAAACTTTAGAGGTTTTTTTTTTTTTTTAAAAATGTAGTTTGATTGGTGGATTAGTCACTTGAAAATGGTTAAGTATAGGGACTTTGAAGGGAATTTTTTTATTTAGAATGTGGTTTGTGAGGTTACTTAGTTAGTTGAAAATGGTTAAGTCTAGGAACTTTGAAGGGAATTTTTTTGTTTTGAATGTGGTTTGATTGGTGGCTTAGTTACTTGAAAATGGTTAAGTTTAGGGACTTTAAAGACATTTTTTTTTGTTTTGAATGTGGTTTGTTAGGTGACTTAGTTGGTTGAAAATGGTTAAGTGTAGGGATTTTGAAGGAGATTTTTTAATTTTGAATGTGGTTTGTTTGGTGGCTTAGTTACTTGAAAATGGTTAAGTCTAGGGACTTTAAAGGGATTTTTTAAAAAATTTTGAATGTGGTTTGTTAGGTGACTTAGTTGGTTGAAAATAGTTAAGTGTAGGGACTTTGAAGGAGATTTTTTTGTTTTGAATGTGGTTTGTTTGGTGGCTTAGTTACTTGAAAGTGGTTAAGTCTAGGGACTTTAAAGGGAATTTTTTTTGTTTTGAATGTTACTTGGTTGATGACTTTGTTAGTTGAAAATGATTAAGTGTAGGAACTTTAGAGGTGATTTTTTTATTTAGAATGTGGTTTGATTGTTGGATTAGTTACTTGAAAATGGTTAAATATAGGGACTTTGAAGGAAATTCTTTTTGTTTAGAATGTGGCTTCTTAGGTGACTTAGTTGGTTGAAAATGGTTAAGTCTAGGGACGTTGAAGGGGATTTTTTTTGTTTTGAATATGTTTTGTTTTGAAAATGGTTAAGTCTAGGGACTTTAAAGGAAAATTTTTTGTTTTGAATGTGGTTTGTTAGGCGACTTAGTCACTTGAAAATGGTTAAGTCTAGGGACTTTAAAGGAAATATTTTTGTTTTGAATGTTACTTGGTTGGTGACTTTGTTAGTTGAAAATGGTTAAGTGTAGGAACTTTAGAGGTGAGTTTTTTGTTTATAATGTGGTTTGATTGGTGTATTAGTTACTTGAAAATGTTTAAGTATAGGGACTTTGAAGGGAATTTTTTTTGTTTAGAATGTGGTTTGTTAGGTGACTTAGTTGGTTGAAAATGGTTAAGTTTAGGGACTTTAAAGGAGATTTTTGTGTTTTGAATGTGATTTGTTAGGTGACTTAGTTGCTTGAAAATGGTTAAGTCTAGGGACTTTAAAGGGGATTTTTTGTTTTAAATGTGGTTTGTTAGGTGACTTAGTTTCTTGAAAATGTTTAGTCTAGGGACTTTAAAGGGGATTTTTTTGTTTTAAATGTGGTTTGTTAGGTGACTTAGTTTCTTGAAAATGTTTAGTCTAGGGACTTTTAAAGAGATTTTTGTGTTTTGAATGTGGTTTGTTTGGTGACTTAGTTGCTTGAAAATGGTTAAGTTTTTGTAACTTGATCTAATTAGTTGAATCTGATTGATTGCGTAGATAGAACCTGATTATAGCTGGATATATCAACGGAACAATGATAATAGAATGAGTATTAGGGAGAAATTTGTTAAAAGTGTCAAAAGATTTGTTGAACATGCTAAGACACTTGATATGTGGACACGTTATCGGGTTATTCATTGCCCTTGTGGTAGATGTGATTGTATAGATTTTGTAAGTGAAGAAGATCTAAAGGAACATCTTTATGGAAAAGGGTTTCACAAGGACTTTTTCAGATTGCGTGGTATTCATGGGGATGTTGTGCAAAATAACTTTGTTGTTGGAGAAAGTAACAGGTCTGCAGGATATAATGAATATCAAGATACTAGGATGACAGAAATGGTCCACGATGCTTTTGGGATGCAATGCAGGGTTGACTTTAGGGAAAATGTTGAAGATGTTCCTAATAGAGAAGTGGATAATTTCTACAAAGAATTGCATGCTGCTAGTCATCCTTTGTTTGACAGGTGTTCGTACTCTCATTTGTCTGTTGCTATTAGATTATTAAGTATTAAATCTGACTGGAATATTACTGAAGGGGGAATGGACTCAATGATAGACCTTATTAAAGAGTTAGTTGACCTTGGTTTTGAGGTTCCTGATTCTTTTGTGTTGTTGGAGCTATTTGAAATTTGAATTAGTAACTTGAAATTATTTACTTGGAATATTTTCTTATACATTCATTTTGTAGTAACTAACTACTTGTTAACTTAACATAATTTAGATGTCAGGCAGAGGTGACAAAGGTAAGGCAAAAGTTGATACTATGAAACAAAAAAAAATAGAAAACCTCCGCCTTATAGACGACCGATAGGCATTCATATATCTAAGGGTCGGTTTGCTGATGCGCTAGCACGACCCTCATATTCTAGGTCGTCCGAGGATTTGATACCTACTCCTATGCATGTGGGGCTACTACATGGGTCTGCACCAACTCATTCTGCTGCTATAACCGTGCCACCGCCAGCACAGTACTATCGGACAGCCGCTGGCCCCTCCAGATATGTACCATTATCGATACTCTCCTACAACAGTCACACAGCTTCGCACAGTGATTCTGTTGGATCTATTGGATTGTCGGATCTTCAGCTTGGAGGCACTCCATCTGGTGCTTCAGATCCACCCATGCCAGTGCATTCACCATCACTTACTAGGCAACCAGGAGACAGAGATGATTCTGGGAGGATTTATCTTGCTTCAGTTGCGAGAGGGTAAGATTTCTAAATATAATCATGTTACTCATTTTTTCATTACTATATTATTATGCTCTATGAAATTACTATTTCATCTTGTGTTATAAGCTTAGGACGGATGCTGGAGTTGGACAAAAGGTGCGAATATGGATTACTCGGCACTTCAATGGCTACTGGACCAGCTGGCAAAAGGTTCCAGAACTTGACAAGGAGAGAATGTTTGAAGAATTTAAGGTAAGGATTTAACTTATCGACTACTTATTAGCATTTTGTTAGAACAAAAGATTGAATATTATATTTTTGTTGCAGAAATTTTACTGGTGGGATGATGCAAATACATTTCTTATAAAGAATAACTTTTTCATAAGATATAGAGCCAGATTTAACGATCTCTTGGATTACGCTCGAAAGAAATTGGTAAAACCTAAGTGGATTCCTGTAGCCACATGGCAACTGTACCTTCGCCATTGGAGTAGCGCAGAATACCAATTGCTGAGTAAAGGAAAGAAATTCTGAGCATCATCCAAGGATGGCTCCCTACATACTGCGGGTGCCAGAAGTACTCTTGCTGTGAAGGAAAAATGGTATGTGACTTTTACAGTGTCAATTGTTTGTTTTTATTTAAATTTTTTTATTATTTGAACATTGATATATAATGTTTTCATATGCAGGAAAAAGATAAGGGTAGGCGAATACCAACTGATGAGCTATTCGAGGAGACTCATACGAAAAAAAAGGACCCGACTGATGAAGATGTCTGGGTTGAAGCTCGTGCAAAAGCTGTCCATGAAAGAAACAAATTTTGAATTATAACTACTTTAATATTTTTTTACTTTTAGTATTAATTTTACTTTAAATATAGGACGAATATATGAGTCTTATTGCTGAGTATTATAGTAGTCAGCCTCCTGAAAGTCAGGGTGACCCAATACCTGATCATGTAGAGGAGGAGTTATGGACAAAAGCTGTGGATCCTGCAAATAGAGGTCATTTCTATGGATTCCACACAAAATTTTTTGGCGATAATATTAGGTGTTCGTCTGGCGATGCATACTCTAGCTCTTCAGTCGATAGAGAAACCATTGAAAGACTACCAAATATAATTTCTCAACTCATTGAAGAGCTTGCTAAACAGAGAGAGAGGTTTGCTGAACAGAGAGAGAGGCAAAAGAAGATGGAGAAGGCAACACCATCACAAATCAAGATGCAACAACAACAGTTCAGCTCTTTCATTCAGACTGCGGGTGTTATTCCTCCGTGTCCTGGTGATGCAGTTCCGGCTGCAAAAGGTCTTGGCCCCCTGGATGATTTCAGCACGGATGATGATATGGAAGATGAGGACTAATTCGATGATGATGACTTTAGTGTTTTGATTTTTTTATGTGTTCTATTTAATTATTTAGATGTTTTATTGTTTGAAAGTATTGTTATCGTTTTTTCATACTCACTTTGGTAGGACATTTTGTACGTGTTGTACACTTTCAAAAGTATTTACGTCTAGGTTTTGGTTGTTGTTGCTGTTGTATTGATTTGGTTACTGCTGTCTTGGATTGTTGTTGTTGCATTGTGTATTTGAGTTTTGATTTTTTTCTTTTAAAAAAATTTCCATAAAAACCGACCACTTGTGGTCAGTTTTTCAATTTTTTCCCAAAAAACCGACCACGAGTGGTCTTTTTTTCCTAAAATTATTTTTTCCAATTTTAATAAAATAATAATGAATTTTTTTTAAAAAATACATATTTTTTAAAAAACCGACCACTTGTGGTCGGTTTTAAAAACCTACCACAACTTTACTGACCACACACTTTGGTCGGTTTTGGGGAAAAACCGACCACATGTGGTTGGTTATTGTGGTCGGTTTTCTCTTTTTTTTAGTAGTGAAATATTGAGAAAGTATCCATAGAAGGCAATATGTCACTCAAGCAGATTGACACAATTAAAGCAGCACAGAGCAGCACAAGGTAAGAAGTATAAGAAGGGGAAAAGTGCATTTGCAACTATAATGCGGACAAGGAGTCATTCCAAAAATAAATAAGGATGATTACTTTGTTATGGAATATAAAGTCGGTGACCACTCAGAAAGCATTCACTAGATTGATTACATTACAAAGGAGATATTATTTATATTTTATATAACTTATGAAGATATTTCAAGAAAATCACAATATAGAGGAATACAAAACAAGATTGGGGATGCAACATGCAATGGAAAATACATCTGAGAAAATTTGGGCTTTCATGGATTCAATTGTAAATTTTACAATCATTACGGATGAAGAACATCAGATGACTTTGAATTTAGAAAATCAGGAAGCAAGAGTGCACTACCAGAAAATCCCCATGTTCCGACTGAACAATGTAGTCGGAAATTTCCGACTACTTCGGTCGGAAAATATACTTTTTTATTTTTATTTTTTATAAAATATTATTCCGATAGTATTTGTGACTACAACAGTCAGAATGTATGACAAAAAATTGCGGAAAATGTATATTCCGACTACTGTAGATGGAAATAAAAATAATAAAATAAATATATTACTAAATATATAATCATGCCCTTATATGAAAATTAAATAATTAATAGATAAATTATTAAATATTCATTTCCAACCATTGTAGTCAGAAATAAAAATAATTAAATAAATATATTATTAAATATATAATCAGACCCTTGTACAAAAATTAAATAACTACTTAAATAAATTATAAAATATTTATTTTTGACTATTGTAGTCGAAAATATAAATAATTAAATGAATATATTATTAAATATATAATTAGACCCTTGTACAAAAATTAAATAATTATTTAAATAAATAATTAAATATGTATTTCCAACTACTTTAGTCAGAAATATAAATAAATAAATAAATAAATTACTAATATATACTCAGAATGTTCGGCGGGAAAGTGCGGGAAATGTATTTTACGACTACTTTAGTTAGAAATAAAAAGAATAAAATAAATATATTACTAAATATATAATCATTTCCTTATACGGAAATAAAATAATTAATTATATAAATTATTAAATATTAATTTCTGACCATAGTAGTCAAAAATAAAAATAATTAAATAAATAAATTATTTAATATATAATCAGACCCTTATAAAAAATTAAATAAATTATACAATATTTATTTTTGACTATTGTAGTCGGAAGTATAAATAATTAAATAAATATATTATTAAATATATAATTAGACCCTTATACAAAAATTAAATTACTATTTAAATAAATTATTAAATATGTTTTTCCAACTATTGTAGTCGAAAAAGTTAAATAATTAATTTTATTAAAATAGGGACCGACCGTAGTAGTAAAAAATTTTATTATATAAGACATAACCCGTCTTTCCCTACGCCACTTTCCCAATTCTCTCTCACTCTCTAACCCTCATCTCTCTTTAAGCTAGGGCGACCACAACCATAATGACGACGACATTGGTCGAGTGCTAATGACAACGGCCTTGGTGGAGTCTTAACGGCGCCGACGACCATAACATTTCTAAGTTGGAAGCTGCCTTGAGGTGTGAATTTCTATCTCGAAGCCTTTTCACGAAGCCTCGTTGTCATTCTTAGAAGTCTTCTTATCTATTTTCAGTTTCTGTCTAATTTTTGATAAAAAAAGCTGATATGGAATTCACATACTAAATTTCAATTTTTTGGTTTCTAGAATTTTGCACACTGATTTTTTAGTTTCTGGAATTTGCACAATAAACTGTTGGTTTACTAGTTTCTGGATCTAATTAAGTAATACCTACTATTTGACAATTGATAGAAGCAGAAGATTCTTTCAGGTTTTTTTTGTTTCTTCATTTTCTACCTTACTGTTATTATAGGTTTCAGTTCTGTAAATATCTGTTATAGTTTTCTACCTTACTTTTATATGCACGCTATATGTTTGATGAATGTCTTTTAATAAAATATGCTTGAATGGGTATGAAGTATTCATGATGAAGGGGTCATTGATTGATTATTCTTGAAGGGAATTTACAATTTGGTATTGGAAGTTGTATAGTCACAGTCTCGGGGTCAGCGTGGATTTGCACGTCTGGTTTTCGACAAATGTTCGGTAATTTCCTACTTTATGTAGTCAACAACATACCTGGTGTAGTTCCACATAGTGAGGTGGGGAGGGTAGTTCCTTCCTTATGTAGTATTGGAATAATATAGGCTTGAACATGTATGGAGTATTTCATGTAGTTCGCCCCTACTAGTTTTGAGATTGAGGGGTCATTGATTGGTTATTCTTGATTATTCTCAAATGGACTTTATGTAGTATTGAAATTAAATGTGCTTGAGCGGGAATGAAGTATTTCAGGTAGTTCACCCCTACTAGTTTTGTGATTGAGGGGTTATTGATTGATTATTCTTGAATGGGCTTTGTGTAGTATATTTTATGATTAAGGGGTCATTGATTGATTATTCTTGAATGGGCTTTATGTACTATAGAGTTTAATTGGCTTGAATGGGAGTGGATTCATGTAATTTACCTCGACTAGTTTTGTGATTGAGGGGTCATTGATTGATTATTCTTGAGTGGATTTTACAATTTGGTTCTAGAATTTATATAGTCACACACCAAAATGAGCCGATGTATCTCTGAACAGAGTTGTTTGGTACTAGAATTTATAGGCGTGGATTCAAAATTTGTTTATGTTTTTGAAATGATATTCTTTTCCACCCTATGGAATGGGTTGCCACTTGTCAGTCTAGTTAATCATGTGATTACACCAATTTTGAGCTAGTCAGAGAGTGTGACCAAGATTTATAAGTAGATTGAAAATCATGTATTGAATTATATTCTAAGCCAAACTTTTTTGCTTCATATCTGTTGGGAGCTAACGTGACCCATGGCCAGTTACCTGATATACTTAAACAATAAGATTTGGAAGCCCAAGGCCAGTTACACATTCACTTTGGAGGATAGAAGAGTGATTTGTGATTGGGTTAACAATTTGAAAATGCCAGATGGATATGCATCAAATTTGTCTAGGTGTGTTGACATAAAGGAAGGAAATTTGACCTCTATGAAGAGCCATGACTGTCATATTTTCATGGAGTCATTGATGCCTATTGCATTCTGTGCATTGCCCGATAGAATTTGGAAGCCCATAATAGAGATAGGTTTATTTTTCAAAGATTTATGTTCTAACACATTTAGGGAGGAGAACCTATCTTTGCTTAACCTTAAACAAGTTGGTAAAAATTTTTTCTCCTGGATTTTTGGATGTTATAAAGCATATTCCAATTCACCTTGTGCGAGAAGCATGACTTGGAGGGCCTGTTTAGTGTCGATGGATGTATCCCTTTGAGAGGTATTTACTTTTAACATTTACCTTCATGTGTTTTACTTGAACATTATTTCATCTAAAAGATCATACTATGCAGGACTATTAGCAAATGTAAGCGGACCATTAAAAACAGATCCCGAATTGAGGGATAATATGTGAGGCTTATTTGGCTAAAAAGACCTCTTATTTTTGTTCATATTATTTGAACATAATGTACCATGTCTGAGAAACCAACCTAATAAGCATAATGATGGAGACAATACAGATCTTTTGGCACCACCATTTTCAATATTTAATCAACCAGATAAAAGAAGTTCGAAAGGTGGTCTAGTTTGATATTTGAATGAGGCGGAGCTTAAGTCAGCTACAACACATGTATTATTAAATTGTCCCGAGGTCCTAACTTTTTATAAGTGAGTATATTTCTATTAAGGACAATCATTCAAGGTCTATCTAAGCTTTAACTAATGAATGCCATAACTTTATCGGACAGCTACTTCGTGGCTTTACAGGGGGATGCTGCTGTTTATCCTATGTTTTCAGTGTGGTTTAGAGAATATGTAAGTGTAACTTAAATATTTAACACGAATTTATAGAAATGTTCAATCTTATGTATTTTAATTCTAATTTTTTTTTGAAATTTTTATAGGTTCATAATCCACTTAATTATGACCCAAATGGCCAATATTTACGTGATATAGCTTGGGGACCTAATGCTAAAGTCAGAAATTTTTCTATGTACTCTATCAATCGGTACATATTTCATACAGAAGAGTTCTCTAAGGGCAAGAAAACCAACAATAGTGGGGATTGGGTAAAAGGTTATGGCGGTGTTGATTATTATGGTGTGCTTCACGAGATTTTAGAACTCGATTATCATGTTGGTTGGCCAAAGAAAAAATTAGTTCTCTTTCGGTGTAAGTGGTATGATCCTACACCTAGGTTAGGTACAAAGGTGCACCCTCAGTACAAAATAGTTGAAATTAAGCGTACAACGGAATATGGACTTTATGATCCATTTGTCATTGCACAAAATATGAAACAAGTGTATTACGCTCTTTATCCTTTGTGTAAGAATAAATCTGCATGGTGGGTAGTTATAAAAACAAAGACCATGGGTAGAGTTGTAGTGAAGGATGCATTAGATGTAGCGTATCAAAATGACATTTCAAGTGTTAAAGAAAGAGTTGATGATGCATTAGCAGGTGAGTTGAAGCCTAACGATGTTCTATATGAAGAATTTGATCCTTCTGAACTTAGATAGAATATTCATGATTATGGAGAAGGAACATTCGGGGAAAATGACGAGGAAGATCCAACTAATGAAAATGAAATAAACGAGGAAGAGTTACTTGATGAAAATGAAACAAGTGATGAGGAAGAATCGATGAGTGAATATGAAATAAGTGATGAGGAAGAATTGATAAATGACTATGAAACAAGCGATGAGGATTGAGTTGTTATTAATAGTAGTAATGTGTTGTAACAAGGTCTTGAATTGTATTTTAGCTAATGCTTTTTGCTATTTTTCTTTACAATAATGTCTTTTCTTTGTTAACATTTGTAGTGCCAGTAACTACGCAACATGATTTCCTTTTCTTGTTGCATTTTCTTATTACACTGCACTCATCTATATGCTTGTTCTATCTACATCATATGGAATCAGACTGCTTCCTATTTTTGTACAGGGTGAAAATGACGTACTTGAAACTATCATTTATGCTAGACTTTTTCTGTATATGTACTATATAACTAGCAACATGTGCTAGACTTTTTTTGTATTTGTAATATACAGCTTTCCATTTGTCAATGTTCCACATCTTATGGATTTATTATTTAAATATTTACAGGAAATTGTGGTTAGATAACTTAATTGATTGATTCATTAGATTAAGAATATCAACATTCATAATTCAATTATGTTGTTTTATATTGTGGTTCTTTTTTTCCAGGCGGTTAATAAAGAAAATCAATGGCATCAAAAGGTCATGGTAATGTACGACATAAGAAAGGGAAGAAAGGAACTGATAATCTTACGGCAGGTCAATATACAACATCACCACTACCACCTGTTACCACAACTCTTCAACCAGATACTATAAATATTCTTCCTCCTCTACGGGCAAATATTTCACTACCAAATGCATTTTTCATGCCCCCACCGCCCCACCAGTTCCAGCACTCTTCTCCCCACAATAGTATGCATAGTAGCTCTTCATCAATACCTTCAACATCATCCATACCTAGCCTTTCTGGATTGAGAATTAGAGGTGCTAGTACATCAACATCGCCATCCGTTGATAGTGCTACAACATCTAATGCTGCAGCAGCTGCTTCCCAAATTTAGAAATTTGAAGAGGTAGTACAATATGATGGCAACGGGAGGCTAATTATATTCCCTGATGGTAATGGGTAAGTAAACCTTATGTTTTTCTGTAATTTTTGAAATTTTTGAAGATAAGATAATTTAATATAATTTTACTGCAGGTTCATTCCCACATCTAACGGTGAACATATGATTATAGAAGCAATTAAACCATTTTACACGGAGCCGTAGAGTAGTTGGAACGAGATTAAAATCGACGTCAGAGTTCTTATGTGGAGCCATTTTGTGGTATAATCAAAATCAAAGAACTTAAAATTTTAGTATGCTATTAATGATGAATTTACCTTTGTATCCGTCAACTCATTTCATGACTTTATATTAAACTATTTTGCAGACAAAGCGTACATGGAATTCTTGTCATGAAAATAAAATACAACACATTTTCAAGTTCAAAGCATCTCTACAGATCAAAGAACACTTGTATGAGGCCCGAAAGAACTTAGGGCGAAGAGGGAAAATGCAAAGAAAAATAGAGCGTCTCAAACAGGCGGCTCATTGCACACGGGAGGTTCGATGAGTTTCGCTATCCACCGACGAACACTGGTAATATTAGCTTTAATTTTTAATTTGTTCGATTTAGTTCAATGTTCTAAGCCATGACATAGTGAAGCCGTGTGGGGCTCTTTCGATTCACTATTGTTTTTATCTTCTTATTTTTTTTCATCTTGAAGTCTAGTGAAGCCGTGTATGGCCTATTTCGATTCACTAGCATTGTTGTTGATATTTTGTTTCTCTTGTTGTTGCTTATTTTTTTTGTTGTGAACTCGATCTTGGTTCAGGAAGCTAATGGTGGCTGGAAATACTTTGGCAACTAGAATGAAATCGATCAACCTGCAAAAATAAATTGGAATAGCAAATATGGAATGACATATGTAGTAGGGGATACGGTTTGTAAGGGGGAGTTCTTAAAGGCTAAAGGGAGTAACGCTGTGCAGCTATTAGTCTAATACTAGGAAACTTTCTGGCACCTTGATCAGTTTTCTCCCTCTATCTGAGAATACAGATCATCTGAAGAGTAGTACTATGAGCTTTTGGTTTCTTTCCTTGCCAAGGCAAAATGAAATGGTTTGTTACATTCAGGATGAATGCAAATTTCTTGTATCTGTGAGCGAGGGTTCCTTTGTCTATATGTGCATTGGTATGATAATCCTTATTCTGATTATATGAATCTTTGGTCTTATAACCCAGAAGGCAGCAACTCACTAAGAACGCTACCTCCCTGGTTCAGTTATGTTCTTGTGAAGGTTTCTGCTGTATTTTGATAATATTTTCCGAGGTGTTGGATGCTCTCTTTAAATTTCACATATGAATGAGATTTATCTGTAAATATCCTTTTGAGTGACTAGATAATATAAGAAAGTCCTTCCAACTCTACATAACAAATCTAAGTTACATGAAAACTAGAAAAATAAGATAATAATCTAATATAATCAATTGACTTACATTGATAAAAATAATAGAAGTTGCATAATGATAAATAGTTACAAACCTTGTAGATATAAATAGTAATTGAAAATGGAAGACTATTTTGAGTTGATATTGGATATGTAGCAGCACCAAGTTCTATTTCATGGCTGATTTGTACAAAACCAGGACAAGTTAAGTCAAAGCATTATGCTCATTATTGAACTGGGTTCTTCAGATGTTAAAGTCATGATTCTTGAATCATTGGAATTTTAGCTACCATAACCCTGCCTCTACATCATTACAATTGTTATACTGTCCTACTTGCACCAGAGCAATACATTAAATATTTTTCTGATGTATATAGATTATGTAAGATAATAAACTGTATCAAGGGAAGATTTTGAATTTTATCAATGGGACAAATCCAAGCTTTAGTTTCTTTTTTCTACATCCAGTTACTCTTTACATGAAATGCTTAATATAAAATTTTACTGGAATATGAAAATGGGGGAAAAGAGCACCCTTTTCTTGTGGTCTACGAAGAGAAGCATAGGAAGAAAAAAAAGGACGGTACAAGAGGAGATTGGGTCAAACCGCGTGCTAGGATTGCATATGTAAGATAATAACTTTTACATTGTTTTATTATTACTCAACTTTGCTTGTTTACGTACTGACAAATAATTTTTATTTTAGGAAGAATTTCAGAAAAACATAGAAGAGTGGTGTCAAACCCAACCTACTTTAGAGGATGGTACCATGGTCCAACCATCACCTAAAGAGATGAATAGTATGTGGACAGCTGTGGTAGGTGGTCCAAAGTAAGGTAGAACCTACAGAACAGGAGATCTCCAATCCCCAAGTACTCCTTCGCTGTTTCCCAGTTTATCTTCTACTTTGGAAACTGTGGAAGAAATGGAAGAGATGAAAAAAAAATTGTGGAATTGACGCAAAAATGTTCAGCTAACGAAGCTAAGTTTGCTAAATTTGATAAATTGGAGGAGTTGGTTAAGAAGCACATGCTGCAAGTATTTCATGACAAGGAAGATAATGAATCTAATGATAATTAGATTGTAGTTATTGTTCTTGTTTTTGGTTGTGACATTTAGATGTTTAAACTATTTGATTTGATGTTTGTTTTGAATGGTTTAAAGTGGTTGTATTTACAGATTTTTGTCGTGTTTGATCCTATTGTGAAAAATACATTAGTTATTGTTTATAATCTGAAAGCAGTGTAAGCTAATGCAATATAATAATTATTAAATAATTAAAATTATTAAATAATTAAAATTATTCAATATTTATTTATTAAATTTTCGACTATAGTAGTTGTGAAAAATACATTAGTTATTGTTTATAATCTCAAAGCAATGTAAGCTAATGAAATATAATAATTATTAAATAATTATAATTATTAAATATTTATTTATTAAATTTTCGACTACAGTAGTCAGAATAATTAAAATTATTAAATAATTAATAATTAAATTTCCAACTACAGTAGTCAGAATAATTATTATTATTAAATATTTACTTATTAAATTTTCGACTACAGTAGTCGAAATAATAATTATTATTAAATATTTATTTATTAAATTTCCTACTACAGTAGTCAGAATAATTAAAATTATTAAATAATTATTTATTAAATTTTCGACTACAGTAGTCGAAATATTTATAATTATTAAATAAATATTTATTAAAGTTTCGACTACAGTAGTCAGAAATTTAATAACTATTAAATAAAAATTTATTAAATATCCGACTACTTTTCTGACAACAGTAGTCGGAAATGTTTTTCCAACAAGCTATATTCCAACTACCATCAAGTAGTCGGAAATACCTTAATTTCCGATCATATTACGACTACAATGGCCATCGAAAATTAGCTGTTTTCTAGTAGTTGTGGTAGTGATGGTCACTTTAGTTTATGCAAAATGTACTCAACCTAAAAGAATACCTTTGTAAGAATCATTAGGTGATATGGCACAATCTATTCAGGATCCATAGGTATGTGATCATTAGTGATGAAGAGAAATTGAGGGGGGGTGTCTGCCTGTTATTGTTGCTGAAACTGAAGATTTCAAGCATTGATTAAATTTGTGTAATCTAGAAGACCCTGGATTTAAAAAAAGTAAATACACATGGTAGAATGGAAGAGTAGATGCAGATTGTATATTCAAAAGGCTGTACAAAGTTCTTTGGAATGACAGGATGCAAAGTTTATTTCCAGTTTTAGAAATTGAGCATATAGAAAGAAGTGGATCTGATCATGCACCCTTATTGTTGAATTTTAGTACTGTTACTGAGCATATCATCAAAGCGTTTAGATTCTTCAATTTCTGGATTAAGGAAGAATATTGCTTGGAGGTTATAAGACAGAATTGGAAAATTGAGGTATTGTCACGATCTGAACCAGGGCATGGCCGTGACGGGTATCTCAAGTTCACTGAGAACCGGAGACTACCTCTTTTGCCTAGCCAAACAGAATAAAACACAACTAGCAATGGCTAAATTCTGAACATATAACAAGATAGAAAATAATTAGCTCAAATACATCTAAGAGTGTCAACATCAATACCCAATCCACAGTAATATCCACAAAGCCTCCACTAATCCAAGAACAATCTACGTCGGGACATGCCTTTGACCCTGACAATGACAATGACAATGTAATTTTGAAGTCTTTAATTCTAATTTATGGAAGAAAAATTAATGGAACGATTAAGTCTTCCGAAGAATGAAAGCTCACTACTTCACCAAAATTAACCGACTCTGAGATCATCTATCACTACGGAGGAAAAGTAAAAGTTCCTTCAGACCTTGCATCGTGTGGGGATACTATATAGAATTCAGAGATGGTTAGTGGGGTGAGCACTAGCATGTAACTCAGGGTAAGGATAAAATAGTGTATGTCAAAAGTTTAATTTCAAACTCATGGTATATATTCACATTCATGCATACATATATATAGTAGATGCTGGGGTAGAGAACAAGGTTTAACATGATAGTAAAATATTATCCTGGACTATGTAGCTCAACCATCATAAACAGGCACCCATGGGCTATATAGGTTCAACTCCCCCTACTGAAAGGGCCCCAATGCATGTTAGCCGTACGAATCGGAGGTATCAAGGAAGGCAGGTAATACCTCGACCCCACGTCAATCCTAGCTACAAAATATATTAATAGTGTGAACCATGCAACGACCATCTAAACCAACCCTCATGTCGGCAAATGTGAGTTTCCAATATAAGTCATTCGAGATCCATAATTTCATGGATTAGATACATAACCCCTACTAAGCCCAATTAAAATAATTTTCACATAACCCATTCATTAACTAAGGAATCTTACACTAAGACACACCATGGTATTGTCATACCATTTAGCTTGTAAGCTCATAATTAGGCCATTACACTTCCATTAACTTGGGGGAATTCCTCGACCCCCTTTGGTCATTTAGTTAAAACATAGCCAACAAGGACTTTAATATCCATGTTCATTGTTTAACCATTTATACAATTCAATAGTATAGGTATGTAAGTAAACCAAGTGACAATTTCACAATTCAAAGCCATTTAGACAAGTGGGTGGAGGGAATACAATTTTTCAAAACCAACTTCCAAGTTCAAAACATCAATTTGGGGGATTACCTAGACCCCCATTCCAACTCCAATGCCCATGCACCCTATTAGTTCAAAAACATTCAATTCAAAGCATGAAGAACTCATTAAAAACCATGGGAAAACTATTCAAGGATAAACCATTCCAAAACCCTCAACCCATCAAAACCCATATTTAAATCCATACAATTAAACCATTTAAAACACATGATTTTCACAAACTAAGATTTTGGAAAGAGTAACATGCCTGAAAGTATCATAATTTTAGAGGTAATTTTCCATTGGAAGCTGTAGACAATCAACCATGAGAAAACCCTAATGCTCTTTCTTGAGAGAATTTATAAGAAGAGAGATGTTATTTTGGTGTGATATGAATGGGAATGGGGTCCCTAAAAGGTTTTAAAGTCGTGGGTCACATTTGGGAAGAAGGGGAAATATCTAAAGTGCCCTTAATGCAATATTAAAAAATTATCGCCTAGTCGTTACGGACGACCTTATGACTCATAGGGTCTTACGACTTATGTCCTCTAGTCATAGTCTGGACAATATCCATGGGAGCCCACAATGGTTTAGCTACGAGTCATACCATACAACTCGTACTCAGACATTACAACTAGTTTAGTTAAACCGTAAGCCAGACAGAACATTTGGGCATCACACTAGTTTGGCTATGGATGGGACTATATGACTCTTATAGAGTCTTTATAAATTATTAGAATCCAATCTTAATCATAACCAAAACTTGGCCAATCCACGCTGGTCAGGCTACGATTAGGGTCCTGATGTGTGAGCTAATGCTAACACATTTGAGTCTTTTAACTAAGAATAATTACAAAGTCTTAAGCAACTTTTGACATTTTTGATTGATTTATGTTTGATTTTGCAGTAGAAGCTAAGATGCTAGAGAACCAACAAGAATGGAAGCAAATGAGCTAAAATCTGAAGTAAATAAAGGCGAAGTGTGGATGACGACATTTGTGATAAGTCTTTAACCCTATGATAGCCTATCGGCTTCATCATCAGCAGCAGACAGAGAATTGTCCTAAGTTGAAAGCTGTGACAACATTTTGTGATAGGACGTCAAAGATCTGATAAGTCATCAAGATTGCCGTCAGCTTAAGGCAAAACATAAGAGCTGAGGAAAAGACTTGATAAAATTTGTGATAGGTCGTCAAGGAGCTGATAAGCAGAACATGAGAGCTGAGGAAAAGCCTTGACAACAACCGTGAGAATCTTGAACCACTAGTAGCATTAGTCAAGTACCAACATCCCTAGTGAACATAATTCTATTTTTTCATAAACTCTTGATTACAAACATTGGTTAAAGTGATTAATAATTACTTTTTCAACTAAAAACCCCCATTTCAGGAAATATCAACTATCAATTGATTAAATCACAAATGACTTAAGTTCACACCATATTCCCTGTGGGATTCGACCCCAACCTAGTTGGGTTCTATATTGACAATGGTCGCTTACATTCTTGTTGAGAGGTGTATTTTGAGCGTTATCAAAAATGGTGCCATTGCCGGGGAATATGGTTGAAAACTATAGTTTGTGTGTGCTAATTGACTGTTAGTCAAGTTTCCTAGTTTTAGTTTATTTTTAGGATCTTTAGAGTGTATGCCAAGATCCAAAAGTTCTGGAGAACCATTATTACTACCTAATATGGAATCATGATGAATTGGAAGAATGGCAGAACAATAAGAGGCTGACAAATTGGCAGCCTTAGCTAGAGCTCAGGTGAATGTGCAAAATGTCGGGCAACAAACACAACATCTAAATCCTGAGGACAAAGATTTGGGAGATGAGGAGTTGCTGAATCCTGGTCACCCAAGGCGTGCAGAGCAAATAGCTGCACCAGTACGATGTAATGTTAACAGGAACCATCCATTCCGAGGAAGGTAAGAGTACCATCTGGTATAGTATGATCTCAATGATGATGATGATGGAATAGAACGAGCAGGTTCTATGGGTACAATTATTCCTCCACCGTTGGCACCTGGGGCAAAATTCAACATTAAGTGTACTATGATTCAACTCTTAAAGCTGAAGGGTTGTTTGGTGGCCTTCCTAGGGATGACCCAAAATTGCATCTGGTGAATTTTGTCGCCATCTGCAAATCTTTTGATAACCCAGGAGTAGGCCAGAATGCTATCCGTTTGAGATTATTTTCGTTGTCTCTATTTGGGGAGGCAACATTGCGGCTAAATAAACTGATACTTGATTCTATAACTAACTGGAGACAGTTGAAAAGAGCTTTCCTAGAAAGGTTCTTTCCTCTTTCCAAGAGGGTAAAGTTATGGGACGAGATCAACAACTTTAGGTAGCTCCCGACTGAAGCCTTGTATGAAACCTGGGAAAGATTCAAGAAGAAGCTGACACAGTGTCCGAACCACAACATGATGGACATACATTTGATGGAGACTTTGTACAGGGCTCTTAAATTCATTACAAAGCCAATTGTAGAAAATGCTGCTGGTGGTTCGTTTGTTAATCTTACATTCCTAGAGGCTTCAGAGATGCTGGATAAAATGACCAAACAGAGTCGGTCATGGCATACCAGAGACTCTGTGGTAGCCAACCCCATTACTTCTGTAGGTATTATTGTGGAACAATGTAAAAGAGAAGAGGCGCGTCACTTGAACATGGCTCACTTTAAAACACAGATGGACTTACTAACCAAGCACTTGCTATCAGGCAAGATTGAAAAGGTGAAAGCTATGGGATCTCAGGATAGAAGTGAGGCTGATGTAGATAAAGAGGCTCTAACTATATTAATAATCAGGGGGGTTTTTAAGGCAATCGCCAAGGAAATGAAGGTCGGACTTACTATGATAAGCCTGGTTATAAAGATAGGGAGTAAGGAAATTAAAGAAATAATAATGACAAGAGCGGGTTATATGTTCTTCCCAGAAATCGTGAGGCTGCTTCAACAAGTTCTGAAAATATGTCCATGGAGGACATGATGGCTAAGTTGTTGAAGGGGGTGGAAGCTACCAACTCTGGTGTGACCACCATGAAGACCGATATGATATCCATCAGTCAGTTGGTGCACTCATACTCTACCACAATCAAATAGTTTGAGCAGCCGATGAGCCAACTCTCCACAGTATTTAACCAGAGAAAGAGCGGAATATTACCAAGTGATATAGTCTAAAATCTATGAAATAATGGCTCATTCATGGATATTACCACTAAAATTGGTAAGATATTACCTGACCCTTCTGTGGGAAAACTTGTAAGTGATAAGGTAGTTGATGATGAACTAGAAGAAAGTAGTCCAGTGGAGTCTGAGAAGATGGATAATTCTGATGATGTTCTGGAAAAAGAAAAAGAGAAGGAGAAGGAGGTAGTATTAAAAACTATCCCAAGACCACCACCTCCCTTTCCTGAATGATTAAAGAAAAAAACTAATGATATAAAATTCAGCAAATTCATGGCAATGCTCAAGCAGTTGACAATAAATGTTCCATTGGTGGAGGCACTAGAACAAATGCCAAGATATGATAAATTCATGAAGTACCTTGTGACTAAGAAAAGAGCAGTGAGCTAAAAATTGAAGGATAATATCCATCATTGTAGCGCTATTTCTACCAGGAGCTTGGTGCAGAAGAAGTTAGACCCAGACGCATTCACTATTCTTGTACAATTAGGACTATGAAATTCGTCAAGGCATTATGTGATCTGGGAGCAAGCATTAATTTGATGCCGCTAGCTGTATATAGAAAGTTAGTTAAGGGAAATTCCACACCCACCACATGCGAGTCGTGATGACAGATAGATCAGTAAAATAACCTATTGGCATTTTATATGATATGTTGGTAAAGGTATCCATCTTTATATTCCTTGTAGATTTCATCATTCTGGATTGCGAGGTGGACTACGAGGTTCCCATAATCTTGGGTCGACCTTTTCTCACCACTGGAAGTGTATTTATTGATTTGAGAGCGAATGAGCTCTTATTCAGGATGAATGATGAAGTGGTACGATTTGATATATGTAAATCAATGAAGCAGTAGGAAGAAATGAGTGTGTTCTCAGTAGTTGATGTGTATTATAAGGATGAATAGAAGGTATCAAGAGAAGCGCAACTTGTTGTCGAGCCTTTAGCCACAGTTCTGATGAACTTCAATCGTGAAGGCATTAAGGAGTATGAAGAAACTGTTTGTTCCCTGTCAGGCATGGGTTCATATCCTTATGTTCCTAAAAAGATAAACCATAACCTGGCTAGTCGACTAACACCACCAGCCAAGCTTCCATTGAGTAGCCACCGATGTTGGAATTAAAAGAACTGCCTAGGCACTTATGGTATGTGTTATTGGGCAACGAAAATATGCTACCTATTATTATTACTGCTAATATGGGTGAGCAACAGGTAAACGCACTTATTTCAGTACTTCAAAGGCACGAGAGAGCTATAGGATGGACCATCGCAGGTATTATTGGCATTCCCCCTGGCATCTGCACGCATAAAATACAACTTAAAGATGATTGTATTCCAACCATAGAGCATCAGTGCCTTCTTAACTCACCAATTTAAGAGGTGGTTAAGAAAAATATTATTAAGTGGTTAGATGCAAGAGTGGTTTAGCCGATTTCTGACAGCAAATGGGTAAGCCCAATTTAATGTGTGCCCAAAAAGAGGGGCATGACTGTGGTTCCAAATGAAAGAAATGAGTTGATTCCACTCAGGCCTGTGACTGGGTGGAGAGTTTGCATTGACTACCGTAAGCTAAATTCATGGACTCTGAAAGACTATTTCCCAATGCCCTTTATGGACTAAATGCTTGATTGATTGGCTGGAAGGGGATGGTATTGCTTCTTGGATGGATATTCTAGATACAACCAGATCTGTATTTCTCTCGAAGATCAGGATAAGATGACATTCACATATCCATATGGCACCTTTGTATTTAAGAGGATGCCGTTTGGACTATGCAATGCACCCACCACTTTTCAACGGTGCATGATGTCGATCTTCTCAGATATGGTAGAGGGAACCATAGAGGTATTCATGGATAATTTATCTATGGTGTGATATTCATTTGAGGTGTGCTTGGCAAACTTGAGCATAGCCTTGCAATGATATGTTGAATTCAATTTGGTGCTTAACTGGGAAAAATGCCATTTTATGGTAAAGGAGGGCATCGTTCTCGGCCACAAAATTTCAGCAAAAGGGATAGAAGTTGATCGAGCCAAGGTGGAAGTTATTTAGAAACTACCACCTCCCTTTTCAGTGAAGGAAGTGCATAGTTTTCTTGGATATGCTGGCTTTTATCGGAGATTTATAGAAGACTTCTCGAAGGTTGCAAATCCACTTTGCAAACTTTTGGAGAAAGAAGTGAAATTTTCCTTTAATGATGATTGCTTGAAGGCATTTGAATGCCTTAAAAAAAGCTGGTTAAGGCCCCTATTATTGTCGTACCAGACTGGTCAAAACCATTTGAGATCATGTGTGATGCAAATGGTGTTGCCCTTGGAGTTGTATTGGGACAAAAAAAGGACAAACTATTTTATCCAATATATTATGCTAGCAAAGCATTGGATGGAGCACAAAAGAACTACACCATTACTGAGCAGGAACTTCTGGCTGTAGTATATGCTTTTGAGAAATTCAGGACTTATCTTTTTGGGACCAAGGTGGTGGTCCACACTGACCATGCAACCTAGAGGTATTTGCTGGCTAAAAAGGATGTAAAACCAAGGCTGATTAGATGGGAGTTGCTGCTATAAGAATTTGACTTTGAAGTCAAGGATAGGAAAGATTATGAAAACCAGGTTGCAGATCATCTGTCTAAAATAAAAGGTGAGAAAACAAATAGTGATGAAATGGAGATAAATGATACATTTCCTGATAAGGGATATTAGCTATTACGGTGGAGAAATTTCCTTGGTACGCTGATTTTGCAAATTATGTTGTGAGTGAAGATATTCCAGAAAATCTCTCTTTCCATCAAAGGAAGAAATTTCTGCATGATGAGACACATTACTTTTGGGATGAGACGTATCTTTTTCGGTGATGTACTGATAACATTATAAGGAGATGTGTACCATAGGTAGATGTATTGTGCATATTAGAGGCATGTCATACTTCCCCATTTGGAGTCCACCATGCAGGTGACCGAACGACTAGGAAGGTGTTGCAGAGCAGATACTATTGGCCAATATTGTTCAAGGATGCCCACGAGTTTGTGCTAAAATACGACCAATGTCAGAGGAGACGGTCAATCCCCAAAAGATATGAGATGCCTTTGACTAAGATGCTTGAAGTGGAGTTGTTTGATATCTGGGGCATCGATTTCATGGGACCTTTTGTAAGCTCGTACGGGATGAAGTATATTTTAGTTATTGTTGACTATGTATCGAAATGGGTTAAAGCTGTTGCCTTGTCTGATAATGAAGGAAAGAGGTTTGTTAATTTTCTCAATAAGAATATCTTCTCTCGCTTTGGAGTACCACGTACTATTATAAGTGATGGAGGATCTCATTTTTATAACAAAGTGTTTTGAGTGGCATTAGCAAAATATGGGGTAAAACAGCATAGAGTAGCCACTCCATATCACCCATAAACTAGCGGGAAAGTGGATGTGTCAAATCAAGAGATTAAAACCATCCTAGCTAAAACGGTGAATGCTTGTCAGAAAGACTGATCTCGAAGGCTCGATGATGCCTTGTGGGAATATCAGACTGCTTTTAAGACACCTATTGTCATATCACCATTTCAGCAAGTCTATGGAAAAGCTTGCCACTTACCAATAGAGATGGAGCACAAAGCCTTATGGGTACTCAAAAGGCTGAACATGAGTTGGAAGGAGGCAACAGAGCTGAAACTGGGACAGCTGAATAAGATGGATGAATTCCATCTCAGGGCATATGAACGAGAAGACCTATATAAAGAAAAGATAAGAAAATACAGTAATTAGAGGATAAATAAATGAGACTTCCAAAAGGGTGACTTAGTGCTCTTGTTCAATTCCAGACTCAAACTGTTCCTAGGTAAGCTTAAATCTAAGTGGTCAGGCCCTTTTAGAGTTAGTCAAGTCTACTCATCTTGAGTGGTATAACTTGAAAATAAAGATGACAGTACCTTCAAGGTAAATGGGCAACAAGTTAAAATTTATATTAGTCCAAAAGAATTAATGAAAAGTGTCACTACTATCTGTCTTGATAAAGTCTGATGTAATCGAGATACCTGAGTTGTGCCACGATGTTAAATCAGGTGCTGCATGGGAGACAATCCATGACCCCCGGGATTGATCTATTACAGGTATACTCTAACCCTTAGTTTAGATTTGCTTTGATTTTAAGTTGAGGTTGTAGGGTAAATTTGTTGTTGTAAAATTTTGTAGTCAACTAGGAGAAATACTTGTACTTGAGGAAGTTGAATTGTTTTTGTGATTTTTGTTCACCTATTCAAGTGGTCTACTACTTTAAACTGATTGATTTGCATTTAAGTGTGACCACCGTGAATCTTTGTATGACATTAGTTCTAGTAACATAATAATCATTGCTAAACAGCTGCACGAACGGAATGAGTAGTCGAGTGCGATATACCTTTGCGCCAAGTATGTGTGTGAGATGTCACTCAGTTCCCTCTGTATGCTGAAACCAGAACTTTCCCAGTTAGTCTTTCCTAGGTTGAAGGATAGGGGTTAGGAAAGGATCATAGGCCATTTTGATATTAGCTCACTTTAGCCTAAAGGACCTTCCCTATATGCATAATATCCCTTGATCCCTATTTTAAGACTGAATAGCCTATTTCTTTTTATGATACCTATCACCGTCCTATTTTTATATCATAATAAACCTGTTTTAACCCTGGTCCTCCTTGGACACTATGCGCCTTGACTTAGGCAAATGGCCTAAGTTGAGGGTGGCTATCAGAGGGGCGCATGATGTAAAATAAGTATGAAGAAAGGTAGAGTAAAAGAATAGAATTAAAAGATGGGTGCGGTGGAAAAGAGCAAGAAAAGAAAAGTTGTGAAAAAAAAAGTGATTGTAGAAAAGAACCGCACCCATCCTGAATAAGTGTGATCAAGAAAAGATAAAAGTATAAAAATGTTAATGAGTGAGACCCCAAAAGCTAGTGTAGTGTCAAGGAGGCTTAGTCACTTTAAATATCATCGAGTATCTTACCAGCCCCTAGCCTACATTACAAGCCACAGAGAAAACCTATAGTGATCCTAGCTGACCTGTCTGAAGATCTTGGTAATGAAAATAAGGGAGAACCTATGGTATTCGGCATACATTGATTGGAACTTTATTCTAAAAGTGAGTATCTTTTGATTGTCCCCATGGTTACATATATGATTGTTGATATGAGAAAAGAGGGATTTCTTTGTGGTGAGGGAACACCAGATATGTTGCTAGTTGCTAACTTGTTTGGAGAGTGTAATACTGGTATGTGCATGGTTAATGTAGCTGAATTAATGCCATATATTAATTTTTGTGTGTTGCATTGGTGTTCTTCATTGTTCTTGAATTGACTGAACTGGAGAGGGTGAAAGTGTTTTGAGATGATATGGATGATTGACTGCTAAATGTGCTTTGTATTCTCTTAGTTGTGCTGGGTTGATTGAGGACAAACAATTGTTTTAAGTTGAGGGCGTTGATGTGTGAGATAATGCTAACACATTTGAGGTTTTTAACTAAGAATAATTGCGAAGTATTAAGAAACTTTTGTCGTTTTTGATTGCTTTATGTTTGATTTTGTAGTAGAAGCTAAGATGCTAGAGAACCAACAAGAATGGAAGAAAATGAGCTGAAATCTGAAGTAAATAAAGGCGAAGTGTGGCTGACGACATTTGTCATAAGTTGTTAGCCTTTTGATAAGCTATCAGCTTCATCATCAGTAGTAGATAGAGAATTGTCCTAAGTTAAAAGCTGTGACGACATTTTGTGAAAGGACATCAAGGAGCTGATAAGTTATCAAGATTGTCGTCAGCCTAAGACAGAACATGAGAGCCGAGGAAAAGCCTTGATGATATTTGTGATAGGTCTTCAAGGAGATGATAGGGAATCACCGTTTGTCATCAGCGTTAGTCAGTGAGTACCAAAAGCATAAAGGAAGCTGACGATATTTATGATAAGTCGTCAGCCTCTTGATAGGTTATCACAAAAGGCGTTACCTAATCCGACGAATTTCTAAATCTTTTTATTTTGTTTCCATAATTAGGGTGAACTATTTAAAGCCTTGTTTAGGGTTTTCTTAAGAGTTCCGAACCTTGAGTTTTGAGACATAATACTTTGATATTTTCTCTCTCTAACTTCTTGGCTTGAAAAAAATAATTATTTTGAAGAGAATTTAATCATTATTTTAGGATTTTCTGTTGTGATCTAATTTGAGATTCACTAGTTATTATTCATCTTATGGTAAGTTTATATTTCAAAGCATGAATTCATCTAGTTTCTTCGATTAGTACGTCATGAGCAGCTAAATTCCTTTAACCTGAATTATGGCTTCTAGGGGTAGGTCTTAATAAGGTGCTGAGTGTTCAAGATTAGAAAGGTGGTAGGACTCCTTGATAATTCTGATGTTTTAATCATTGTCTGTTGGTTGAAAATGATAGATAACACCTGGTTTGATTTGCTTGAGAAAGAAATCAAATATAGTGGGAAGTGAATTATCAACAGGGACTTGGAAACACTAAACTTTCGTTTAATAATCAGCGCTGTAACAAGGTTGGTTAACCTGAGGTAAAATCTGGGCAGTGACTATAAATTCCCTAAGTCTGAGAGGATTAGGTAATTAAATGCTTAAGTACGTCGAGAGACATTCAAGTATAACTTCGATAAAGATAACTTGTTGTCCTACCTACCGTGAGAATCTTGAACCACTAGTAGCATCTGTCAAGTATCAACATCCCTAGTGAACATAATTCTGGTTTTTCATAAAATTTTGATTACGAACACTGATTAAAGTGATTAACAATTACTTGTTCAACTAAAAACCCCCATTTCAGGAAACATCAACTATCAGTTGATTAAATCATAAATGGCTTAAGTTCGCACCATATTCCTTGTAGGATTCGACCCCAACCTAGCTGGGTTTTATATTGACAATGATCGCTTACATTCTCGTTGAGAGGTGTAGTTTGAGCATTATCAGGTACTATGACCGTAATGACACCCTACGAATTGTCGGGAGAGTCATAGTTTGGGCAGTAAGCTCATAGGTCAAGAAATTTTCAAGGACCAAAATTCAGGGTATTTCCGGTACAAGGCAATCCTTTCAGTATGTTCCATTAAAAATTGAAGAAGACCAAATCTGCCTTAACTTAATAGAGTAAGGATAAGTTTGGTAACATTTTTAAATAAATTGCAACTTTGGAGGAGGCTATTAAAGTCACGGATATATAATTTGAGAAAGATCCATCAAGTATAAATATGAAAAAAATTCTTTTGGCCCAAGTAAAATTAAACCTTTAACTCAGGAGAGAATAAGAATATAGAAAGCAAAAGTAAGATTTGAATGGTTTAAAGATGGGGAATGAAATACTAAATTCTATCAAATTATTAGAGGATAAAGGAGAAGATTAAAGTGAAGAGAATCTAAAATGAAGAGGGAGTGTGGTTAGAGGATCAAAATAATATTTTAGAAGTTAATGTAAATTTCTTCTAGAAATAGTTCTCTAAATAACAAGATTGTGAAGATTTTTCAATGCTAGAGGAGGTTCCAATAATTGTATCCACACAGCAGAATGAAGAGTTGACTAAAATTTCTAGAATACAAGAGGTTAAGGCTGCAGTCATGGGGCTGAATAGATACAGTGCTGGAGGACCAGATGGAATGACAAGGGCTCTTTACTAGGATGTATGTGACATTATTGGAGAAGATGTATATAAGATCGTAGTTTCTTTCTTTTGTGGCTTTGAGATGTCATGATTTATTACTCATAATAACTTAGTGATGTTTCCAAAAAAGTTAGTAGTGAATACTTTTTTGACATGAGGCTAATATCCCTTAGTAACTTTGTCAATAAGATTTTCTCTAGAATACTATAAAATCAAGAAATTATTGCCATAATTTATTTCAGAGAAACAAACAGGTTTCTTTCAAGGGAGAAGCATTGTAGAGAATATTCTTGTGGTCCAAGAAATTATTTTAGAGATAAGGAGAAGAGGTAAACCTCCTAACATGGTTATTAAATTAGATATGATAAAAGAATATGATAGGGTGAGACAATTATTAATTTGTTGTACAGACTAGTAGGTAATAATTGGTATTCAATCCTTCTAAATGGACAACCAAAAGGACTCTTTAGACCATACAGAGGATTGAAATAGGGAGATCTCTTATTTGCTACACTTTTTATACTAGATGTATAGGTGATGTCTAGGCCTTTAAAGTCTTTGGTATTGAAAAAAGAGTTTAAGATGTTTGGAATGCCTAGGGGAAATCAAAAAATAAATCACTTTGCCTTTGTAGATAACATAATTATATTATGCAAGGTAGAACTAGGCACTCTGCAGAAAGATAGCAACTCTGGAGAGATATGAGCATGTGTCAGGTCAGAAAATTAATAAGGAGAAAAGTGATATATACTTGTATAAAAGAGTATAATAGGGGGTGTGTGATGGCAGAAGTATCAACCGGTATTTTAAGGAAAGATTTTCCTTTTATATACATCTGATGTCTCATTTTACATATGAGGAAAAAAGACTATCACCAGCATATTATGAACAAAATAAGCTATAAATTTCAAAGATGGAGGAGAAAATTGTTCTCTTATGGAGTTAGGGCTACTTATCAAGCATGTTCTGTAAAGCATACTAGTTTATTGTCTATCAGTGATGAAACCACCTATGAATGAGCTAAATACCATTCAGAAGATGATGGCCTAATAAAAAAATAGCTATATTGGAGGAAAAGGTAGACATTGGTCAATATGGCAAAGTTTATATTTACCAGAGGAAGAAGGTGGTCTAGGATTTATATTATTGAAAGATATATCTATGGCCTATTTTATAAACTATTGTGGAACTTCATAAAAAAGAGTCTATGTGGAGTACTTATATGAATAATAAGTACTATTAAAAAGATCACCCTAATATGGTTATATGGAGGAATGGTTTAGGAAGTTCACAAGTGTTGAAGAAGATGCTGCTGTCTAAGATCAACAAATCTTATGGAAAACTAAAAGTGGGAACTCTAGTCTCTGGTTTAATAACTAGATGGATATAGGGGAGCTATATACTACCATTTAGGAAAATAGAGAATCAGATGACAAATATCAACAAGTGAGAGATTTGGTGAAAAGGGAGTTGGAATGTTTATTTGATAACTGAATGTTACCAAAAGAGGTTGCTAGGCACATTCTAGTCCAAACTAGATAGAATAAGTCCCTAGGTTATATAGGGGAGGAGGACATACCCATATAGATGCTTGAGTCTAATGGAAAGTTTCCTGTGAGATCAACATAGAAATACATTAGACAAAAGGATTAAAGTAGCATAACTTTTAAGGATATATGGATAAAAAGGCTACCTTTTAAAATGGCTTTATTTATGTGGAGGGTATAGAAGGTCAAAGTTTTGATGGATGACTATATAAGGAGATAGGGAGTTGAAGGACCATCTAAGTGCTAGTGGTTTCCTAATCTAGTTCAAGAGACCATATCATATGCGTTTCTAAGGTCACCTATTGCTAATAGTACCTGGTCCTATTTTTCATATTTTGCAGTTATAAACATACAAGGATATATTAAACTTTAGGGAAACAATAATGGTTTGGTGGAATGCTAACGTCAGGCAAAGAGAAAGAGTTTATTTTCAAGCTATTTCTATCATGATCATCTGGAATTATTGAGAAGGAGAAATAGCACAAAACATGAAGGTAAGAACATCACAACATATAGAGTACTATACAATATAACTAGGAATTTAAGAATATTACTGAAAGTGAGGAAACCAGCTTAGGAATTTCCATATGCATGGCTAGATATTTTGAGGGAATTTGAGAAGTATAGATCAAGAATGAAGGTTAATAAAGTTACTTGGGAAGTCCCACAGCAAGGATAGATAAAATACAACACAGATGAAGTATCTAGGGATAATCCTATAATAAGTTCCTATGCGTTTTGTCTTAGGAATGAGCAAGATGACTTATTATATGCTAAAGGAGCTAACATTGAAGAAACTGCAAATGTAGAAGTAGAGGCAATTGCTATATTCCAGGTAGCTACGCACTATAGTCAGTTACAACATAGCAAAGTTATCATTCAAATAGACCCCCTAACTATGCAAAAGATTTTAAACAGAGAGTAGGGGTGTCCTTAGAGTTTATCAGATACAATAGAGCAAATATGGACTTTCATGAAAGACAAGCAAGTGCAGTACCAATATATTCTCAGGGATGGGAATTAGTTAGCAGACTATTTAGCAAATTTTGCAATAGATAAGGGGAACTTCATATTCACTAATTTTCAGTAGCTTTAAGTCACAAGTAGGAAAATACTGAATCGTGACAAATTATAAAGCCCATATTTAAGATTGTCAGTATAAAAGGATGAAGGGGTTGATAAGGCTACAACTTACAGTTTTTCATAAGCATATATTTACAAGCTATGAAGGTAGAAAAAAGAGTAAAAAGTTATCTAGCCTACAGTATAGAAGCTAAGAAAAAGGAATCGCAGCAAAAAGAGAGGGTCTTTTGGTCAGATATAATTTGATAAACCTGAAATACATGCTACTCTCCAAATATGTGTGGTTGCAAGCATCCTATTATCTCCATATTATCCATAGCTACAATTTAGGAAAGGTTAGGAACATTAATATTCACTAGCAACAAAAAAGAAGAAGGTTAAGTTCTTTTTTACTCTAAGATAGTAACAATATTCAGTTGACAAGATTTCTCAAAAAAGCACAAAATTAAGAAATTGTTACCATCCACTAAAGAGCACAACTAAAACATGAGATTTCAGGTGAAAAACAGCTAAAAATGAAGTTCTAAGTCAAACAAAGAGAAAGAAACAAATACTTACTTCAGCAAGCTGAGAATCATGTATACGAAGCATCCATGGCACAAACTTATCACCCAGAGCCGAAGGAAATGGATCAGTGGTTTAACTGAGGTGGCATATCTCAGATATTGAAGGGATAAAGTGGATAACTGATTTTGGAAACCCTACACTACAACTTATATGTATAGGGTTTGGGTTGGGTCGGATTGGAGCTTAGCAGTTGGTTTTAGTTATTTTGTTGGGGATTTCAGATGGGTTGGCCCATCTTGTGTAAAGACTATGTGATATTTTTCCTTTAATTAATAAATCCTCAAAATTTAACCAAAAATAATTTTTTTCTTAAAGACAAAAAACACTATTATCAATTAAATACAAATCAACTCCTTTATATTTTAAAATTGATAAAATAAATATTTGATGTTTATCATTACCTATATATATATGTCATGCATGTTGAATGATATCATATATCCTACTTTCATAGATATAACATTTTAAATATTATGTTTCTATATATTAGAAAAGGGAGCTTCAACATATCTGTTAAGTGTCAAAAAATATCATGTCAAAGGTATTATAGTCATTTCACACCATCCACCTGATGGTAAAGTAAGCCCGCTTATACATATGTTATAAGTGGTAAGTGCTAAACAAAATGTGGTGTAAAGACCCTCCAGGTCATTTTCTATATATTTGCTCATTTTTGCCATTTTGAGATTTTCTGTAGCTGTCTCAAGTCATTTTTGACTTAAAGGAACTACAGTTTGATTCTTGGGCAGTTCATTTATTTTTTAGAGATAATTTTTGTTTAAAAGCCTTTGCTAGTTCAAGTTGGCTATCGAGTAAAATTATCAGTCAAACTATCTCGTATTCTAATTTTGATTATTCTAATAGATCTAAAATATCAATTTTTGATTGGGTGGACCTTTTAATTGGGTATCCAGACTCCCAGACTCATTTTGAGCTATTGGATAAAAGTTAAGAGAAATGACAAGTGGGTGTGGGACTGAAACACCTCAGTTTCTGGACCTTAGATAAATTCCTTAATTTCTGGCTTCTGGACTAGATATGGATCATGGGTATGAGCCGCATGTTAGGTACAAATGGTATGGTCCAGTCGTATGCTGGCCAGTGTTGGTTGGTGGGATAGATTTTGGTCACTGAAATGGGTACGACTTGAATGGTATGAGTTGTATGGTTGGATATGAATTATTTAGTTTGGGTTTTCCTTAGTTTAATCTTACACTTGGTATCTTAAGTTGTATCTCAATATGAGTGGCTTACTATGAGCCGTGAGCCAGGGTACGAGTCATACCCAGGACTCGTATGGTGGATAGCGTTCAATCTTCTTAGGATTTTATTTTGTAGAGGTACGGTTATTGGGTACCAGTTATACACTTGAATACAACTTGGGTTTGGGTGTGTCACACATTGGACAGTGTTGGTTCCAAAGGGGATGCCAAGGGAACGAGTAGTGGGTACCACTCGTACAGGGAGGATACGACTCATAAGGGTCAGTCGTATCTCTGTGACGGGATTTTTGTGCAATTTAAGTGAAGCAATCTGGATATTTCCCTACTTATCCTAATATGGTCCCATGACTTATATTGCACTTGGGAGGTTATTTGCCTTATTATTCAATACTTAAGCACTTGGAAAACACTTTTAAATCCTCTCTAGAGTTCTTGGACAAATGAAGCTAGGGTTTTATCTTAAGGAGTAAATTGGGGCTTTTCATAGTGATTTCCCTCTATCATCATCTTGGTTTAAGGCATGTTCTCTTCTATTATTGTTGGTTCCAATTAAAGGAATGGTTTTATACAATGTTTTTATGATTTAAATATTGTAGGATTTTGGGTTTTCAAATAAGATTTAGGGGTTTTGGTTATAAATGCTTGGTTATAGTTTTTTCATGTTTTAATTATACCTTTATATGCATTAATGGTGTTTTTAGATAATTGGCTTCATGGGAATTGTTCTTTGGTAATTGGAATTGGTTTTGGATATATTATTCCCCAATGTATTTGACAAAATGCCTATAAGGATGTTTTCATTGCATTGATCATCTTTAAAGGAATTCTTGCTTGTTTCAAACTTGGCAAAGGAATTATGCATGGTTTAAATGGTTTATAAAGGTAAAAAGGCTAAATGGTTATGTTTGTGGGGTACATGGAAATCCCCTAAGTGGTCTAATATGGTTAATGGAAGGGTACATAGAATCCCTTAAACCTACATATGGTTGGCTATGGACAAAACCTCCAAGTATAGTTGGTTTGACGATACCACTATTAATGGCCTTTGGTTAATAAATGGTTAATGTATTGGTTAGTTTCTTGGTAATTATTGTAATTTGGCAATAATGGCGGGGCATGTAGTAAAGCCGTTGAAGGAGAAGGTCCTGGGCAGACCAAAATTGGAAACTCATATTTGTCTATGTGAGGTTTGGTCCAAGTGACGTGTGCATAATGTCACACTTTATATTTGGAGGATGTACTAGTCATCCCAGGTTTTCTTTCATGGTCGTACGGCTTCAGCGCTAGGGCCCTTCTAGTAGGGGGAGCTGAACCCATATAGCCCATGGTGGTTTAGGATAGTAAAGCTACACAGCCCAGGTAAAGGTTGTAATGGCATGCTAAACCTGGTTCTCTTTCCTCACATGGTTATATATATATATGGTGGTGTGCATATGGATGGTATTTACTTGGTTTTATAAATGACATTTTTTTATCCTTATCCTGAGTTCATGCTAGTGTTCACTTGATAACCCCATCTTTGGGTATTGTAACCCCATGCGGTGCATGAACCAGTTGTTCCACTCTTTGTGCTTAGCGATTCAAACTTTGAGGTTAGCTTTTGGATTGAAGTAGTGAGCTTTTATTTATTTAGAAGGATCTATTTCATGGATGTTGTTTCATACTTTGACTTATTTATGGATATTGGTTTTGGCTGTGGTTGGGGGTATGTCCCAATTAGATATTTATATCTTTTTGGTTAGAGCCTTTGTGGTATTGCTATAGGTTGGAATAGGTACGTTGGTAGTGGTGTCAGCCTTAGCATTGGTATTGGTATTGGGGTTGATACTGGCTGACGATATTATTGGTTGTTCCATCATATTTCATTTTGTGATTAATCATATTATGATTTGGATCTTATTTGGTTATAGTATAGTTCATGACACTTAGTTCAGTAGTGGTTTGACTTGGTGGTTTGGTTGGTATGGTTTGGTGGATAGGATGACTTGGTAGGGCTAGTATAGGAATAAACCTATATCAAAGTTATTCCTTTTTGAGTTACGCTATCTTGTTATATGTTCAAAATCCAGCCAACTTAGGGTAGGCGACTGAAGGTTAGGTTGGGTAATAGGGGTGGTCTTCATTCCCGGTCGGACTTGGGATACCCATTATGACAATGCCTCGGGTCGGGTCATGAAAAGTTGGTATCAGAGCTTTTAGTTCTTGGTAAATTGAGAGTCCAAAAAGCCATGTCTGGTAGAGTCTTTTTTAAAGATGTGTAGCGCATCACACTCATAAGAGAGCTGCTACAAGGCATTTAGGAATGTTTCATTTTCTTGATATTCTATTTCTAAGCCTTGAGTCTAAGTCCTAGAATTTTCTCTGATCCTTAGTTTTTCACTTCACAGATCATGCCTCGATGTTCTGAAATACAAGGAAACTCTTCAATCCCATCTGGGGACAATATTAATGGCGTACATCCTACGTCTAGAGTTCATCTTTGATCTCAGGGTCCTATCCGTAATTGTTCTGGAGCTTCTCCGATTGCTACTAGTCCTCCTTAAGGTGAGGTGACTAATGTAGAATTTTGGTAGTCCATTCATACTATTGCTCAGTTGGTTGCTGCTTAGGCTCAGAGAGATACATCTGGTGGGTTATCTGCTGAGGCCACAAGGGTTGGTTAGTTTATGAAACTGAATGTGTGAAGAAGGAGGAGGATCCTTAGTGTTTCTTGGATAAAACGAAGAAGATGTTCAAAGTAATGCAGGCTACTAATAACAAAGGTGTAACCTTTGCAGCTTATTAACTCAAGGATATTGCGTACCAAAGGTATGAAGAGTGGGATAGGGGTAGAGGTGATTTGGAGGAGATATCTTTATGGGATGCCTTTTCTAGTATTTTTTTAGATCGTTTCTTTCCTCAAGAGTTGAGGGATGCGAAGATGGAGGAGTTTGTAAATCTTAAGCAAGGGAGAATAGCTATTAAGGAATATTCCTTAAAGTTTCATCAACTAGCAAGGTATGCTCTTAATTTGGTAGTTGATATGACGGCGAGGATGAGAAAGTTTGCTTCTGGGCTATCTCGGGATTTGATCATGGAAATCAAGACTACTTTGCTAATCAATGATATAAATATTTTGAGGTTAGTTGTCCACATGCAGTGGTTGGAGTATGGAAAAGGGAAATAGGCAGAGTTCGGAGATAAGTAAGGTAAGAGGAGTAGGTTTTTAGATCAGAGAGGTGTTTATTTGCAAGGTGGTCAGGATGGAGGTAAAAGGCTGAAGAAGAAGTGGAGGAGTTCTGGTTCCTTATCTACTGCTAGCGCTCTTTACCGAGGTAATCGGGTGATAGACGTCAGGAAGGTAGTAATAATTTCTGGCACAGGGCACCCAATATCAAGCAAGTGAAGGCCAGTCAGCTTCTTCTTGCTCTCATTGCCAGTTCTGTAGTTGTCTTTATTAGGGTTATTATTGTAAAGGAAGGGATAAGTGTTTTAAATGTGGCCATCCAGGCCATATGCTCAAGAATTCTTTGGTTGGTAAGGGACCTTTGGATCTTTCAAAGATCTGTTTGCTTTATCTTTTACTCCTGCATCTAGTGGTGCAACTTCGGTGTCTGCTCCTTCTTCTGGTACCGACACTGGCTAAAATAAGTTATATGCTTTTACATCTCGACAGGAATTTGAGGCATCACCTGATGTCATTACTAGTACGTACAACTCTTTTCTCATGATGTGCATTGTCTACTTGATCTAGGGTCCACTCTTTCTTATGTGACCCTATTTATGGATGTATGTATTGGTTTTGATTCGTAGGTTATTTCAGGTCTTTTTTCTTTTTCTACCTTGGTAGGTCATGAGGTTATTACTAAGAGAGTCTATAGGGGGTATGTGGTATCTGTTGGTGGTAGGCAAAGATTGGTGGATTTGTTTGAACTTGATATGGTGTATTTTGATATTATTCTAGGGATGGATTGGTTACACTTTTGTTACGTGTCCTTGGATTATCTGACTCGTAAGGTTATCTTTAGGTTCCCTGGTGAATCAGTTATAGAGTGAGAGGGTGGTTCCCTAGCTCTTGGGGGAGATTTATTTCTTATCTTAAAGATCAGAGGTTAATCTCTAAAGGTTATCCTTATCACTTGGTCTGGGTTAAATATTATAACTCAAAAGGTCTTTCTTTATAGTCAGTCTCAGTGGTAAATAAGTTTCCTAAGGTATTTCCAGATGGTCTTCCTGGTGTTTCTCCGGATTGAGAAATAGAGTTTGATATTAATTTTGTTTCGAAAACTCATCCAATATCTATTCCTCCTCATAGAATGGCTCCGACTGAGTTGAGGGGACTCAAGGATCAATTTAAGAATCTTATGGATGAGGGGTTTATTCATCCTAGTGTATCCTTGTGGGGTGCACCGGTGTTGTTCATGCACAAAAAGGATGGTTCCCTTTGGATGTGCATTGACTATCAATAGTTGAATAAGGTAACAATCAAGAACAGGCATCCTCTTCTAAGAATAGATGACTTATTTGATTAGTTGGAAGGTTCCAAGTTCTTTTCTAAGATAAATCTTCAGGCTGGGTATCATCAGCTTATGATTAGGGAGGAGGATATCCTTGAGATGCCTTTTTGTACTCGGTATGGGCACTTTGAATTCTTGGTGGTGTCATTTGGTTTGATTAATTCCCCAATGATATTTATGGACTTGACGAATATGGTTTTTAGGCAATTCTTAGATCGCTTTGTCATTGTGTTTATTGATGACATTCTGGTTTATTCTAAAAGTGAGGTTGATCATGCTAATCATCTCTGTATGGTATTATAGACCTTAAAGAAACAAAAGTTGTATGCCAAGTTCTCTAAGTGTGAGTTTTGGCTGATCGCTGTGACTTTTCTTGGTCATATTATTTCTAGTGAGGGGATCATGGTGGATCCATAAAAGGTGGCTGTAGTTAAAAGGTAGCCTAGACCCATGACTCCAACTGACATTTGGAGCTTCTTGGGTTTGGCTGGTTTTTATCGGTGGTTTGCGGAGAGATTTTTGATGATATCTACTTTATTGACTAAGTTGACTTAGAAAAAGGTGAAGTTTTCTTAGTCGAATGCTTGTAAGGGGAGTTTTGAGTAGTTGAAATATAAGCTAACTTTGGCTCCAATCTTGACATTGCCTGAAGGTAGTGAGGGGCTTGTGGTTTATTATGATGCATATAGGGTGGGACTTTGTTGTGTTTTGATGCAGCATGGGAAGGTGATTGCTTATGCTTCTAGGCAGTTGAAGGTGTATGTGAGGAATTATCCTACTCATGATTTGGAGATGTTAGCGGTGGTTTTTGCTTTTAAAATTTGGCAGCATTATCTGTATGGAGTGCGTACAGACATCTTTTTTGATCATAAGAGTTTGCAGTATGCGTTCACTCAAAAGGAGCTAAATCTCAGGCAAAGTAGATGGTTAGAGATTCTCAAAGACTATGACATGATCCTTCATTATCACCCAAATAAGGCTAACGTAGTTGTTGATGCTCTTAGCAGGTTATCCATGGGAAGTTTAGGTCATGTGGAGGAAGGAAAATAGGAATTAGTGAAAGATATTCACCTCTTGATAAATCTTAGAGTTCATCTTTTGGACTTCGAGGATGGTGGGGTGATGGTACAAGAAGTAGTTTGGTTGTCTTTTGGTGCAGAGATTAAGGAGAAACAAGTACTAGGTCCTATCTTAATGAAAATCAGGAGTAATGTGGGTATGCAGAAGGTAATGGTGTTTGAGTTCAGTGGTGATGGTACTTTACGGTACCAAGGGAAGTTGTGTGTTCTTGATGTCGATGGTTTATGGAAAAAGATCTTGGCTGAGGTGCATGAATCGTGTTACATTGTATATCCTAGCTCGACAAAGATGTATCATGATCTTAAGGAGATGTATTAGTGGAATGGTATAAAAAAAGATGTGGCTGATTTAGTGGCCAAGTGCTTGGTGTGTCAACAAGTTAAAGTTGAGCACATAAGACCTGGTGGGTTGTATCAAGAGATTGTTTTACCCTAATGGAAATGGGAGGTAATCAATATAGATTTTTTTATCGAACTTTCTCGGTCTTAAAATCAATATGATTCGATTTGGGTCATCGTGGATAGGATGACAAAGTCTGCTCATTCTTTGTTAGTGAGGACTACCTTTTCGATGGAGGATTATGTGAAGTTTTATCTTTAATAGATTGTAATGTAGTAAGGGGCACCTATTTCGATTATCTCTGATCGTGGTATGCAGTTTTCAACTTATTTCTGGTGGTCTTTTCAGAAGAGATTAGGTACTAAGGTGAGTTCGAGTACCTCTTTTCATCCTCAGATGAATGGGCAAGTGGAAAGAACTATTCAAATATTGAAGGATATGCTTAGGGCATGTGTGGTTGATTGCGATGGCAGTTGGATTGAGCATCTACCTTTGGAAGAGTTTGCTTACAATAATAGCTATCAATCTAGTATTGGCGTGGCCCCTTTTGAGGCATTGTATGGTAGGAGGTGTAGATCTCTTATTGTTTGGTTTGAGCTTGGTGAGGTGGATATGTTCAGTCTGGATTTAGTCTATCAAGCTATGGAAAAGGTAAAGGTGATTTGGGATAGGGTTCTCAAAGTCGCCAAAATTCCTATGCAGATATAAGGCATAGAGACTTGGAGTTTGAAGTTGGGGATAAGGTGTTCCTCAAGGTATCTCCCATGATGGGAGTAATGCGGTTTGGAAAAAAAGGGAAAAATCAGTCGCCAAGATATTGGTCCTTATATGGTTTTGCAGAGGGTTGGAAATATTGCTTATAAATTGGAGTTGCCTTGTAGTTTGAACTCCATTCATCCAGTATTTCATGTCTCCACATTGAGGAAGTGACTTGGTGATCCTTTTTTAATTGTTCCTTTGGAGGGTTTGGGTATCTCAGAATGGGTACCAGCCATACACTTGAATACGACTTGGGTTTATGTATGTCGTACATTGGATAGTGTTGGGTCCAAGGGGGAGGCCAAGGGTATGAGTGGTGGGAGGATACGACTCATAAGGGTCATTCGTATCTCTGTGATGGGATTTTTGTGCAATTTAAGTGAGGGCAATCTGGATATTTCCCCACTTATCCTAATAAGGTCCCATGACTTATATTGTACTTGGGAGGTTATTTTCCGTATTATTCTATTCTTAAGCACTTGGAAAACACTCTTAAATCCTCTCTAGAGTTCTTGGGCAAATAAAGCTAGGGTTTCATCTTAAGGAGTAAATTAGGCTTGTCTTGGTGATTTCTCTCCATGATCATCTTGGTTTAAAGCATGTTCTCTTCCCTCATTGTTAGTTCCTATTAAAGGCATGGTTTTATACAATGTTTTAATGATTTGAATGTTGTATGATTTTGGGTTTTCAAATATGATTTAGGAGTTTTGGTTATAAATGCTTGGTTATGGTTTTCTCATGTTTTAATTATACCTTTATATGCATTAATAGTGGTTTTGGATAATTGGTTGCATGGGAATTGTTCTTTGGTAATTGGAATTGGTTTTGGATATATTATTCCCCATTGTATTGTACAAAATGCCTATAAGGATGTTTTCATTGCATTGATCATCTTTAATGGAACACTTGCTTGTTTTAAACTTGTAAAGGAGTTATGAATGGTTTAAATGGTTTGGAAAGGTAAAATGGCTAAATGGTTATGCTTGTAGGGTACATGGGAATCCCCCAAGTAGTCTAATATTGTTAATGGAAGGGTACATGGAATCTATTAAACCTATATATGGTTGTCTATGGATAAAACTTGCAAATATAGTTGGTATGACGATACCACTATTGATGGCCTTTGGTTAATAAATGGTTAGTAAAATGGTTGGTTGATTGGTCATGGTTTTAAATAGGTAATAGTGGCGGGGTGTGTAGCAAAGCCATGGAAGGTGGAGGTCCTAGAGGGACCAAAACTTGAAACTCATATTTGTCGATGTTAAGTTTGGTCCAAGTGACCGTGTGCATGATGTCACACTTTACATTTGGGAGATGTACTAGTCATCCCAGGTTTGCTTCCTTGGTTGTGCGGCTTCACGCACTGGGGCCCTTTCAGTAGGAGGGATAAACCCATATAGCCCATGGGTGGTTTAGGATGGAAAAGCTACATAGCTCAAGTAAAGATTTTAATGGCATGCTAAACCCGGTTTCCTTTCCCGGCATGGTTATATATATACATGTATGGTGTTGTGCATACAGATGGTATTTACTTAGTTTTATAAATGACATTATTTTATCCTTATCTTGAGTTCATGATAGTGTTCACCCACTAACTCGTCTTCAGGCGTTGTATCCCCATGCGATGTAAGAACCAGTTGTTCCACTCCTTCTGCTTAATGATTCAGACTTTGGGGTCAATATTTGGATTAAAGTGGTGATCTTTCATCTATTCAGAAGGCTCTATTTCATGGATGTTGTTTCATACTTTAACTTATTTATGGATATTGGTTTTAGCTGTGGTTAGGGTTATGTCCCAATCGGATTTTGGTATTATTTTGGTTAGAGGCTTTGTGATACTGCTATGGGTTGGAATAGGCGGGGTCGGTAGTAGTGTCAGCCTTAACATTGGTATTGGTATTGGGGATGAAACTGATTGACAATATTGTTGGTTGTTTTGTTGTATTTTATTTTAGGGTTAATCATATTATGTTTTGGATCTTATTTGGTTATGGCTTGGTTCATGGTCCTTGGTTCGGTATCGGCTTAGCTTGGTGGTTTGGTTGGTACAATTTGGTGGATGGGATGACATGATAGGGCTGGTCTAGGAATAGACCTATCCCAAAGTCAGTCCTTGTCCAGTTATGCTATCTTGTTATATGTTCGAAATTCAGCCAAATTAGGAAAGGCGGCTGAAGGTTGGGTTGGGTAGCGGGGGTGGTCTCGGATCCCAGTTAGACTTGGGACACCCATTATAACAAGGCCTTGGGTTCGGTCGGGTCAAGGACCCATTTTTTTTGAAACAACCTCAGGTGGAAATTTTAATTATGCTAGCGAGTCTGAAACGTCGAATTTGGTAGAGTAGCATAATTCGTTTCTTATACAGGACTCAGAATGAATTCAAAAGGGTTGGCGGAGACTCAAAAATATTTCAAGTCTCCATCTGATGCAAGGAAATCTGGTGCAACTGCTAAAACGACCTTTGGTGCTTTAGCAGAGGGTACTTTCGCGGCCCTGACCAAATTGGCACGTGCTGCTTTAGAGGTTAGTTGGCTGCTATAGCACTAGTCATTTTAGCGTCAATCGACCGCCTTAGCATCCTGCTATGTCAGTAAGGTACCACATTAGCAGTCGTCTAGGCGCTTTAGCACCTACTGCTAAAGCAGACTGGTGTCAGTCTAAGTAGCATACACGTGCCTAGGAAGGGTACAAATGTCCGACTTAACCCGATTTTCACCATTCTTTGTTAATTTTCTAGAATATTAAACCCTAAAAAGTGGGAATTCTCAAGCGAATCAATTGTGGATAATTGTGGAGATTTGGTATTACTAATTTATGTGATTCTTCATCAAATTTGGGGTAAACTTCTATTATTTTCATAGTGGATTTCTCTATTCTCTTTGATAAAATCCCTAAAATCTTGGTGGATTGATTGTAGCACCATTGGAGCTCAAAATTCACCTACTTTTGAGGGTAAAGGTTCCTTGAGCATAGAGGGGCGTTGTGTTGGTTTTGAAAGTGCGATTTTATAAATAAGTCCCACATGGAGTTTCTATGTAATTTTGGATCTGAAGCAAAATAGTGATATATGGGTATCATTGTTATCGTTCTGATAAGGAGATTGTGATTTTGATAGTGTGACATATTATGGAAGCTTATTGAAAAGAAAAATTAGTGGTTTAGTGGATTCTTCAGGCTTTTCTTTGTCAACCAGGTAGGTTAGGTTTACCCTCTTTGTAGATTGAGCTATTTCATAGTATGCTTATGATATTATGATAGATGAGGGGCAGGATTTAGGTGTTGGAGGTATGATTAAAAATATTTTGGTTAGTTAGACTGTTTAGGCTATCTTGACTCTGTAGTTTAGGTGGCAATAACTTAGTTGCTCGTGTTTTAGGATAAATTGCTATCTTAGGGTAAATTAGGTCTTATTTAACATCTAGAAATAAATTTAGATGCCTTAGCCTAGTCCGGGGTAGAATTTGCCTAAAATAAATTTCAGGAATTAGAAATGGGTCTCTCCGTCCCACCTTAGATCAAGACTTATGTTAGCCTTTGTAGACTTAACTATGTATGATTTAGCCTTATTAATTATATTTTGGGACTTTGAAGAGATCAGATGCTTAATGATTAAGCTAGTGTAGTATTTGAGAGTTGGTGCTAATTTTGGATAAGTTTTGGTGGATAATTGTTGTGTTTTAGTGATATAGCATGATTATGATTTGTTTACATAGCCTATTGATATGGTCTAATGATATATGATTTTTGATTCGAGTCTGGTAATTGATGATGATTATGATACATATATGAGTTTTGGTTCCCGTCTAATATTTGATGATGATATTGATAATATTAGTTCCGGTTTAGGTCCAACAAATGATGGTAATGATGATGATACAACTGAGTTTTGGTTCAAGTATGACATTGTGGGAGTTATTGCTGATACGATATGGTTTAGATGGATCCTTGGTTATGACATGGTAATTGATAATTTATGGTTATTGGGTTATTTACTTTCCTTGATTGTATCCTCCAAGCTTATGGGAGTATGCGTAGGGTTATTTTTTTTTACTTATCAGCTTATAAGGGGCCACTCTTGTAGTTATAGTTGTGTGATCTTTGCGTTACCTTTTTTCATATGTATTTATTTACTTATGTATAATAGTGTTGGAGCTTATTTCCAGGTTGCCCATTTACCTTGACTTAGTTATTTTATCTTGTATCTTATGATATTTATATTATGATTTAGCTCAGTCGGCCGATGAGGCCTATTATGTACCCTTACTTTTGGTACTCATTCTATACTTTTGTTCCTTTTTGGTGCAAATTTGAGTGCTAGTAGCCGTCGCTAATTGGAAGATCATGCTTAGTTGATTTCAGAGATAGGGTGAGCTCTTAGAGTTAGAGTTGCCCTTTTCCTTTTATTTATGTATATCTAGTCTTTAATTTTTGAGACAAATTGTATTTGCCTATTTAGTACTTTTAATTTAGTTGTAGTAGCTCTTGTGTCAACATTTTTGAGTCTTGGGATGATTGTTGCTCTTTTATCTATCTATTAGACTATTATGAATGCTTTATTGCCGATTTAACTCTTTAATTGTTGATTTCTCGCTTTTAGGCTATTTTTCACTAAGTTAACTTATTGCTTATGGCTCCGGGCTATGGCTCGGTGTACCTACTGGCGGGATAAAGTAGGTGCCTTCTTGACACATAAAATTGGGCAGTGACATGGCAACCTTTGAGAGATGTCTCTATGGTGTCTATCTTCTCCTCTGTTTAACTAGACTAGAGGATCAATAAATTGTTCCTGTTTTAAGATGTTGGAAATGTCTTTTGGTAAAGGATTGTTTCTTGTTATGCCTTTTCCATGGAGCAATTATAGCTGACTGAGGACATGACCCTGGATAGGAAGATATGGAGAAAAAACATTAGGATAGAGGGATAAGGGTGTGGATGAGTAGTAGTCAGTAATTAGGTGGACTTCGGTGTCCTTTGTTTGGCAATGCAAAATTTTTTTGTGGATGTCATACCTATGTTATTTTATCATGATTCTATGCTTTAGATGCTTCCTCACTACCTCTTTTGAGGTAATAGTATGGACTGCGTACACTATACCCTCCCCAGACCCCATTATGTGGGAATATACTGGGTTTGTTGTTATTGTTGTTGTTGATGTGTTTCACATTCTCAATTATGTTGGTTTCTTGATTATAATGGAAGAGAAAGATCCAACTCAATTTTTCTATTTTTGGGTAGATTATGTTGGTTGCCTGGGTTTTTGTCGATCCAGAATTTTAATGGAAGAAGAAAGACCCAATTCAATTTTTCTATTTGTACATAGATTGAATTGCTTGAAAAAAAACAAATTCATTTGATTTTCTTAAAATGAAGTATTAATTCACGTTAGAAGTAGCAATAGAAAAAGACCTAATTCACTATAAATTAATTGTTTGCTAATCATATCTATATTTTCAAAAGTTATGTCAATGGATAATTTCATCAACTATATCTTGATTTCTATTTGAAACTCGATTTTGAACAAGAAAAGTCATCTAAAAGTGAAGTTATATAATTGAAGGTAATATCTATGGTGTTCGTTTGGTAGCTGGTTAGAGTTATGGAGAGATTGGTTATATGAGATTCCATGTCATGCATCTATACAAAGCATTAAAGTAATAAGAGATGAGATGAAAATTAACTTTCATAATTCAATATAGGAGATAATAGGATTGGGACCTACTCCCATGGACCAGAACTCAATAGAAATTTTCCCTCTGTTTTATTGTAATGACCCTCATAGTGATATTTAGAAATTTACATATTTTAACCATTCTACCCTTTCCCGTAGTTTCTATATATTGATTTTGGAGTGTGGAGTTGTTGGCATGGCTCCTAAGGCCATCAAGAAGGTTTTGTGAGAGTTTGAGGCTGTTTTGAGGCATTTAGAGCCAACAATTGACTTCGGTCAGCATTTCTTAATCCAAGTGCCAGATGGTAATTTGAATTGTGCCAGAAGATCCAGAATTCAAATTTGGGTTAGTAGCGGGGTTGCTTCAGTTTTGGGACCTTTATATGTCATTTTGATCCTTTATTTAGAAAATAATAAAAAGGGTTTCAAGGGTTAATTTTGTGAAAACGATTCTTTTTATAAAATCTGACAATTCCATTAAGTCTGAAACATCAAAATTAGCCTTGTAAAATTATTGGTTTGTTTCTATGTGTTCCTTAAAAAATCCTGAGGGTCCATTTAGAGAGTTTTGAATTATGCCTTTAATGGTATTCAACTATCATTTGGTGCATGTTTCTTTTCTCTTTGCCTTTGCGACCTTAAGCTCCCATTCGTGGAGGTCCATTGAATCTACCTTCACGTTCGTAAAGGATTATGCAATTTCTTCTTCATGTTTCTAAAGGTCTGAGTCAAGAAACATCGTGGTCGGGACCAAGGGATTGAGTTCGCGAAAGCTAATGACCTTGACAGATTAAACACCCCCTTTTTAGATTCAAATTATATTTTCTCCATTTTTGGACTTCGAGAGCTCGAATTAGGGTGATTTCAAAGGGGTATTCATGATTTCTTTCATGAGTAAGTTCCTAGATCCTTATTTCATTATTGTCCATTGGTTCTGTCATCAAAATAATTTCAACTATGTGATTTTAAATATTTTTTGGGGTTTTGCCCAATAAATTGTTAAATGAGGTTTTCTTCAATTTAAGGTCCCATTTTGTGTGGGTTTTTATCTATAGACACCTCTTGATATGGGGACATTATTCTTTAATAAAAATTTCAATTTGACTCCTTTTTTTTTGGACTTATTTTTCAAATCCATTTTGGACCCATTTTTAATAGGATTAATATGCGTATCATCAACCTTCTTTTGACTTCTAGATGACATATTTGTAGATTGAATGCATTTATGGTGATTTGAGGGATTCAAGATTCCGATTGGGGCTTTGGATAGTGTTTAGACTTGCGAATCTTCATTTAAGGCAAGTTGATATATACCTTGACTTTTTCAAAGTGTTTATGTATTGTATGCTTGTTTGCATGTATTATTGTGTTTCGTTTAAGATTGGGGGTCCTGCTTTGGTGATATGAGGAGCATCTATGTGGAAACCAAAGCCTTTGATGGATTGTATTTTGATAAATGCCTATTCTAGTTAGTTTTTATACTTGTAAGTACGTCCAAGATAGATTATAAATGGATAACTTGGTGTTCTTGAATAATTGATAAAGATTACCTACATTATGAGCTTGTATCAGAAGTTACTTTCTAGGGATTGTTAGGCTATTCTGACTTTGTTATGGAGTGGTTTAGGTTTAGTAAACACTTATATTAGTTGATGAGACAGTGTGTATGAAACAAGCTAGGTTTGGGTTGCCTGCGATTTATTATTATTGGGATTGTTATTTATTTTGTGTTACCCATATAGGGCTTATGTGAACATATTTGTGAACTTGAATAACTATTTATGATTGGTGCCTATGTGCCAGCTTATATGCGTATTGCCTATTGATTTGAGAGGATATATTATTATGATGCCCAAGTGGGGACTTTACTTGATGTTATTGATCATGTTTATCCATTAAATGCCTTATTAATTATTATGTTTCCTGAATAGGGGCTTGACTTATCATCGTAGGGCTTATGTACAAATTAGAATGCTTTATCTATATGGTGTCACTCGAGTGGGGGTTTGACTTTACATTGTAGGCCTTATTTGAGCATTTAATTGCATTATTATTATATTTATGCCCTAGTGAGAGGTTGAAAATGTTATTATTGAAGACTGCATAACTATTTATTCTAGTGGTGCCAAGTGGAAATTGGAAACATGAATCATTGACACATTGAGTTAATTCTCAGCTTACTTATACATGTATTAAATGTATTTCAATCTTCACAATAGCTGGCTATGAGTAGTACATCCTCATATCACATATGCATATTCATAAGATGTTGGTTCTGTTGGAAAATACTATTTTTGAAATAAAATAAGACACCTTTATGAAAACCCTCTCCTTGAATACAAGCCAGAGATAAAATTTGAGATTGAGATATAAGATACAGTATATAGGTTGCAAACCCTCCATGGATCCTACTTGGTAACTACAAGCTTGCTGGGTGTATACAGAAACTCATGCGATGACTTTCACTGTTCATCATCATCTCATCATCATTATTCCACTGTACTATATTACATTGTTTTATTTGGTTTGATACTATAATTGTATTTATTTCTATATTTTATTGCCTTCATAGAACCTTGTTTTTGATAATGTGCTTGAGAATTCATTCAATTTCATTACATTGTCTCATCTTATACTGATTGGGAGGTTGAAAAATTATGAGACTTGGGGTATGTCCATGGCTTGATAGGAGAAATAGGTATGTAGCACCTTTGGGTAGCATGATGTACCCTTATATATACACACTCTCCCTGTTGCTATCGCATAGTATTTGGTTAATGATAATTGATTAAGCCTCTTTATTGTATTTATGAGACTTCTTCATAAATGACTTTCCTTGTTGATGAATATAAATAAATAGTGATGACTCACCTTGATGAATAGGCCTACCTTGTATTTGATATATTTGTTGATCATTGTTTTGGGTTACCTTGATTTGGATAAAGTAGCATAACTGCTGGATTTTAGATTACTGGGAAGCCTTGGCTAGTTGGGATGGTAGTTATCCGTAATGGTAGTTCTTCCCATCACTTTGGATTAGGGTCGGTTATCAATAATGTATGCTAGGTACATATTGTTTTGTACTCACCCTTGCCTTTTTTTTTTCTAGTTTTTCTGCACCAAGTGAAGGTATAGATTTGATTAGTAGATGGTAGATAACATTTCATCAAAGTTGGCATAGCGGAGTTTGAGTTAGTGACTGATGGACTTTGGAGCATCTCAGAACCTCTATGTATGTCTTATGTTTTTATTCACGTCTGAGATGGTTTAGACTTTTATTATTGTTAGTTGAATCTATATAAAGGATTGTACTAATGACAACTAGACTTGGGATGTATCTTTGAGACCCATGTCTTATATATATAAATATATATACCTATATATTGGGATTCTTTTGTTTCTTTTTTTTTGGCTCTTGAATTTTCTTTAACTCTTATTCTTGGGGTTGGGTTAGGCTTACTTGTTTAGAAGGTTGACATGTGTCATAACATACCTATTTGAAATCATGACAAATTGGTATCAGAGCTAGATTTAATGGTCTTATTAGTATAAGCCGAGTCTAGTAGAGTCTTACAAATCAATGGTAAGACGTCCATTATCTATCTTTGAGAGGCTTCAAAACTTTAGGAAATTTTCATTCCTTTAATCTATTTCAGGTATTCAGGGCTTTGTATAACTTAAAAACTTCTTATTTACTTTCTCATAAATTATAAACATGCATTTTTCCATGTCTAGAGATTTAGATCCCATGCCTTTGGTGTGCAAAAAAAAGAGTTTGGTATGGAGGTCGGATCGAGATGAGCGACCACCCAGAGGTCAGGTTAGAGTTGTATCTTTAGGTTCTAAGGTTTCTAGTGGTGGTAGGTCTAGAATGTTAGAGGATTTGAGGCCAGTGAAGACACCAACTGTGAACATACCTATGATTGAGGATTGTTTGGTTCGAGTGTTGGGTTTCCTTTAGAGGGTGGATCCTATTTTGGTTCAGCATGCTACTTCAGGGCTTCATACTCCAGATACATATGTAACTACTACTAGTTCACCTAGTGTTAGTAAGGTATTGTCGAGATTGCTCCATATCCAGTGACTTTACCCTTTATGTCCATGGAAGGACAAATAAGATATGTAGATTTCATGAGGAAAAATACTCTCTAATTTGATGGAGATCCTAGATTTGATGCTTGTATATTGTACATATTGGGTTTGATGGATGTAATGAAGTACACTTCACTTATTTTTAGTTTTTTGGGATAGCTATATAGTAGTGAAGGACCTTTATAAAGGATAGACTAGTGGGATCACCTCCTCTTCCTGGGATAAATTTGCTCGAGTGTTCTTATAAGAGTTTGTGTGGAGGTATAAGAGGCTTATGGGCTAGAGGGCCTAGGGATAGGGATTTGATGATCACAGTGAAATGCATAATGGAGGTCAAGATGTTCGTGGTTATTCTTAGATAGGGATAGACTAGGGTGGTCCTTAGGGTCCTTCAGGTTTGGTTTAGCAGCTCAGACTTCTTTAGTTTGCTTCTAATGGGAGGTCTCAATCATGATCGGATAGATTAGCCACAACTAAGACAGAGAGATATTTTGGTCGTTGCGTTGATAGATGATAGGTCTAAATATTATGTTTCATAGGATGGATTCGAGGTCGAAACTTCTGGTATAGCAGCCATACATATGGTTTTAGTACACTTTTTGATTTGTCTTTGTTGTATTAGATTATAGTTCTACATTCAGCTATGCATTTATTTTTTTAGTATTGGGTATTAATGTGATTCATGAGGTTGGTTGGGTTTGTTGATATTGCTGCCTCATAGATGACTCCTTAGTGGTGAATTAGGTGTATCGATCTTATGTTGTGACTCACTTAGAGTGCATAGTGGGATTAGGCTTGATTTCTTGAGTTTAGTTGATTTTGGTGTATTTGGGTGTGATATTTTTGATGGTTATGTTGGACTAATGAAGGACCTGTATGTAATACCCCGTACTTTTTTCTAGCTAATTTCATCTAAAGAATGTCTAGTATTAGATTCTAAATTAAATGATGGTTATTCTATGAGGAATTTACAAGATTTTCACTTTTTGACATGTGGGAAATTCAATAAGCTTTCCATCGATATAAGATTTGCCCAAATCCGATAATCGGGTCAAAAGTTACGACTATTTCAAGTTCCCATCATAAAACAGTGCCATATTAGTCAGTGGTGCGCCGCGCCACAAGAGGAAATGATATTTGGCAAATTCCAGTAGGGGTCCGTGATTATGGCGCGTCATGCTAGTGCCCAAATTCAGAATTTTTCATTTTCCAGTGTCTCAGCACGATTTCCCCCGCATCGGTCCAAAGTTCCAGGTCACAAAGGAAGTGGCAACGCGATGGCCCCGCGTCGCGCCATCCCTCAATTTCCCAATTGTCAAAAATTCAGAGGTCCGGTTCGGGAAACTTTTACAATTTTAAAAGATGCATCCAAGGGTTAAAAGGGTCAATTTTCTGCCCCTATTTAAATCCAATAACACGTGATTTAGCTATTCTTCACCCAAAATATACTAGTTACACTCAAGTTTCTCTCAAGAACAAGCTAGGGTTTCTATTGGAGATTCGAATTCAAGAAGGTTTCACTGTCAATCCTTACAAAATCATGAACTAAGGTATGCATAGTGTTCATTCATGGATTCCTTTCGTCCATAAAGCCCAAGAGTCCCTTTTCTAAATTCAAGTTTATGGATTTTCTTATGAATTTCATGATTGGGCTGCTCTTGTCATGTGGATAATGAGAAATTGAATTCTACTCCACGTTGGGTGATAAATTCTATGTGGGTTAAATTATTATAGATATTGATTCATGCATACCTATGACTAAAACCTTGAATGATGAAATTAGAATTGAACCATGATGTTTAATTATTGTACAATGATGTTTACATGTACCATGCCTACAATATATTTTATTAAATGCCTAGATGAAGGAAAAGTGCCTAACTAGCATGATACCATGAAATCCCCATGTATGTACAAGTTATGCCTATTACATGTTTTGATGAAATGCTTCTATAGATGTGTTATGGATTATGATGTTAGTTATATGTTCAAGTAAGTTATGCTTGGTCAGTTTCCTTCCATCGAGTCCTGGAGGTACTCATACCCGAAACGTTAGCTGTGTGCCTAGATCCATGTCATATTTTCATGATACTCTCAGTCAAGCTATGAATCCCTAGACTATAGACAATCTTATGACTCAGGATATCTCCATGATCTCATGAACTCAGTCAGTTGTCAGATATAAGTAGTATTCCGTCAGTTAACGAAATTTAGTAACTCAGTCCATGTTCAGTTCAGTAAATCATGTTCAGTTTCTATTCAGATGGGAGTAGAAATTAGCACCGAGTAAACCCAAGGATGGGGACACACACTATCAGATGAAAGTGTGATCCTTAGAAGTCATCCTTGCATTCCAATACTATGTAGCCAGCATAGGTTGAGACATCAACACTGTTTGATGAGGGGTGATGAGGTAGATAAGCACTGTCAGATTAAGGCCTTACCATTCTCGTACAGGGGACACTATCAGATGAGTGTTGCACACAACTTGTCCTTACCAGTGGAGCAGTATTGACACCCTTTTAATTGGGGTTACAGATTGGGCCCTAACTCAGCCAAAATGGCGTATCAGGGGAATGTTGGTTAGATAAATATTTCCCATAGTTTTATGTTAAAGAATCAGGACTGTCAGATATAGTTAATCTATCTCAGTAATGGAACTCAGTTAGTTCTACAGAATTCAGGACTATCAGATACAGTCAACTCAGATACAGTTCGGAACTAAGATAGTTCCATCAGATTCAGGACTGTCAGATACAATTATTTATGTTATCAGTCATATTAGTTATTAACATATCAGGTTATCAGTATTCAGACTCAGTAATCAAGTTATCATGTTGCCAGTTACAGTTACGGATTTATGCATGCATTCTAACATACATGTTACATAGTCCGTTAGCATTAATCATGCATGTGAACCCTTGCATAAAGCCTACCTCACATGTATACTCAGTACATTCCATTGTACTGATGTATTTGCGCTATGGTGCTTTCTTTTTATGTTACTCCATAGGTTCAGAGACACGAGTTCCAGATCAGCAGTAGATTCCAGATATTCATAGACAGAGTTAGAAGTGAGTCCTTATCTTTTGAGGACATAATTATTTCCTTATTATCTCATTAATCAGTTTATTAGTTGGAGTTAGTTGGGGACATATACCATCAATTCCTTACTCAGATAGTTCAGTCAGTTAGAGGCTTTCTAGACTATCACATCTCGAACTTTAGTATGTTCAGTTTTTTTTGGGTATTATATTACCCCACATAGATGTTATATCATTCAGATTATGTTTATTATTTAACATTACGGCCTTTCAGTGCATGCTTCCGCATTATTATGCATATTATGCAGTGTACAGGTACAGATATTAGTCTTGGGTTAGCTTGTGGTCCTTTTGGGTCATGAGCACCGTGTAGCATTCCGGGCACCAGGTTCAGGGTGTTACAAACTTAGTATCAGAGCCTAAGGTTCAATAAAGTCCTAGGAAGTCTGAAAGCTGCATCTAGTAGAGTCTTGTACATGGGTGTGTTGCGCGCCACATTTATGTGCTAGAGGCTATAAGATGTTTTAGGAATAGTTTCCCTTCTTTCAATATTCATGTCATGCCAGTGAGCAAAATCTCAAGTCAATCTCTCAGTCTAATCTATTTCCCCCTTTCTTCTACAGAACATGCCTCCTAAAAAAAGAAACGGAAATCAGTCAGCCCCTCTGCCCGAAGATCCTTTGGGGGATCATGTTTCTCATGCAGAGATTAGTGCCGCATTCACTACTCTTTCTCAGTCAGTTGCCACTCAAAATGAATGGCCAGTAGTCATTCCGGCCAACCCAGTGGCCAATTTAGCCACAGCTAAGATTCGGGACTTCACCTGAATGAATCCTCCATCCTTCCTTGGGTCTAAGGTATATGAGGACCCTCAGGAATTTATTGATTAGGTTTAGAAGGTGAAAAACATCATGGGGGTGACTACTGTTGAGAGTGTTAAGCTAGTTGCATATCAATTGCAGGATGTGGCTCATACTTGGTTCAAACAGGGAAAGTCAGAGAGGTCAGATGATGCAGGTCCTATAGAGTGGGGGGAGTTTGTCACTGCATTTTTAGAAAGATTCTTTCCCCAAGATCTTAAAGAGGCTAAGGTACTAGAATTCATCAACCTCAGGCAGGGCAATATGATGGTGAAAGAGTATTCTCTTAAGTTTACTCAATTATCTAGATATGCCCCCCATGTGGTTGCGGACAGTAGAGCCAAGATGAGTAAGTTTGCATCAAGGGTAAATTATAGCATGATAAATGAGTGCAGATCTACTATGCTGAACAGTGACATAACTTTAGCCAAGCTTATGACTCATGCTCAGCAGATAGCAGATCAGAAGATTAAGCAGAGAGAGAAGCAGAATAAGAGAGCGAAGATAGGTAGTTTCAACTTCTCTCAACCCAAATTAGAAGAAGGAAACCGTTCCCCGTTTCATCCTAAATCATCAGTTCTAGCTCCTTCTTTAGCCAGTGCTCCAATTCCTAAGTTTAGGTAGGGTAACAGAGATAGAGCGCCAGGCTCTAGGTCTCAGGGTAGTGTTAGTAATGCCTGAACTAATCCCCTTTGTCAGACTTGTGGTAAGAACCACAAGGGTGCTTGCAGAGCTGGTAGCGATGTCTGTTTCAATTATAGCAAGCCAGGCCACAGAGTTAGAGACTTCCATCAGTCAGGTTATTAGAGTTATCTACGCTTCTTACCTCAGTCTGATCGCCCGAATCAGTTGGGTACCACCACCAGTGCTACTAGTGGACAACACCCAAATTGTCTTTATGCTCTTCATCCCCAACAGGATCAGGAAAATTCTTCTGATATAGTTACTAGTATATTACAAATCTTTTATGTGCATGTTTATGGTTTGCTAGATCTAGGAGCTTCTTTGTCTTTTGTTACTCCCTATATAGCAGGCGATTTAGGAATCTGTCCTGAAATTCTAGCAGAGCCCTTTTCAGTCTCTACCCAAGTGGTTAAAACCATCATAGCCCAGCGGGTATACAGGAACTACCCGGTTATGATATCTTAAAAAGTCACTTTAGCAGACTTAGTCGAATTAGAGATGACTGATTTTGATGTCATTCTCGGCATGGATTGGATTCATTCCTACTATGCCATAGTTGATTGCAGAAACAAAATAGTCCAGTTTTAGTTTTTGAATGAATCCATCCTTGAGTGAAAGGGTAGTACTTCAGCGTTCAGAGGTCAGCTTGTTTCCTACCTTCGAGCACGGAAAATGATATCTAAAGGATGTGTTTATTATCTTGTTTGAGTTAAGGACACTAGTTTTGAACCTCCAAGCCTTGAATCAGTTCCAGTTGTAGGTGAATATTCAGATGTATTTTCGAAAGATCTTCCAGGAATTTCTCTCAAAAGGGAAATAGACTTTGGCATTAATCTTCTTCAAGATACTCAGCCTATATCTATTCCTCCATACAGAATGGCACCAGCAGAACTCGAGGAACTGAAACAACAATTGAGGGATCTCTTAGATAAAGGATTCATCAGGCCCAGCATTTCCCCATAGGGTGCTCCAGTGTTATTCATGCGCAAGAAAGACGGTTCACTTAGGATGTGTGTAGACTACCGTTAACTCAATAAGGTCACGGTCAAGAACAAGTATCCTCTTCCTAGAATTGATGACTTGTTTGATAAACTTCAGGGTGCCAATTATTTCTCTAAGATAGACCTCAGATCGTCTATCATCAGCTCAGAGTTAGAGAATATGACATTCTGAAAATAACTTTCCGTACTCAGTATGGTCATTTCAAATTCTTATTTATATCTTTTGGTCTTACCAATGCCCTAACAGCTTTCATGGACTTGATAAACCATGTATTTAAGCAGTACTTGGACATATTCATCATAGTTTTCATAGATGATATCTTGGTCTATTTTTCCAGTGAGCAAGATCATGCAGACCATCTTAGGACAGTACTTCAGACTCACATAGACCATCAACTATTCACCAAATTCAATAAGTGTAAATTTTAGCTAAGGTCAGTAGCATTCCTTGGTCATATCATTTTCAGTGATGGTATTAAAGTTGATTCTCAAAAGACCGAAGCAGCAAAAAACTGGCCTAGACCGTCTCTCCATCAGATATTAGGAGTTTCTTGGGTTTGGCTGTCTATTACAAATGTTTTTTGAGGGATTTTCTTCTATTGCATCCCCTATGTCTAGATTGACTTAGAAAAAAGTCAAGTTTCAGTGGTCAGATCGTTGCAAGAAGAGTTTTCAGGAGTTGATGACTCAACTCACCTCAGCTCCAGTTCTAGCGTTACCAGATTGTTCAGATGGGTGTATAGTGTATTATTATGCATCTAGAGTGGGCTTAGGTTGTGTCCTTATGTAGCATGGTAAGGTCATAGCTTATGCCTCCCGACAGCTTAAGCCCCATGAAAGGAATTATTCTACTCATGATCTTGAGTTAGCAGCCGTAGTCTTTTCCATGAGGATTTGAAGGCATTATCTATACGATGTTCATGTAGATGTGTTCACTGATCATTAAAGTCTTCAGTATGTTATTTCTCTGAAAGATCTCAATCTTCATCGGAGAAGGTGGTTGAGCTCTTAAAAGATTATGAAATGAGTGTCCTTTATCATTCGGGTAAGGCCAACGTAGTGGCCGACGCTCTCAGTAGACTATCCATGGGTAGTGTTTCTCATGTTTAGGATAGTAAGAAAAAGTTAGCTCAGGAAGTCCATCAGATTGCCAGACTAGGCGTTCGCTTAGTTAATACAGAAGAGGGTGATATATGAGTTCAGAGTAGTTCAGAATCATCTCTAGTTACTGAGGTAAAAGAAAAGTAAGATAGATATCCCAGCCATGTCAAGTTGAAAGAGTCAATCCCGGATTAGAAAGTAAAGGGTTTTCTCCCAAGGGGGAGATGGTCTCCTTTGTTGTCAGGTTTGTCTCTGTGTTCCAGGTGTAGATGACTTAAGGCAAAAAATTCTTGTAGAAGCGCATGGTGAGCGCTACTTTATTCATCCATGAGCCACAAAGATGTACCGCGACTTTTGGGAAATCTATTGGTAGAGTGGGATGAAGAAAGATGTTGCAGAGTTTGTGGCTAAGTGCTCTATATGTCAGTAGATTAAGATAGAGCATCAAAATCCTAGTGGGTCCATGCAGGAGTTCAGTATTCCTACTTGGAAGTGGGAAGTTGTGAACATGGACTTCGATATAGGTTTGCCTTGAACTCATCATCAGCATAATTCAGTCTGGGTCATTGTAGATAGAATAACCAAATTAGCTCATTTTCTTCTAGTTCATACCTCTTATTCAACCGAGGATTAAGCCAAAGTCTACATCAAGGAGTTGTTCAGATTACACGCTGTTCCATTGTCCATTATCTTAGACAGAGGTACCCAGTTTACCTCTTATTTCTGGAAAGCATTCCAAAAAGGTCTTGGTACCCAAGTTCATCTTAGTACAACCTTTCATCCTCAGATAGATGGTCAAGCAGAAAAGGACCTTTCAGACATTAGAATATATGCTAAGGACGTGTACAATCGATTTCGAGGGAAGTTTGGATGACCACTTACCTTTGATTGAATTTGCGTACAACAAAAACTATTATTTTAGTATTTAGATAGATCCATTCAAAGCTTTCTACGGTAGGAGATGTAGATCTCCAATTGGTTGGTTCGAATTTAGTGATTCCTCAGTCATTGGTCCTGACTTGGTATTCGATGCCTTAGAAAAAGTCCAATTGATTAGATAAAGACTCCGGGCTACTCAGAGCCGACAGTAGTCTTATGCAGATATTCATAGAAATGATCTCGAGTTTGAGATTGGTGATCATGTTTATCTAAAGATCTCTCCCATTAAAGGATTTAAGAGATTCGGCAAGAAGGGAAAGATCAACCCCCAATATGTGGCTCCCTTAAAGATTCTCAGTCGCTTTGGCAAGGTAGTCTATGAGCTTGAATTGACAGATATAGCCTCAGTTCATCTAGTCTTTCATGTCTCTTTGCTCAAGAAGTGCATAGGTGACCCATCGATTGTAGTCCCTGTTCAGAGCATTGATGTTCAGAACACTCTCTTTTATAAAGAGATTCCAGTTGAAATCTTAGACTATCAGACTCGTAGATTGAGGAACAAAGAAGTCCCTTTAGTTAAGGTTCTTTGGTGAAATCAGTCTGGCGAGAGAGCTACTTGGGAAGCAAAGTCATACATGCGTACCAAGTATCCTCACCTCTTCTTCGCCAACTCAAATCAAGCTCAAGGTAACAGTTCTCCTTAAGCTTACTCAGTTTTATGTTCATTGTTCATCACAAGCTTGGTATGCAGTTTCATGTTCATGTTCCCTTTATAAACTTGGTATCAAGTACCATTGAATATTCAGTCATGCACTCATGTATCAGTTCAGTTATGTAATTATGCATTAGACATGCATTCTCATTGTGAGAATCTTAGTTCTTCAGAACACTCAGTCATGCATTCATGGATCAGTTACACATGCATCAGATATGCATGTTTAGTATTATATGTTCAGCTTATCAGTCATGCCAGTCATGAGATCATATTCCAGTTATTCATATTTAGTATGTATGTCAGTTTTCTTTTCTCCCCTCTCAGTCAGTCTCATTCGAGGACGAATGTTCTCAAGGGAGAGATATTGTATATCTCGTACTTTTTCCTAGCTAATTTCATCTCAGAAATGTCTAGTATTAGCTTTTAAATTGAATAATGGTTATTCCATGAGCTTATTATTATTATTATTATTATTATTATTATTATTATTATTATTATTTTATTTATTTCTATAGCAGCAACACCTAGCTTTTTTTTTAATTAAAAAAAGCAGCCACTAGCAGGGATCGAACCCGGACAATAGGCTACAGGAAGCGCTCAAGAAGAGCAAATAACACCACTGGGCTATCTAAGTTTCTTGTTTCATGTGGTTTAACATTAATATATGTACATAAATATAAATTTTCTATCTTATATATATACAATGTAATTTTTTTACCGAGGGGGTTCGGGTGAACCCCATGGTAGCCACGTAGGTCCGCCCCTCGTTAATTTAATAACTTTTTAATAATATTAATTTAATAATATTTTAATTATGTTAATTTGATAACGTTAATTTAATATGCTACTACTACTATCCTTAATAACATTAATTTAATAACGTTTTATTAAAACTATAATTTTTTTATTATTAGTATAGTTTCATCTTTAATTTAATATTTAAATAAATAATATTAGATATATTATATAACTTAAATTCATCCTCTGCTTTATAATACATATACATACCATCTTGATTCTTTCATATGAGGCTGACCCGCCTAATTAATAAATTATCAATATTGCTCTTTTTTCGCAATGACAAAAGAAATTAGATGCCATTTTCTTCTTTGAGCCGAAAATAATGAAAGAGTCATTTAAAGGTCATATTTGTGTAGTTTTGAATAGTTAAAGGTCTATTTGTGCACTGTCAAAGTTTAAGGTCATATTTATGTATTATGCCCTTAGATTTTAAGCTGGACGCGCCCAGTTTTGCGTGTTGAACATGCGTTTTGCCACGTAGGATTGGAGGTCATATTTGTACAGTTTCGAATAGTTAAAGGTCATATTTGTGTACTATCAAAGTTTAAGGTCAAAGTTATAATTTGGTGTCAAGTTTAGGGTCATTTTTATGCATTAACTTTTCTATAAATGTGTTATGGATTATGATGTTAGTTATATGTTCAAGTAAGTTATGCTTCATCAGTTTCCTTTCATCGATTCTTGGGGGAACTCGTACCCGAAACATTAGCTGTATGCCTAGAGCCATATCATATTTTCATGATAATCTCAGTCAAGCTATGAATCCTTAGTCTTCAGACAGTCTTATGACTCAGAAAATCTCCATGATCTCATGAACTCAGTCAGTTGTCAGATATTAGTAGTATTCCATTAGTCAACGGAATTTAGTAACTCAGTCCATGTTCAGTTCAGTAAATCATGTTCAGTGTCTATTCAGATGGGAGTAGAAGTTAGCACCGAGTGAATCCAAGGATGGGGACAGACACTATCAGATGAGGGTGTGATCCTTAGAAGTCATCCTTGCATTCCAGAACTATGTAGCCAACATAAGTTGAGACATCAACACTGTTTGATGAGGCTTGATGAGGTGGATAAGAATTGTCAGATAATGGCCCCACTATTCTCGTATAGGGGATACTATCAGATGAGGGTCGTCCACAACTTGTCCTTACCTGTGGCGCGGTATTGGTACCCTTCTAATTGGGGTTACAGATTGGGTCCCAACTCTGCTAAAATAGCATATCAGGGGTATGTCGGTTAGATAATAACTTCCCATAGTTTCATGTTAATGAATCAAGACTATCAAATATAGTTAATTAGTCTCAGTAATAGAACTCAGATAGTTCTTCAAAATTTAAGACTGTCAGATACAATAAACTCAGATACAATTCAAAACTTAGATAGTTCCATCAGATTTAGGACTGTCAGATACAATCACTCATGTTATCAATCTTATCAGTTATTAACATGTCAGGTTATCAGCATTCATACTCAGTAATCATTTTATCACGTTGTCAGTTACAGTTACGAATTTATGCATGCATTCTCACGTTCATGTTAGACTGTCAGTTAGCATTAATTATGCATGTGAACCCTTGGATATAGCCTACCTCACATGTATACTCAGTACATTCCATTGTACTAATGCATTTGCGCTATGTTGCTTTCTTTTTATTTTACACCATAGGTTCAGAGACACGAGTTCTAGATCAGCAGTAGATTCCAGATATCCGCAGACAAAGTTAGAAGTGAGTCCTCATCTTTTGAGGATATAATTATTTCCCTATTATCTCATTAATTAGTTTATTAGTTGGAGTTAGTGGGGACATATCCTATCAACTCCTTACTCAGATAGTTCAGTCAGTTAGAGGCTTTCTAGCCTATCATGTCTCAGACTTTAGTATGTTTAGTTTTATTTTGGGTTTTTTATTACTCCACACAGATGTTATATCATTCAGATCAGGTTCAGTATTAAACCTTATGGCCTTTCAGTGCATGTTTCTATATTATTATGTCATATTATGCAGTGTGCAGGTACAGATATCAGTCATGGGTTAGCTTGTGGTCCTTTGGGGTCATGAGCACCGTGTAGCATTTTGGGTACCAGGTTTAGGGTACTACACTGTAATACCCCTAATCTGGTACCCGAAATGCCACACGATGCTCATGATCCCGAAGGACCACAAGCTAACCCATGACTGATATCTGTACTGAGCACTACATAACATACTGTATAAATAGGGAATAAAAGTCTGAAAGGCCATAAGGTTCAAATATCTGACAACACATGACATCTGAATAATATGGTATCACCATACCAAAACTGAAATAACTGTCTGAACATGTTAGTCTGAAAGCCTCTAAACTGTCTAAAAATTGTGGAGTTGATGGCACATGTGCCAACTAACTCCAAACTACTAAAATAATAAAGTAATAAAATAATCATGCTATTCTTAAATGATGAGGATTCATTGCTAGTCTGGATGTTGAACGTCTGATCTACTAAGGATTCTCTAGAGCTCGTGCTTCTGAACCTATGGTATAAAAACACCATAGCATAAATACGTTAGTATGATTGAATATACTAGTATGCAAGTAAGGTACACTGAATACAAGGGGTTTATATACATGAACAATAGTAACTGACTGAATAACATAAACGTGAGAACACATGCATGAATACATGAACTGTGATTGAGATCATGACATCACTGAATCTGAATATTGATAACATAAGTTTTGTATAACTGATATACTATTATCTAAATGACTGTGTCTAACAGTCCTATTTCTAGTGGAACTAGCTGAGTTATATCTGACAGTCCTAAATTCTGTAGAACTATCTGAGTTCTATTATTGATATTGAGATTGTAACTACTAGAAGTAGTTATCTAACCGGCATGCCCCAAATGAGATAATATAATTGAGTTGGGGTCCAATTTATAAACCCAATTGGAAGGGTGTCAATACCGCGCCACTGGTAAGGACAAGTTGTGAGAAATCCCTTATCTAACAGGTACTCTAAGGAGAATAGTGGGACCCTCATCTAACAGGTTAAGTCACCTCATCAACCCTCATCTAACAGCTTAGATATCTTAACCTATGCTGGCTACGTAGTTCTGGAGCACGAAGATTGCTTCTAAGAATCACACCCTCTACTCATAGGTGATTTCCCATTATTGGGATCACTCGATGTTGAATCGTACTCCAATATGATTAGACACTGAATTAATTTTACTAAATTTATTGGACTGAGTTCACTGAGTTTCGTTGACTGATGGAATAAGATAGAGATCTGATAACTTACTGAGATTACTAAGATTACAAAGTTTTCTTGAGTCATGAGACTGACTGAATTCTAATGAACATGGCTTGACTGAGAGTATCTTGAAAAATGATAGTTGCTTTAGGCACACAACTAAATTATCGGGTACAAGTACCCCTAGGACTCGATAGCATCAAACTGACAAGACGTGACCCTTCTTGATATATGACCATAGTCAACAATTCATAGTGCAATAATTGGGGATTTTTATGAAGTATTCACATTCTATAAGCTTACATATGAATAGGAATACATGTAAACATATCATAATTTCTTAAGCCTAATCTCATGCGCATTACGTAAATCCATTACAATGCATAATAATAACGTAGAAGTCATATCGAACATAAGAGAGAAACATAGATTCATCAATTTTTATCACAAATGAGTCATAAGGCATAATTCTTATTCTCTTAGGCATCTTATCAAACACCTTACATGCATATCTTTAGGCTTAGGCATGAATATTGAAATAATATGTCATGGCAATATTTTACACTTCCAATGCAAGAATTTCAATCATATACTAACATATTTTCATGATAGTCATTAAAGACTTCAACTTGGAAATCAAACAACAACATAAACATGGATATAATTCAATTAATACCATGGAATCCAAAGTTTATATTTCAAATAGGGTTTCTTGAGCTTCATGGGTAAAAGGAACCCATGAATCAATACTTGACATACCTAGGTGGATGATTTCTTAAAGATTGGTGGAGGAAACCTTGAATTCTTGACTTGGAATTAAACATCTAGGGTTTCTTGTTCTTGGGAATTAATCTTTGAGAGAAACTCTAATTTGGTGTTCTAGATAAATAATAAAGTCATGAGCTCTGGTCTAGTTTAATTAGGGATTAAAATGGGTGGAAAAATACCCAAATACCCTTTAAAAATGGATTAAAATCGCTGATCGGAAGTGGCGACGGTTTGGGCGATGGTCCATCGCTAGATCGATAGTCCGTCAGTCCATCCCATCGTACTTGGCTAGAACCTGAACTTTCTGCCTCATCTGCGATGATTTGGGCGATGATCCGTCACTAGCTTGATGGTCCGTCAGTCCTAACCGGCGCACTTGGCCAGAAGTCAGGTTCACTACCTTAATCATGATGGCTTGGGCGATGGTCCACCGCTAGCTCCATGGTCCGTTGGCCTTGACCATCGCTTCTGGGCAGTTCTGACAGTTCTCTATAAAATGTCTACAACTTTTTACTCTGATACCAAATTTGGACAAAATTGGTATCGTTGGAAAGATAATTTAATTTCCACATGATAAAAAGTCAAAATTGGGTAAATTCTATCTGATTTAAACATTAATCATTTAGGAAGTCATCACTAACTCCTTTGGAGATTAGATTTGACTAAAAGAAAGTTTAGGGTATTACAGGACCACTGGTGGGTTTTGGAATATTCAGATTATAGTAGGTGATCTAGAGCTTCTCTAGAGAGTTATGGGTCAGTTGGGATCAAGAAAGTATTTTGATTATTGAATTATAAGTTGTGAGTAATGAAAGTTACAGCTAGAAGGCTTGCATAGAATTGCCTGTAAGTGTTATTGACAGTGTGTGTGCATGAGTTGGTTGTTGTAGGAGGGTTACTTTGATTATTTATGGTTTGGGTTAATGTCGTATTGATGGTATCAACTTAGTGGGATGATAATTGGTGCTCAATAGATAGTTCAAGGAGACCTTATAGTGGTTTAGACTTGGTACAACCTACTTGGAAGGATTGCCTTTAAAAGATTCTAGTTGGATAAGAGAGGATTTTCAGGTGTTCACGCCTTGTGTATTGATTAATTCTGTAGTAGTTGTACTTTGTTGCAAGATGTGATTTAATAGTACTGAGACACTCCTCGGTTAGGTTTGAAGGATTTTAGCTTATAAGGGATTTTTTCTTTGGATCGGGAAGAGTTTCAAATAGAAAGAAAAATTTACTTGCAGGAAATGTTACTTCTGTAGCCAAGTTACCTAATGGGATATTTTGTATCATGATTTTTTATTTTTTGGAGTATGTTTTACTATGTCATAGCTCTTGTGTTAAGGAAAATAATAAATTGAAAATTAAGTTAAGAAAAAGTTAAGGAACTTGGTCATATAGAGTTTTGATGTATTTCGAGTTTAGCTACAGGTTCGAGTTGAGAATTTATGGTCCTGATAGTGTCGTTTACCAATAGATTATGTAAAGTTTAGTGATAATTTTTCCTGAGTTTGATTAGTGATTTTAGGCATCCGTTAATGAGATATAGTGATTATTATACTTCATCCGTGGGTTCTTTGCTCCTTTTTACGACGGGTTGCTTATGTGTGTGGGATCAAAAAAAGTCTTTATTCTACTAGGTTAATGAGATATTTAGGTTGTTTCATAGTTTTTACATATCGAGTACTGCACGCGTTATTGTAATGGGTAGTTTGAGTTTTTAGTGTCATTTATAAATATTTCATGCCTATGGTTTATAGAGTTTTATGGTGATCCTCAGTTGCCTCAAAAGGGTTGATTTGTAGGTTTTTGATATTGGGTGGTAACCTAGTGTGATGAGTATGGCTTTTGAGGTTTTGTGTAGGTTTGATATTGGTTTCTAGAATAGGGCTATGTGGTATGGATTGATAGTGATAGTATCGTCTTTAAGAGGGTTTATTCAACGTTTTGATGGATATATATGTGATTTATGGGTTTATTGTCTTTTGGTTGGTCCAAGGATGATTTTTGGTCTTGTGGTTGTAGCTAGTGTCTTATGGTGTTTAGGTCACGTTTAGGTTAGCCGAGTATATTTATACCTTTTATTGTGTTTGACTTAGTTTTTGGGTACAGGGAAAGCTTGGAGATATAAAAATTTGTCTTCATCGATGTTTTGGCCTTAAAGGCTTGTGATGTGACCTGGTGAGTCCTTACATGATATATTTCAAGTTTTACGGTGAGACCAGTAGTTCAATGGTTATGACTCCAGGTTGAATTCTTTCTTGATGTTTCTCAAGGGTATTTCCTATCCTATACCGATTTTTTGATTTCTTACTTTTACGTTCGAGGACGAATGTGAATTTTAGTGGTGGATACTTTTATATGTAGTTTTGATGATGAGAAGATGACTACAAGGGACCAGGTCCTTAGATGTTTGAGGCAATAGTACAACTAGAACGCATCTGCACAGCTTTGTCCATTTGCATAACAAACTGACAGGTGCTGCTTGTACTAATTAGGACACCTATTCCAATGACATTCCATCCCTAATCATCACTCATCTATAAAATAAAAAAGACGTTTCTTCATCAAATAATTATTACAGATACAAAAAGAGTGTTGAAGAGAGAGAAAGGTAAAAACTCCATATCTGATATTGCTCAAGCTCTTTTTCCATATGTGTGTATGGATTTACAGAGTGTCTTGATTGAGTCCCGATTTGTAATAGAATTAATCATGATATAAGAGTAATAATATTTTCTCTTTGTTTAGAGAGTGATCAACTAGAGTTGCCTAAGTCCAAAAACAGATTAGAGCTAATCAGTTTGGAAAGTGGCTTGGCATAGTTGTTAAAATGAGCTTATAGTAGAGGTATTACAAGTGAGAGGAACCTAAAGTTAGGTTCAAGTTTGAGTCTGTAATCAAGAGGTTGATCATAATGAACTTTTGAGGTGCTTGTGAGGGCAAGTCGTGGTTTTTCTTCCTTTGAGCAAGGAGGTTTCCATGTTAAATAGTGTGTGTTGTTATTTTCCTGACCAACCTTTAGTTTTCCTGCACTTTATTGTTTGATTGCATGTGATTGACTTTGAGGGACCATGGCACCTGGTCCCCCGCTGTGTGGTGCAACCACCAAGGGTTCCAATATTTGGTATTAGAGACAGAACACTCTATAAAAGGTTCACACCCAGAGTTATTTGTTTAGCATGGTTATTCCACCTAACCTGGAAAAAGGGCAATTTACCACTAAACCACCTAGATTTAATGGACTGTACAATGGGTGGTGGAAAATAAAGATGTTTGAATTCATTATTGACGAGGATTGTGAGCTAATGGATATAATTCATAATGTTCCTCATGTACCTGAAAGAAAAGTCAAAGAAAGAGATGTTACCAGAATGGTTATAAAAAGCAGGAGGGAATTCAATAATGAAATCAGGAAAAGAATTGAGAAAAACTACAAGGCAAAGAAACTGCTAGTGTGTGGTATAGGCCTAAATGAATATAACATGATTTCTACATGTGAAAATGCTAACGAAATCTGGGACTACTTAAGAACTGCTCATAAGGGAACCACAGATGTGAAGGATTCTAAAGTTGACACGATGATAACACAGTATGAAGCCTTCACTATGCAAGAAGGAGAGATAATACAAGAAATTCACACAAGATTCACTTCCATCACAAATGAGCTACACTGCTTAGGAGAAGTGATTCCATTGTATAAGTAAGTGAGGAAGATTCTGGGTGTTCTTCCCAAGTCATGGGACAGCAAAGTGGATTCCATAACTGAGGCAAGAAAGTGGAAAACCCTCACTATGGATGAACTTATTGGGAACCTGAAAATCTAGGAACTCAAAAAGCAACAAGGAGAAGAAAAGAAGAAAGTAAAAAGGGAAAAATCCTTGGCATTAAAATCTTAAAGGTCAGGTTTAATTGAAGATGACACTAATGTTGCCTACTTGGAAAAAATAATTGTTAGAGCTATGATGAAAAGTGGCCAGTTTCAAGGAAGTGGAAGTAGCAACAGAAAAGGAGCCACTATGGAATTTTGTCACAGATGTGGAAGTCCTGAACATTTTATTAAGGATTGTCCAATGCACAAAATGGACTATCAGGATTATCTAAACACTAGAGACAACAAAGGAAAGAATTGGGACTAGGTCCCTGTAAAATCCAGAATACAGGTTGCAGTTGATCTTATAGTTAAACAAGACTTAGTTGGTTGGAGTGACTCCTCTAGTGAATCTGATGAAGCTGAGAAGTCTGCATATGTTTCCATGCTTGATGTGGAGGATGAGAAGGTGACCTTTGATTTGTTGTTTGTTTTTATGGTAAACACTGAAGATGAAGAAGAACATGAGGTAACACTTTCTGGCCTTAAATAAAACTTGGACAACTATTCAGCTAGAAAGATAAAAAGGCTTGCAAATGTGTTGATTGACTCTATGTGTGAAATGACTGAGAAAAAAATTGCTCTAGAAGAAAAAAAGTGGAAAGTCAAGAACTTGATTTAGTTGCTTTAACTCTCCAAATATCTAAAATTGAAGAGTAGGTTACCAAGTTAAAATCTAAATTTAGTGAGTAAACTGGAGAAAAGAGATGATGCTTGTAATAAAGAAAAAGAATAATACTCTAGAGAAAAAAATAGAAGATCAGGAGCTTGAGCTGATAGCTTTGACTCTCCATATATCGAAAAATGTGGAACAGGTTTCTAAGCTAAAATTTGAAAATCTGAGTTTGGTAAGTCAACTAAAGAAAGTACAAGCTTCTGAGTGTGAAGGGAAGAAATAAGCCTCAAAGTTTTCGGTTGAGCTTGAAGAAAAATTAGAGGATTCTCAAAGGATTCTCATGATTGCACTTTAGAAGAATGAGAAGTTAGAAAGGGACCTGTTCCGTCTTGGGAAGACCACAAAAAATCCATTCAATAGGTTTTATCCTCACATATCCTTTCTATCTTAACTGTTTAAGAAGTCAATAATGGTAAGGGCCTTGGGAATCAGCACAAAACTCATTCATCTTTGTTACAAGGCAAGGTTGATCCAAATGTCAAAAACAAAGAATATAAATCCTTGTATACTCACTGTGGAAGAGATGGACACTTGAAAGAAGATTTTTAAAGCTAGCTCAAAGCAAGAATGACAAATGGTAGACATTTCCACCAGGGGAGCACCTATCCCAAAGGTTCAATACTTTAGATAAATAGGAAGAAACTCGCATTACCTAAATGGACAAAGAATGATTTAATCAAAACTCTGTCCTCCTACTAGGAACTCATACTCAAATGGGTTCCTAAGTCTAACGAATGATCCTAAGTGCAAGAGGGAGAAAGGGTTTGCAATCAGAACAATTTTCTTCATATGAAATTGCTTAAGGATATGACTGGAAGGTCTTAGTGTATTTTTTTTCTTGAGACACTCTAAGGTGAAAGTGTCTTATGTGATTAGGTAAAAGGGATAAAAAATTGCACACAACTAATGGGAATGGTCAAGAGCCTAATAATGAGAAGAAAATGATGAATGGTGATCCACAAATCTCAAACACGAACATTATCTTAAAGTGTCTCAAGTGTTAAAAAATTACACACAACTAATGGGAATGGTCCTTCTGAGAAAAGTTCCACTAGGACCAGGTCCAAAGAAGTGTCTAGTCAGAATTCACAAGGACCTGATCCTAGTGGAACCTTCTCAGAAGGACAAATTGGAAGAACATATCCTCCCGTCTTACTAAATATTCTAACGATTATATCTAGAGGTAATATTGTAAACAAGATCCTAAGTCATAAATCTCATGGCTTTTTTTTAGCATTCCTATCCTAAGAATGAGCTCACAAAATGCGAAAGAAGCTGGCAAATTCAAAGCAATGCAGAAAAAACTCTGGATATTTGAAGAATGCCAAGTCTATGACCTATTTCCAGAATATGTTGTGGTATGATATGATGTAAGGAATCTATTAAGCTGATGCTAGGATTGATCAGATTAGCCTGACCTACTACCAAGTTAATCAATGTCTCTTCACAAAATAGGCTATGTTCAGGAGGTAGGTATCCTTGGTGCATTAGGTACATGTTCATCTAACTCAGTATTATACCTTTGTAGGTATATACCCATAGGAACAACTTTGGAGGTGGATAGATGTGACAAGAACAAATTTAAAGATTCACTCAAACTAGAGAGGGACATGGTCCCATCTCTCAGGTTAGTATCTTGTATGTACAAATTTTGTCTGTTCTATCAAGAAAAAACCGCATCCTTCCCGTCTTTGTGTCAGAAAAAGTTATCCTATTCTAAAAAAGAAGGTGAGTCACCTAAAATCTAAAATTGATCATATGTTGTTCCCACAAAAAACCCTTCCCAGTTCTTATTATTTCTTAAATCATGTTGCACCCACTCCTTCTCTTATCAAAAAGGAAAATACTCATCCCAAATATCTCTTCTAAGAAAAAGAACTTCCTGATGACTTCACCCTCCCATTTTTAGGTCCTTCAAAGGATTCTGAGCTTAGCATTGTCAAAAATCCCTTCCCAAACCTTCTTGAAAAACATCCTTCTTCTCCTACTTTTCTAAAGTATAACTCATTCATCATTCAACCTATTAATGAGGAATCATCCCTGAATCCTCAAGACTATTTTGATGGTATTGTGATGGATAAAACCCGAGTTACTGAAAATCTCATATTATTGTCAAATAGCCTAGGAAAGAGCATAGTTGTTCACAAGAAAAATAGTACCAGTAAAACACCAAGAATCTCTGGAAAATGGTTTAGAAATTTTACTGAGAAGTAACTGACACTTAAGGGACCAGGTCCCAAGAAGAGGAAAGTAGCTGAAAAAGAATCTATGATCACTTATACTAGAAGAAATAATGGGAAGAAAAGTAAGGTTGTATCAAGGAAATTAGATTCATGTTCTTGAAGAATCAAAAGGTGTTAAATAGAAGGATTTTTTCATTCAAATGTGGTAATAGAACCTGGTATGGTGGAATTAGTTGAGTTGGTTAAACATTATGGTTGGATGAATCTCATAGAAGGATGTATTCCCACTGTTTTTGATGAAATAGTCTGGGAATTCTATTTTACTTTGGAATTCTCAGAATATGGGTTGAATCTGACTACACAGGTCCAAGGAAACAAAATAAATCTGAATAGTGAAATGCTGGAAATTTTTTTTGGAAGTTCTTATATATGGAGTGTGAACTGTCTTAAAGTAACTGCCTTTAATATAATTCTTAGCAAATAGATCAAAGGTTAAAGGGAAATCTGTGGGTACAGTGAATAGAAAATCACTTAAGAGTGAGTTTCAATTGGTCTTTGACTTTGTGAACACTATGATTCTACCTAGATCACCAAAGAGAAACATTGCCTTAGCCACTGATTTGTATGCGATGGAATGCCTTAGTAGATTTGAATTCATTAATCTACCTACTTTAGTGATGGAACATATTCAAAAAGTTGTTCTTGGGAAAAATGGAAAACATGGCATGCCGTATGGATAATGGTTGAACAAAGTATTTGACCAATTTGGTATTGTCTATGAAAATGAAACACAAGGAACTATGCCCAAAATGCTTGGCACGAAGACACTTCTTAAAGCTAAATTAAATTATTTAGCATTTCTTAAAGGAGTTTACAAAGGAACTAGAAAAATTGAAGTTCAACCTAGCTACCAAGGATGAAGAAATTAGCAAGCTCCAGGTAACAATTCAACATCTCTCCAAAAGAAGCCCATGTGACTCTGAAATGATTAGAACTGAGAATGCTAAACTGAAGAAGAGGATGTCAATCTTAAATGATGATGTCCTTAGCTTGAATGCAGATATAAGGCATCTTAACAACAACCTAACCCTACTTCTTCAAAAAAAAATTCCTAGTCCTTCACCTATTAATCCTTCTTGATTCCTATGGTTTATTCCCTAGAACATTTGAGTTATGAACTGTAATGATACTTATCCTTCACTTATGAATGAATTTTTTCTTTGTATGTTACATTTGTTCCCCTTAAATTGTAAAGTTATTCTTCATGTTAGTGTTAACCTAGTGGCCATGAATTAACTATTTTTTACTTATTTAACTCTTGATTTATTGTACTCACTTTTCAATGATGCCAAAATGGGGAATACTGACTATTTAAGGAACAGGTAAAGTGCAAATGATGAAGATGATTATAATAAGTTGAGTTACAAATTTAAATGGCATATTGATAGGGGGAAATAAGTGATGTGCTAAATAGATGAAAGAAGGTTCCATGATGACAGGGGAAAGAAATTTAAGCTTGATAAGCAAATGACAACAAAGGACCAGGTCCTTACGCTGCATAATGGTGGAATCATATTGATAGGGGGAACATTCATCATCAGTAGTGGTAATCTCACTGATTAAATATGATAGATGTATACTGATGCTCAAAGCTTTGTGGTTGGTTTGTCATCATAAAAAGGGGGTAAATTTCTATATGTAGTTTTCATGATGAGAAAATGACTAAAAGGGACAATGTCCCTTGATGTTTGAGGCAACAGTACAGCTGGCATGCATCTACATAGCTTTGTCCGTTTGTGTTACAAACTGGCAGGTGCTACTTGTAGTATTTAGGACACCTAGTACAATAACATTTCAGCCTTAATCATCACTCATCTATAAAAGGAAAAAGATGTTTCTTCATCAAACAGTTTTTGCAAATACAAAAAGAGTGTTGAAGAGAGAGAAAGGTAGAAACTCTATAGCTGATATTGCTCAAGCTCTTTTCCCATACATGTGTGCTGATTTAGAGAGTGTCTTGAGTGATTCCTGATTTGTAATAGAATTACTCATGATATAAGAGTGATGATTTTTTCTCTTTGTTTAGAGAGTACTTAGGTAGAGTTGCTTAAGTCCAAAACTGATTAGAGTTAATAAGTTTAGAGAGTGACTTGGTAGATTTGTCAAGATGAGCTTATAGTAGAGGTATTACAAGCAGGAGGAACCTAGAGTTAGGTTCAGATTCAAGTCTGTAATCAAGAGGTTGATTAGAGTGAACTTTTGAGGTGCTTGTGAGGGCAAGTCGTGGTTTTTCCTCCCTTGAGCAAGGGGGTTTCCATGTTAAATATTGTGTGTTGTTATTTTCCTACACTTTATTGTTTGATTGGCTGTGATTGACTTTGAGGGACCTACTGTGTGGTGCAACCCCCAAGGGTTCCAACAATACTATAATGACCCTTGTAGTAAATTTTAGAAATTTTCATATTTTGACCATTCTACCCTTCACCGTGGTTGATTCATGTTGATTTTGGGGGTTGGGGGATGGTTGACATGACTTTCAAGGGATTCAAGAAGGTTTTACGAGAGTTTGAGGTTATTTTGAGGCTTTAAAAGCCAATAATTGATCTTGGTCATCATTTTTTGATCCGAGTGCCGGATGGTAATTGGGTCTACATCAACAGATGTCGAATGTCAAATTTGGGTTATTAAGAGGGTTGGTTAAGTTTTGGGACCCTTATATCTCATTTCAACCATTTGTTTGGATAATAGTAAAAAGGGTCCAGGAGGTTAATTTGTGAAAACAATTCTTTATCAAAAATCCAATGTCGCCATTGAGTTTGGAATTGTCAAAATTAGCCTAGTAGCATTATTAGTTCTTTTTTGCCTGGTCCCAAACAAATCTCATTTCACGACTCAAACCAAGGCCTGGCCGTGATGAGTATCTCAAGTCCAACAAGTACCTGAGACTACCCCAATACCCAAGCAGCCAACCACTATACACCCCATGTCGAATGAATTCCGAAATTAAGACAAGATCAGAGAATATCAAATTAAAAACATTATACTAAGTTTATAAGGAAAACCAACCGTCCACAACTAAATAACAAACCAATGCCAAGGCCAATACAAATACCAGTACCAATATCGTCCTTGCCCATAGTAGTTCGATGAAGCCTCTAATTAAAATCAAAGAATATCTGGTCGGGACATGCCCCCGACCATAGCCAAACCAAAATCAAAAGGAGTAATAAAGACAAAGAAATTCATAGCATGAAATAGGATCTTTCAGAGTATGGAAGCTCACCATTTCTGTCTGACTCAAAAGTAGTCCTCGAATCACTAAATCATTGAGCAAAAGGAGAGAAAGTATGGCTAGTTCTTGCATCGTGTGGGGATACAACATCCAAAAATGGTTAGCGTGGTGAACACTAGCATGTAACTCAAGGATAAAGATAAAGTAATGGCATCAATCCAAAACTAAGTCAAACCAATGAACATAACCATATGCAAATACAAACATATATACACACACACACACCATGTCGGGGCAGGGAAAAAGGTTTAGCATGAACTTTAAAACATTTAGCCTGGATTATGTATCTTTACCATTATATGTCCACCCACGGGCTATATGGGTCTAGTGTTACCCCCTGAAATGGCCCTAGTGCATGTTAGCTACACGAACCAGAGATATCATAGACGGTCGAGGATTCCCTTATACCTTTCGCTCTCGATGATACATATATATATTTATAGGCTTGGGGGATTCCTTTTTACCCTGCAATCATATGGTCATAAAGACCAACCCTCATATCGGCAAACATGAGTTCCCAGTGTCCGTCTTTTGGACTCACACTTTCACGGCTAGCTATCACAACCCCTATTAAGGCCAATTAAAACATTTAACACATAACCAACCCACCAATTCAAGGAGTCAATTTTTAAGGGATTATTAAGTGGTATCATCATACCAACTAGAGTTTGCAAGTAATTTCATTAGCCAAGACTATAGTGTCCGTCCTTTGGACTCACACCTTCACGGCTAGCTATCACAACCCCCATTAATGCCAATTAAAACATTTAATACATAACCACACCACCAATTTAAGGAGTCAATTATTAAGGAATTATTAAGTGGTATCATCATACCGACTATAGTTTGCAAGAAATGTCATTAGCCAAGACTTAGGGGATTCTCGTGCACTCCATATACCCCATTATGAAAATCACTTTGGGATTCTCATGTACCCCATAATGTTTTCAGAAATCATTCACTAAGGGGATTCCATTATACCCCATAAGGTTTTCAAAACCACACTTAACTAATTAATCATTTATACCATACATTATTTTCAAGAAACAAGCCAAGCCAAGTAATAATGCATAAACCAAAATTAGTTATGCAAGAGGGTTGAGTTTATTACAAATTTCCATGCAAAAATAATCAATTTAGGGATTCCATTGTGCCCCTATTTACATCCACCATTCCTATGCACCCCAATGCATTTAGCAACCATCAATTTGATCACAATAGTTTCATAAATATCATGGAAAAGGCATTTAAATAATTTGCATTAAAAACCCTCAACCCATAGTTCAAAACCCAGCATCAATAGTTCATGAATAACATTTTAAATCACATGATTTTACAAAATTGACAATGAGGGATGAGTAACATGCCTTAAACACCAAAAAGTACAAAGAGAAACCACTCTTGGAAGCCCCAATTGACTAGCTTGATGAAAACCTTAAGTATTCTTGACCTTGAGGATTTAGGAGTGTTCTGAGAGGTTATTTGATATGTTTTTGATATATAATAATGCCATAAAAAAGTTATAATATGCGGTTTTTAAGTTGGGAAAGAGGGGTAATGTCTAGAATGCCCTCAACTTAAAAGATGGAAAAAGCCGCCTTTGGTTAGAGTCAGCCCATTGACTCATACCCACACATTACAACTCATGACCACGAGTCGCAACGAAGATAGTAAGTAGGACCCCCATACACTGCCCACCTTATGATTCAACCAACCCACTCGTAATGAGATCTTACGACTCGTAAGATCTAGCCATGAGCAACAAAGAACCCAAATGAATTGAACATTGGACATCCTATGATTTGAACCTACAACTCGTAACATATCCTCATAGATTATAGTGAGACACTCGTACTCAGAGCAGAACTTTGCCACTAATTTTTTGATTTGGTTACGACCAGGGTGCTACGACTTGTAGCCACATCTCACGATTCATCACCAGTAGTCGTGACCAAGGAAGTGAGCCTAAATCTCAAGAATATTTAAGGGCAAAAAATTTGAGTCGTTATATTCTCCCCCACTTAGATCATTCATCTCGAATGATGGGTCAAGGAAACACAAGCATGATTGGAATATATATAACTTTACTCTTACCTTTAACTAAGTTAGAAAACAAAGATGTTACCCTCTCTATATCTCGGTCTTGGTTTAGCATCATATATCGCTTTGAGAGAATTTTTTTGCTTTTCCGTTCGTCTATGGGTGAAATGCACTACTAAGGCTTACCTTAGTTCCAAAACCTCTCTAAGATGATCACCAATAGTGAGATGAGAACTAAGTACCACGATCCAAAATAATAGAAATCAAAGCACAATGCAACTTCACGATTCCCCAAGAAACAACTTTGCATAATCCTTAGCCGAATAATTAGTCCTCATGGGCAAGAAGTGAGTACACTTAGTCATCCTACCTACGATGATCCAAATTGAATCAAACTAATTCTGAGATCGAGAAAGGCTGCTAATGAAGTGTATACTAATTACCTCCCATTTCTATACAGGAAACTTAATCTCCTGAGAACCTTCACTTGCTGACACGCCATGCACTTAGACACAAAACTGGCCACATCCTGCTTCATATTATTCCACCAATAATCTCCTTAATATCATGATACATCTTCATAGAACTAGGATAAATAGTATAACATAACCCATGAGCCTCAACCAAGATCTTTTTGCATAATCCATCTATGTTGGGACACATAGTCTGCCTTGGTACCTCAGGATACCATCACCACCAATCGCAAAAACTTTAACCATCTGTTGAACCACATCTCTCTTAATCTTCATCAAGATAAGATCCAATAGTTACTTCTCCTTTATATCAGAAGCAAGGGATGACTAGGACACCTGATGCACTAACACACCACCATCCTCAGAGTCTAAGAGATGAACCCCAAGGTTAGCCAAATGGTAAATATCCTTCACTAATTCCTTCTTATCCTCATCGCCATGAGCTAGAATTACCATGGATAACCTACTAAGAGCATCCGAAACTACGTGAGCTTTACCTGGGTGGTAATGGACACTCATGTCATAGTCCTTTAGCAACTCAAGCCACCTTCTTTACCTGAAATTAAGCTCCTTCTATGTGAACACATATTGCAGGCTCTTATGATTAGAAAAGATATCGACATGAACTCTATAGAGATAGCGACACCAGATCTTCAATGCGAACACCACAACTAACAACTCTAAATTATGAGTCAGGTAGTTCTTCTCATGAACCTTCAATTGCCTAGAAGCATAGGCCATCACCCTATGATGTTGCATCAATACATACACTAGTCCCACACGTGACGTATTGAAATAGACCACAAATCTATCATTACCCTCGGGCAAGGTCAAAACTAGATTCAAAGTCAACTTATCTTTCAGCTTCTCAAAGGTCCCTTCACAAGCTCAAGACCATAAGAATTTTACCTTATTTTAGGTCAACTTGGTCAATGGGGAAGCTGTAGTCAAGAAACTCTCCATAAATCTCCTATAGTAACCATCTAAACCCAAGAAGCTCCGAATATCAGTTGGAGTTGTGGACCTAGGCCACTTCTTAACTACTTCCACTTTCTGTGGATCCACCATGATCCCTTCACTAGAAATGACATTGCCTAGAAAAGTAATAGCTTTCCATGAGAACTCACTCTTTGAAACCTTATCATACCAATGCTAATATTTTAAGGTTTGCAACGTGATACGGAGGTGATTGGCATGATCTACCTCACTCTTAGAGTACACCAGAATATCATCTATGGATATAATAATGAACAAATCTAGGAACTTGTGGAAGACCTTATTCATCAGGTCTATGAATGTCGCTGAGGCATTGGTCAACCCAAAAGACATGACCAAAAACTCATAATGACTATACTGGTTCTGAAGGCAGTCTTAGTGATATCCACTTCCCTAATCTTTAACTGATGATAACCTGACTTGAAATCAATCTTAGAGAAATATCTAGCACCCTAAAGATGATAAAACAAATCATCTATCCTAGGGAGATGGTACTTATTCTTTATCGTCACCTTATTCAACCAATGGTAATCAATATATATCCGCAGGAAACCATCTTTCTTATGCATCAACAAAATAGACATACCCCATGGAGACACACTACGATGGATAAAACCATTATCTAGGAGGTCTTTCAACTGCTTCTTAAGCTCCTTCAACTTTGCCAAAGCCATTCTATATGGGGGAATAGAGATAGGATGAGTGTCCGAATCAAGATCAATACCAAAATCAATCTCCCTATCAGGAGAGACACCAGGAAAGTCATCAGGGAAGACCTCAAAAAATTCATTCACCACTGGGATAAAATGTAAAGGACTCTCCGAGTTAGAATCTTTAACCTAGACCAAATGATAAAGACAACCCTTAAGATTAATCTTTGGGCTCTAAGATATGATATAAGCCTTTCCTTAGGCACTAGAGAACCACCTTTCCACTCAATAACCAGCTCATTAGGGAATTTAAAGATAACTTTATGGGCCCGACTGTCTAGAGAAGCATAGCACGAAGGCTACCAATCCATCCTAATATGACATCAAAATAAACAATGTATAACCCTACCAGTTCCACCAAAGCCTCTCTCCTATCAATAGGTACCACACAACCCCTATAGACTCTTTTAGCCACCATAGAGTCACCCACTGGGATAAAAATAGAAAAAGGGTTTGAAATACACTCAGGATCAAAACAAAAATGAACAGCCATAAATGGGGTCACATATGAAAGAGTGGACCTCAAATTAAGTAAACAGTACACATCATGGGAAAAATGTTTCAACATACCAGTAACGACATCAAGTGATGCCTCAAACTCCTGATGAGTAGTGAGAGCATAAAGATGATTTTGACCAGTGCTGGAGCCAGATAGGGCACTCTTTTTTATTGGAGCTGATGAAGAGGCAACAGGAACCTTGTTTGACCCAAAATAAACCTTAACCATGGGAAAATTCCTAAGTATATTCCCTGGCTGACCACTTGTCCCTTAGCTCATAATAGAAACCTTGATGCAATCGACCATAAAATCTATAGGGAGTATATGATGGAGTTGACTAGGCACCACTAGCTGATATTGGGCACTCTGTGCTCTAGAATTCTCTCTACCCTAAAAATGCCTTTCACTAGATGACTTTAGGTAGGGAGCATTAGCCGTTGAGTAGGACCTAGAATTGACCCATTTTCTCTTGGATCACTTTCCACCATTCCTTCCACTCTGTTGTTGACCTCCACCCTAATTAAAAAATCTAAAGTTCTTATTCTGTCTCTCCCCCATCTCTGCCTATTTTTCTTCTCTTTCTCTAACTACTGCATATACACAACCAACTTGGATATGTCTATGACCTTGTTTAACAAGGCAACCTTACTCTCCAAAATCAAGTCTCAGGATAACACAAAAGTGAAATATCTCATTCTAGCCCTCATACTAGATACTAAATCCAAAGCATAGTGAGATAACTGGTGAAAATTCAAGGTATACTCCTTGAATGATGTCTTTTCATGCTTTAGGTTAAAAAACTCTTCCGTATTTGCCTTCCTTATCTCTTGAGGAAAGAAGCATGCCGGTAAAGCACTAGAAAAATTATCCCACGGGGCTGACTCAGCATTGTCACCCTTTGCTAGTCCCATTCCTCGTGCCACTAATACGCTGTATCTTTTAATTGGTAGGCGGAAAACTCTACACCCTCCATATTAGTGGAATATATTACATGAAATATATTTTCCTTCTTATTAATGAAATTTTAAGGATCCTTCTAAACCATAACACTAGTAAATTTTGAAGGACTCAACTTTATAAACTGGACGACCCATATGGCCTCAAAAGATGGAGTAACAGAATCACCATGCTCAGACTGATAAAATACAGCATTCGTCATATTAGCTTGAGGATCTCGAGAAGGAATATAGGGGATCGGTGGAACTCTAAAAGAGCAATCAAGAATTGAACCCCTAGACCGGGTTAGGACCCTATAAGTAGGGTGTGTCCCATCAATATTATCCTTTAGTGGGACAGAGGAGTTTTTATGAGCTTCAGATCATCTGGGAGGCATGATCTAAAAGGAGAACAAATAGGAATTAGAGAAGATTTCAGGACCTTAGATTCTATAGCCAAAGAACCGAACAAAAGAAAGAGAAACATTCCTAAATGCCTCACAGCATCTCCCTTATGAGTGTAGCATGCTATAAACCCTTAAAAGAGTCTTTACTCAACACGGCTTTATGGATACCCAATTGACCATGAACCTAGTGCTTTGATACCATCTTGTCACGACCCAAACCAAGCTTGGCCAAAACAAGTATATTAAATTCAACAAGAATCAAAGACCACCCCTAATACCCAAGCAACCAACTACCATACACCCCATGTTGGATGAATTCCAAACATATAACAAGATAAGAGAATATCAAATTAAAAATATTATACTAAGTTTATAATCAAAACCAACCATTCACAATGAAATAACCAACCAATGCCAATGAAAATACCAATACTGACATCAATACCAACACTGCCCATGTCCCAGTAATCCAACAAAGCCTCTCAAAATAAAAGAATATCCAGTCGGGACATTCCCTCGACCATAGACAAACCTAAGCCAAAAGAAGTAATAAAGACATAAATAAATCCATAGCATAAAAAGGTGTATTTCAGAGTATGGAAGCTCATCACTTCAGTCTTACTCAAAAGTTATCACTGAATCACCATGTCACTGAGCAAGAGGAGTAGAAGTATGGACGATTCCTCCATCACATAGATATATAATGTTTGAAGATGGTTATGAAAAGTGAATTCTAGCATATAATTCAAGGATAAAGATAAAGAAATATCATTAATCCAAAATCAAGTCAAGTCAATGCACATAACCATATGCAAATACATACATACATCCTTTTATATATACCATGTCGGGGTAGGAAGAAAGGTTTAGCCTGAAATTTAAAAAATTTAACTTGGATTATGTAGATTTATTGTTATAAGTCCACCCACGGGCTATATGGGTCCAGTGTTACCCCCTGAATGGGCCCTAGTGTATGTTACCCGCACGAACCAGAGATATCATAAATGGTCAAGGGTTCCCTTGTATCCTTTGCCCTCCATGATACATATATATATATATATATATATATATATATATATATATATATATATATATATATATATTGGGGGATTTCCTTGTACCCTACAAGATCATGGTCATCAAGAACAACCCTCATGTCAAAAAACATAAGTTCCCAATGTCCGTCCTTCGAACTCATACCTTCATATCTAGCTATCACAACCCCTATTGTTACCTAATTAATACATTTAACACATAACCAAACTACCAATTCAAGGAGTCAATTATTAAGGCATTATTAAGTGGTATCGTCATACCAACTATAATTTTCAAACAATGTTATCAACCAAGACTTAGGGGATTCCCGTGTACCCCGCAGACTCTATTATTAAAATCACTTGAGGGATCCTCTTAAACCATAAAATTTTCATAAATCATTTACTTAGGGGATTCCATTGTACCCCATAAGGTTTTCAAAACCATCCTTAACCATTTAATCATTTATACCATGCATTAGTTTTAAGAAACAAGCCAAGCCAAGTAATAATGCATAAACCAAAATCAATTATGCAAAAGGGTTGAGTTTATTACCAATTTTCTTGCCAAAACTATCAAATTGGGGATTCCATTGTACCCCTATTTCCATCCAATATTCCCATACACCCCAATGCATTTACAACCATCAATTCGAGCATAATAGTTTCATAAATATCATGGAAAAAATATTTAAATAATTTGCATTAAAACCCTCTACCCATAGTTCAAAACACAGCATCAATAGTTCATGAATAATACTTTAAATTACATTCTTTTATAAAATTAACAATGAAGGAAGTGTAACATGCCCGAAACACTAAGAAGTATGGAGAGAGACCACCCTTGGAATCCCCAATTGATTAAGTCAATGAAAACCCTAAGTTCTCTTGACCTTGAGAATTTAGAAGTGTTCTGAAAGCTTATTTATAGCTAATGATGCCCTAAAAAGTGATAAGATGTGGGTTTTAAGTTGGTCAATAGGGGAAATATCCAGAATGCCCTCAACTTAAAAGCTAGAAAAAGCCGCCTTTAGTTATGAGTCAACCCCTTGACTCGTGCCCACATATTACGACTCGTGACCGCGAGTCATAACCAAGACAGTGACTAGGACCCCCATACACTTCCCACCTTATGACTTTACCAGCCTACTCATAATAATATCTTACAACTCGTAAGGCCTAGTCATGAGCAACACAAAACTCAAATAAATTAAACACTGGATATCCTACGATTTGAACCTATGATTCGTAACATATCCTAACGGCTCATAGTGAGAAACTCATAATCAGAGCAGGGGTCCTACGACCTGTAACCATATCTTATGAATCATCACCAAGAGTCATGATCAAGGAAGTGAGCCCAAAGCTTAAGAGTTTTCAAGGACAAAAAATCTGGGGCATTACATCTCGAGGGTTCATTCAAAGAGTTTTGACTTGTGAATTTGCTAGTTTTAGCTATCATCTGGTCCATGTTCCTTTAATCGTTGCGTTTACAACATTAGGCACATGTTCGTGGAGCTCCACTTTCCCTACCTTTGTAGCTAGATGCTCGTATTTGTGAAGGATTATCTTATTTCATTTTTGCATTTATGACCAGAGGCTCACATTTGCAAATATTTGGGTTGGGCATCCTTGCAATCATAACCAAGGGTCCGCATTTGAAAAAGCCAATTACCTGGATATACTAAACCACCCCTTTTCAGCCCCAAATCATATTTGCTCAATTTTTTTGACTTCTAGATCTTGGATAAAGTTGATTTCAAAGGGTTTTCACAATTTTTTCCATGGGTAAGTTTCTAGATTTTTATTTTGTTATTTTCCATTAATTCCATCATAAAAAAATCTTTAATTTTGAATCTATTTTTGGGGTTTCCCTCGGTAAATTATTAAATGAGTTTTTCTTCTATTCAAGGTCTGATTTCTACTTGATTCTGCATGGATTTTTAACTATAGACTCCTTTTGATATAAGGAACAATATTTTTAAGTAAAAATTCTAAGTTTACCTTTTTTGTTTTTGGACTCATTTTCCAAACCCATTTTGGACCCATTATAAATAGGGTCAATACTGGAATCATTAGCGTTGTTTTGACCTGTTTATGACATATTTTCTTAGATTGGATGTATTTGGTAGTGATTCGAGGGAGTCAACCATTCGATTAATGCTTTGGATGGTGTTTGGACTTGTGGATATTAATCTAAGGCAATTTGAGATATACTTTGACTTTTTCAAAAGTGTTTATGTGTTGTATACTTTTTGTTTGTATTATTATGTTTTGTTTTAGATTAGAGGCCCTGCTTTGCTAATATGGCGAGCATCTCCGCAGGTATCAGAGTCTTTAATGGATTGAATTTAGATAAATACCTATTCTAATTTGTTTTGCTACTTGTAAGTACCTTTTGGAAGGATTGCAAATGGATAACTTGTTTTTCTTGAATAATTGATTGGGATTATCTATTATTAGTTTTTATCAGACTAGGTTACTTTTCAGGGGAAGTTAAGTTATTCTTACCTTGTTATGGAACGGTTGAGGTTTATTAAATACTTAGAGTATAAACGGACTTATATTAGCTTATGGGACTTAGTGATGAAACAAGCAAGTTTTGGATAGTCCACAATTTATTATTATTGGGATTTTTGTTTATTTTATGTTGCCCATGTGTAAAACTCCCAAATTTCATGCATTCTCTTAGTGGTTTAGTATGTATTTTAGTGTCATGAGAAATCCCTAACACGTTGTTAAATTGATAAGTATTTATTTCCTAGTAAAGTTACCGCGCCTAATCCTCATTCCCCTATAATTGGTATCAGAGCCCAGTTATTTACATAATACGGAAGTAGCATATATGTTTAAATTTAGATTAGATTTACTTGAGATTAATTTATATTGATTAATTATGAGAAGACCATTTAAAAACAGAGAAGCTTTTAGAAAAATTAAAGAATCTTTAATTAGTAATTATTCAAAATATATAAGTCTAAATATAACAAAAGAAAACCTACAAAGATTAGCCTACCTAATTACCTTAATATCTAGTATTGAAGAAAAATTAATAATCCATTTAAAATCTAGAAGAATGAGACACATACCACCTAATTATGATAAAATCAAATTTAGATACCCACCAAAATATTATAAATATGGTTTAAATGAATAAAGTACAAAAATACAAAGAATTAAAGAAAATAATATCTAAAAAACGTAAAGAATTAAAAATAAGGATAGAAAGACTACAATATAACATAATTGCCGGAGTTAGTAAAAACTCAATAAATGCACAAAAAGAAGAAATATCAAATTTAGAATCAACAATAGATAGTCTAGAATATGCATACCAACATGATCTATTAACAATTAAATAAAAAATGAACAAAGAAGAATTTATAATAGATGAAAAAATATATGAAAACCATTAAGGATTAAAAATAAAAATAGTATTTTCTAATCTAGGAAGATGGTATAAGAAAATAGGTGAACATTTATATTTAATTCTAGAAAAAGAAGAATTAAAATTAGAAGATAAATTGACAGCTATGGTGAGAATAGAAAAAGTAAACGAAGAAATAGATAGAAATAAAACAACAAACTATAGAAGAAATACGAAAAATAAAAGAAACTAAAAATAGTAGGATTGCTGAATTAGAAAAAGAACTACAAATGCTAAAAGATCTATATGAAAAAAGACAGAGAGAAAAAGAAGAAAAAGATAAAGAACAAAAATTATAAAATGAGATAAATCAATTTAAAGAAAAATTAGAAATAGACAATAAAGAAATAGAAACCAAGAAATTAGAAATTAATACAATAGATGTTAAAGAAATAGATAATTATGATACGGAAGATAGTGAAACATATACAGAAATTTTAAAAAATACAAAAAAATTAGAAATCAATGAAAAACAAGAAGTAATTAATGAAGAAAACTTAGAAAATAGAAACATAGAAATAAATATTCTTGATAAAAAAAAAGATAAAAATATAATACCTAGAACATCGGAAATAAGAAAACCTACATATTATAAGAATAAATTTAAAAGATATAATCTAAAAAATGAATATGACAAATGGACACCAAAACAAATAGTTAATAAAAATTACAACTTTTTAGACTTAGATTGTGTAATAGATACAGAAAAACAATACAATTATGGATAGGATATATGACAAAATAATTATTAGATAATAATATAAACGTAACAGATGTACCAGAATATATAGAAAGAACACTAATAGGAACAATGAAATTATGATTTTTAAATTTAACTGAAAATAGCAAGAAGGTATTAAGAACTAATAAACCTACAGAAGGAACATCATCAACAACTACAACTAAATTAACACCTATAGAATTATTAAAAAAATATGAAATAGCTATAAAAGACGAATTTAGCAGCATGGCAATAACAGAAGAAGAACAAAATGAAGAGAAAGATACAAATAGGAATTTAATGTTAAAATTAGCAATATGTAATATGTGTTACATAGATGAGTATACTTGCGCATTTAAAGAATATTATTATAAAGGAACATATAATACAGAAGAAAGTAAAGAAATAAGAAAATTATATTTTAGTAAATTACCTGAACCATTTAGTTCAAAAATAATAAAAAATTAGGATGAAGAAAAAATAGTAGATACTTTAGGAGCAAGAATAAAATTTTTACAACAATGGTATAAAAACCTATGTGAAAAATATAGAGAAGAAATAAAAATGGAAAAAACATTAATAAGAAATTTAGCATGTTGCAAAGATAAAATAGTACCTCAATTTGGATGCGAAAAAAAATATTATAAGAAAAGAAAAAGACATAAGAAATATAGGAAATACAAAAAATCAAAATATAAATATAAAAAACCAAGAAAAAGATATTATGTAAAAAATTATAAACATAAAAATCCATATAGGAAAAAGAAATCTATAAAGGAATGTACTTGTTATAACTGTGGATAATTAGGACATTTAGCTAGAGATTGTAAATTATCTAAAAATCCAAAAAATAAACAAATATCAGAAATAAAAATAGAAAATACAGAATATATGCAGATAGATTATATAGATTACGAATTAGAAAGTGAAGACAGTATATATGAAATTTCAGAGAATGAAACAGATAATGAAATAGAAGATAATCAAATAGATAGTAAATTAGACGAATTAAGTGACTGAAGAAGATATACAAATAAACCAAATGACTGAAGAAGATATAAAAATAATAACAAAAGAAGAATATTTAAATGACGAAGGAACAACTCAAAAAATAATATTTGATAACAATGTATTTGATGAAATAAAAGGAAAAGAGTTAGACTTAAGTGTAGAAAAAATATTTAAAATACCAACAATAAAAAATATATTTACTAGGAAAAGGAAGAATATTACGTAGTAAGTCAAAAGGAACATGTAATAGACTGCAGATATGCAAAAGGGAAAGCTAGTATCCCACTAGTAAAAAAAAAGGTTAATTAATAAAGAAATAAACGATATAAAAAGTAGAGGAGACCCAATAAAATATGTACACCTTGGAGGTACAGAGATATTAATAAAAGCATGTTTTAGAGAAGGAATAGATACACCAATAGAATTATATTTAGCAGATGATTGGATTACAAGACCTATAGAAAAAAGCATAATAACTGCGATTAAAGGAAATTTAATATACCAAAAATTTAAATTTATAATAAGTGAAAATTATTCAGTAGCAATAACAGATGAAAATATAGATAAATCATTAGTGTTATATTGGAAAATATCAAGAATAGAACTAACCCAGGAAGTAAAATATTTACAGCAAGATGTAAAAATCTATATGTATTAACAACAAAACATAAAATAATGGGAAAAAATAAAATTAATAAAATACAAATAGAAAGTCCTTTTGAATAATTCGTAAAAACAATTGATAATAATGATTATAGTTACAGAAATATAGACATAGAAGAAGATTTAGAAATAATAAATGATAGAATAAGTACAACAAAAAGAATAGCTTGTGAAAAACCAGAATCATCAAGCTCATAAAAAAGAACAAGTTATGAAACAAGTTCAACAGATAATTTAAACCAATATTACATAATGGGAAAGGTAAATGAAAAAGAATATGTAATACTCTTAAATACAGGACAAGAAAAAATTATATAGCAAAATATCTAGTAAAAAATGAGGAAATAAAATCTGATAATAATATATGCCCAGATCTACCAAGAAGCTTAATAAACACTAAAAATATAGCAGAAAAAAATAATAATAGGAGTTAGAAAAATGAAAATAGAATTTGAAATAAAGGAAGAAATGCAAAAAGCAGACATAATATTAGGAATTAAATGGCTAGAACAAGTAAAACCATATAATATAGAACATACACAATTATCTATAACACATAATAGGGAAAGATTATTCCTAAGAAGAGCTCTAACATGATATGAAAATATATGTATTAATGAAGATAGTAGTAGAAGGATATTATAGTAGATATTATACGCCTATGATAGATACAGGAGCAGAAGCTAATTTATGTAGATATAATTGTTTACCAGAAACTAAATGGGATAAATTAAAAACACCAATAATAGTTAAAGGATTTAATAACGAAGGAAGCTTAATTACTTATAAAGCTAAGAATGTAAAAACACAAGTATGGGATAAAATATTAACAATAGAAGAAATCTATAATTATGAGCTAACATCAAAAGATATACTTTTAGGAATGTCTTTTTTAGATATATTATACCCATATATAATAACTAGAAAAGGTTAGTGGTTTACAACACCATGTAAACAGAAAGTAAGAGAAAAAAAAGTTATTAATAAAATAAGAAAGAAAACTGATTGGATAAAAGGAAGTGAAACAATTACACAAAAATTAGAAAATATAACAAATACTGAAGATACAATAGAACTTTTCGTATTTTCAATAAATAAAAAAGGAAATAACTATATTTTTAATAAATAAGATAGAAATAATTAAGAAAAAATTAGAACAATTATATAGTGAAGATCCATTAAAAGAATGGGAAAAATATAAAACCACTATAAAAATTGAATTAATAAATAATAATAGCGTAATAACCCAGAAACCATTAACATATAATTTTGATGATTTAAAAGAATTTAAAATGCATATAGAAGAATTATTAGAAAAACAATATATACAAAAAAGTAATAGTAAACATAATAACACAGCATTTATAGTAAATAAACATAGTGAACAAAAAAGAGGAAAAAGTAGGATGGTTATTGATTATAGAAATTTAAATGCAAAAACAATGACTTATAAGTACCCAATACCAAAAAAGATATTAAAAATAAGACAAATACAAGGATATAATTATTTTAGTAAATTTGATTGCTAATCAGGATTTTACCATTTAATGTTAGAAGAAGAATCTAAGGAATTAACCGCATTTACGGTACCACAAGGATTTTATGAATGGAATGTAATACCATTTGGATATAAAAATGCACCTAGTAGATATCCACATTTTATGGATTGTTATTTTAAACAATTGCCTAATTGTATAGTATATATATATGATAAACTATTATATACAAACACCAAAGAAGAACATTTAAAATTATTAGAATAATTTACGGATATAATAGAAAAATTGGAAATAAGTTTAAGTAAAAAGAAAGATAAAATCATGAAAAATCAGATAGAATTTTTAGGAATACAAATAGATAAAAGTGAGTAAAAATGCAACAACTTATAGTATAAAAAAAAATTCGAAAAAAGAATTAGATACAAAAAAGAAATTACAATCATTTTTAAGATTAGTAAACCAAGTACGAGAATATATTCCAAAATTAGCAGAAAACTTAAAACCATTACAGAAAAAATTAAAAAAGGATGTAGAATATAACTATAATGAAAAAGATAAAAAACAAGTTCAGAAAATAAAATTACTTTATAAAGAATTACCAAAACTACAATTTCCAGATTAAAATAGAAAATTTATATATATAGTACAAGCAGATGCTAGTGAATGTAGTTATGGAGGAGTACTTAAATACAGATATGAAGCAGAAAAATTAGAACACCATTGTAGATACTACTCAGGTACGATCAATGAAACAAAAATAAAATGGGAAATAAATAGAAAAGAATTATGTTCATTATATAAATGTTTATTAGTATTTGAGCCATATATTGTATATAACAAGTTTATTGTACGAACAGATAATACAAAGGTACGTTGGTGGTTAACAAAAAAAATACAAAATTCAATTACAACAAAAGAGATTCGGAGACTAGTCTTGAATATATTAAATTGTACATTTACAATTGAAGTAATTAGTACAAACAAAAATGTTATTGCAGACTACATATCAAGACAAAGCTACACAGACTGATATAATAGAAGATGATGCTGTAGAAAAGATATTTAAAACCCTAACTACGCTTTCAATGAAAGTGGATAGTATGGGTAATGAAATAGAAAAGCTAAAGACTAATGAAGATAAACTGAAGTTTATAGCTAATTTCGTAAAAGGTATTCATTAATTTGTGTAGTTTATTATTTTATCCTATTGAAATTTTAGCAATTTTTGGGTAGTATGTTATTCTAACTTTGCTATATTTAATGCGGAGGTTTATGTTCTTTATCTGATTAACTAATATTTGTTGTTAATGTATAGGTAATTTTCCATCTATATTAAATAATTTTTCGTATGTATTAAATAAATCATTATCTGTATCTTCTATTTCTAAGGTTGATTTTATTTTAAGTAATTTTTCTTCTAGTTGTCTTTTTTCTATTTCAAGTTGATTTCTGTAATTAGATTCTTCATCTATCCAATTTTGCCTTTCTCTAATTTTTTTTTTATATTCTAACATTAATTTATTCTAAATAGTATCCATCTGAATCTAAGTAATAGTGATGTTCAAAATATATGTGTAAGTTTTTTATACTGTTTAATAATTCTTCCTCTTCATAATCTTATAATTTTTTCCATATTATTTTCTTTATGTCTATAATTTCTATATTTCTAAGTATATATAAAACAAGTATTTTAATATCATCTATCATTTAAGTTTGATTAAATGCTTTGTCGTAATATTCTCTAGTTGTTTGTTTTAGTCTAAGTAATTCTTGCATATTTTCATTAAGGAATTCTATATATTTTATATCATTAGTTTCCATGTATTTGTCTAAATTTGTTTTCATTTATTTTTCTACTAATTGTATATTTTTCATATCTTTTTTCCAAAATTCTAG
>NC_061120.1:77137499-77137825 GCF_002878395.1 Capsicum annuum | reverse complement strand
CCAAACTACAATTTCCAGATGAAAATAGAAAATTTATATATATAGTAGAAGCAGATGCTAGTGACTGTAGTTATGGAGGAGTACTTAAATACAGATATGAAGCAGAAAAATTAGAACACCATTGTAGATACTACTCAGGTACGTTCAATGAAACAGAAATAAAATGGGAAATAAATAGAAAAGAATTATGCTCATTATATAAATGTTTATTAGCATTTGAGCCATATATTGTATATAATAAGTTTATTGTACGAACAGATAATACAAAGGTACGTTGGTGGCTAATAAAGAAAATACAAAATTCAATTACAACAAAAGAGATTCGG
>NC_061120.1:77093105-77137399 GCF_002878395.1 Capsicum annuum | reverse complement strand
TCAAATGCTAATAAACATTTAGCATTTGAGCCATATATTGTATATAATAAGTTTATTGTACGAACAGATAATACAAAGGTACGTTGGTGGCTAATAAAGAAAATACAAAATTCAATTACAACAAAAGAGATTCGGAGACTAGTCTTGAATATATTAAATTTTACATTTACAATTGAAGTAATTAGTACTAACAAAAATGTTACTGCAGACTACATATCAAGACAAAGCTACATAGATTGATATAATAGAAGATGATGCTTTAGAAAAGATATTCAAAACCCTAACTACGCTTTCAATGAAAGTGGACAGTATGGGTAATGAAATAGAAAAGCTAAAGACTAATGAAGATAAACTGAAGTCTATAGCTACAAATCAAATAACTCAGTAGTGTGTAGAGCTATGTCGATCGGAAGACACTAAAATTCCAGAGCTAGAAGAAGACGTTGGGACATTCCTCAAAACCCATAATGTTTATCAATCTACTATTGCAAGTACAAGCAAAGGAGTTAGGGAAAACACAAATATGAACCTAAACAAGCTATTTGATAAACCATATATTCCAAATACATCAAAAGATCCCATATTTATACCTCCACAAATTACCACATACCGAGATAGTTTAAACCAAGACAAAAAGACCTACAACTACATAGCCCGAACATATATAGAAAATATCTACAATGTACAAACCTTTTTAAATACTAACCCAGAGCTATAAATATCCAAGAACCAGATACAGACTATATAACCCAAAGATTGACCGGATACAATAAGCTAATTGCTTTACCTAAAACCAAATCAAGTCTAGTTAAAAGTTGTTATGAATATGGACTACTCATTAATGTATATACCTCTGAAGGAAATAAGATATCCACTATACCGAAAATATATGAAGCATTTAGCATTTTTAAAAGAATAACCAAAGGTACCCTGTTTTTTATAAAAATTTACACGACACCAGCAGAGATATTATATGATGAAGTTAAAAAACCCATACAAGTTGTAAAGATAGGAATGCCACGAGATATGATTATACCACAAGATATTATTCCACAACCAGAAATACCTAGAATTGAGATACCAAATTTTATGCGAATAAAAGGATTATCGGACTATCTACAATTTTGCAAGAACTAGCAAACACATACCGCAACCAAAATCCCATCTGGAGTTATTATTCAAGAAATCATGTACTAATATATTCAAATTCAAAGGAATTGCAAGAAATAGATATGGAAACTATTAGGCAATGGATTTTAACGTTGCTCAAATCAGAGACGGAACCTATCACCAAAGCTATTAGAGAAAAGTTTATTTTAGAAGAATTATTAACCAGATATTGCAAGACAATTGGACATAAATATCCAGATCATAAATGTTCAAAATGTAATGGAGGAGACAATGATATCCCAGAAGTTCAGCTAGAATAGAAGAAAAATCAACCAAGAAGATAAGAAGCTGGAAGATACAAGATAAGAAGCAATAATGGAGATATGGAAAAACAGCAGATACGAAAAAGAGAAGATATTAATGGAGTAATAATAGAAGACAAGCTATTAAATTGTGAAAGCGACATGTAAACTTTCACAATTTGCTTTACGTAAATTATTAGAATCTTTTGTATAGGTTTTTGACTATTATTAGTCTAGGAATTAATAACTTTTGTCTTATTAGGAGACTTTTATAAAGTATAGTAAAGTAGATTAGGTAGATAATTTTTAAAGACTTTTTAAAAACATGTAAAAATAGGAATACTCTTGTAAAGTTTCAGTCTATAAATAAGAGGAACCGAAGGCATTGCAAAGCAAGCCTTCATGAGTTGAAGCACAAATACTCTCTCTTGTCCACAACAAATATTTTGCTTGGTTATTAAAAAATAGGTATATTTCAATGGAAAAAGCTATGAAGGAACAAAACTTAGAATTATCAAACCTACCCGAACAAGTATATTTATTTATGATTATGAATAGTTAAATTCATAATTTCCAACAATCATGGTATGATAAAATAAATTCATGTTAGTTACTTTATAGTAGAATTATTCGAAGAATAATATGTTAAGAAGTTTATTAGCAAAGTGGAAAAGGAGAAAAATCCCTAAGAACTATGCCATCCTAAAGGTGAAACCATGGAGGCAAGAAGCCGTGGTGGAGAGTAACCAGAGTAGAGGCACTTTTTAAGGGAAAAGTATTCAGATTACCATGCTAATAGTGACCAAAGAACACGTTATTTAAGAATAATCTAGTATATAGTAATCTAAGATGACCATATTTTGTTATTTATATGATTGAAGGAAATATTTTGAAAATAGCAATTTTATGAAAATGAATAATTATATATCTGATGTAATGGCAGATAAATTTAAAATACTTATTTTGTATGTGATTAAGGATATAGGAATAATAGATATAAGAAAAATCATATTACAAAAAATATTTGGTAAAGATTATATAGCTAGAATAAATTACATACCACATGTACCTAATTACTCTTATAAATACTTACGTACACATCAACTATGATAAATCACATATATCTAGAATTTTGGAAAAAAGATATGAAAAATATACAATTAGTAGAAAAGCAAATGAAAACAAATTTAGACAAATACATGGAAACTAACGATATAAAATATATAGAATTCCTTAATGAAAATATGCAAGAATCACTTAGACTAAAACAAACAACTAGAAAATATTATGAAAAAGCATTTAATCAAACTTAAATGACAGATGATATTAAAATACTTGTTTTATATATACTTAGAAATATAGAAATTATAGACATAAAGAAAATAATATGGAAAAAATTACAAGATTATGAAGAGGAAGAATTATTAAACAATATAGAAAACTTACACATATATTATGAACATCAATATTACTTAGATTCAGGTGGATACTATTCAGAATAAATAAATGTTAGAATATATATAAAAAAATTAGAGAAAGGAAAAATTGGATATATGAAGAATCTAATTACAGAAATCAACTTGAAATAGAAAAAAGACAACTAGAAGAAAAATTACTTAAAATAAAATCAACCTTAGAAAAAGAAGATACAGATAATGATTTATTTAATACATACAAAAAATTATTTAATACATATGGAAAATTTCCTATACATGAACAACAAATACTAGTTAATCAGATAAAGAACATAAACCTACGCATTGAATATAACAAAGTTAGAATAAAATACTACACAAAAATGGCTAAAATTTCAACAGGATAAAATAATAAACTACACAAATTAATGAATACGTCTTACGAAAAGAATAAATCATTAAACGATATTGAAACTAAACTATATAGTTTATACCTAGAATACAAAAGATTATATAGTACTAACGAAGATCCTAAAACATTAGATAATTTAATTACGATAATATCCAATTTAGAATATGAATTAAAAACAAATATCTTAAGTCAAGAAGATAAAAATAAAAATTAAACCAACCAATAATATACACAAAATAATCTACTTAAAAATAAATATTTATTACTTAATAACTATTTATTTCCTAGTAAAGTTACCGCGCCTAATCCGCACCCCCTACAATTGATGGACATAAATAACCAGATCATAAATGCTCAAAATGTAATGGAGGAGATAATGATATCCCAGAAGTTCAGCTAGAATAGAAGAAAAATCAACCAAGAAGATAAGAACGCCAGCTGGAAGATACAAGATAAGAAGCAATAATGGAGATATAGAAAAGCAGCAGATAGACAAAGAAAAGATATCAACTAGTATGAGATTCCTTTTTATTCAACTTCAAATGATCTTAAAACCTTGGATATAAAGTGGTTTGAAGTATAACATGAATCAAATGAAATATCTGTGAGTCTTTTTTCCAATGCATCTGATTTCACCTTAATCCAATGCTAGAGTATAAAGTTATGGTGTCTGTCTGCCAAAGATTGACAACCTGAGTTGACGAGACTTTAACTAGTTGATTACCCATTAACTTAAGTTTCCAACCTTAAACATTAAAGATTAAAAAGTCCATTGATTAATGACCTTATTTGACAAGTAACCAATGGGTTGATGGGTCGTCAACCAAGTCATCTGATGGGAAATTTCTGCAAATTATTTTATTTTCCTTAAGGGTAGTTTGGTTCTTTCCCTATCTCAAAATCCTCCCCCATGTCTTAAATCACTCAAAAAACACTATTTACATAGCATTTAGTAAGTTTTCATCTCTCTTTCTCCCCTCCACTCTCAAGAAAAATAAAATTAGGGTTTTTTTCCTAAAGTTCAACTTTCAGGGCTCCTAATCAAAGTTTCCTTCAAGAAATCGAGAAGTTCAGGTATGTGGGGTTTGAACAAGGGTTTTCTTTCATATTTGTTCCTAAAATCTTAGTTTTCATATGAATTTATGGATTTGGTGATTAGGGTTTGTACCCATATTACAAGACTTTAAAACTATGATGCTCCCTTATGAATTAAATGATCTTTATTACAAGAATTCATGGTTTACTCATGTTTTTACTCATATTCTTGATCTTATGAATTAAATTTTAGCATTCTAGACATGAAGTACCATAAATTGGTAAATGGATAATATTTTAGCTTGATCAGTTTACAAAAAATTCAGACATACAATTTCAAATTCAAAATGAAATTCACACATGTACTTATGCTTCTGAAATATAAACAGAAGCATATTGTAGTTTTAAGACTTGTATACTCATATGTTTATATTATGGTGAATTTCACTTATGTTATTAGCAATAGTATGATTTTAAGAGTGGAATAGAACTGAGGAGCGAGGGTTCAGCATATCTTAGTCCCATAATCTACGTGCCACTATAGGTAATCATTATTCAGCTTGCCCAAATAGACATGTATAGGTGATCACATTTATACGCCTTTAAACCCTGGCAATATATATCAGATCCTTTCGATGGGGGTGTTTACATTAAACTCCATGTTGCTCGCATGACTTATGTTAGTTAAGAGATTCTCCCACATAAATGTTAATTTTAAAAATAAAGTGTAATGACTCATTGACTTAACCGGATTATGCTTTACTACTTATGTATTATGATATTTTAGCTTTCACTTTTAATCATGAACATGGTGATTTTGTATATACTTGGCATGCATGTTTTTATTTTATGAAATATACCAGTTTTACTTATTGCATACACTCCCACATACTTAGTATATTCCATAAGTACTAACCACATATACGTCTGTATGGCTACATTGTTTCATAATGTAGGTTGCAGTTCTAGCTCACAAACTTATGATTGGATAGTTCATAACTTTTATCTAGCAGGTGATGGGTTCTCTTCATTCAAGGACTCAAGTTAGTTATTGCTCTAGTATTTTATTTTGATTTCTCTATATTTATTAGAGATAGTTGTGGGTCATGGACCAACTAGCTAAAGTCAATCTTAGTAAAGGCTTTATAGATAGTCTGTTAGAGTTGATGTATTCATTTCTCATTTTTATTTGTACAATCAGTGTTGTAAACTTTTGACAACCATGTATTAAAATATATCATCTCATGATTATGCTTCCGCTCAGTATGTTTAGCTCTCATACATGTTTAATCAATTTCTCATACATTATGGTAGTACCATGGTTAACATGAGATCACTCATGGTTCCAAGCACCGTATGACGTCTAAGCGGATAGTCTTAGAGTGTTACAAACTTGGTATAAAATCACAAGGTTCAGGTATCCTAGGGTGTCTAAAAGCTGTGTCTAGTAGAGTCTTATTTATAAGTGTGTTGTGAACCACACTTATAATTAAGAGGGTACTAGGCATTTAGGAAATATTTTCTTTTTCTTATACTCTAGACCATGCAATAATGTTGTCCTCTTAGAAACTTATGTCAATTAGTGTGTTACTCCAAAATCCTCCAATTATGCCTTATCTTTGTGTTAATTTAAGTGGTAAATGTTGATTCCTACTGATATGATACTCTCACAATAACTATATGAAATTGCATGAAGGGCTTGAGAGGAGCCCACTAGTGCTTTTTAAGTCCTTCAATTTAAAATCTTATGTCTTTTTACATGTGAATCATGTAGTTAAGACAAAATATGATATGCATTCAGATTCATCTTTAAATCTTTATTCTAGATTGCGTTTATGAGAAAAAAAGGTATGTACCTAGATTACTGAATAGAGTTTTCATTCAAGAAAAGGGGAACTTAGAGTTGTATGATCCATGAGTAGTAGAACAATGTCAGAGTTAGGAGTATGAATTTTGAAGTGTAGTGACAAAAAAGATATGGATAACAATTGGTTAAAAGCATATAGATAGATCTATGTATGCTATTAAGTCAGAATTAAGGTGATATGTCTTTGGGTGTTAACTAAGGGTATTAAGTAAGGTGTAGATTTCATGGTGGAAGGTAGAGACGAAGTTATTAGTTATGGTAACTCAGAGTATGCTTGAACGAGGAATGAATTTCTTGATGGCATTTCATTGTTTTACAAAAGTATATATCATTAATGAAAGTTTTAGGTGGTTAAGGATTGATAATCTAAGCTTCCCTTTATGATCGTGAAATGAAATTGGTTGATGCGCATAAAGCTATGAATATAATTTAGATGTATGGATGGATAAGTAGTAGTGATATGTGTAGGGAGAATTTCTCATTGATTGCTATTAGATAGACCATAAGATCAGAATTAATTATTATTATCATGAAGTTTTAGTGGACTAGTATTTCTTGATGTTTTATTTTATAGTTGCCAAGCAAGAATAATATCTGAAGTTATGTTGCTAATTATGTCTAGTACTGGACACTAAGTTTGAACAATAGATGATCATCAAGGTGGAAATAGTGATTGTTCATGATAGTGATGCTAGTTATATGGAAGTGAGCTAGTAGGCTTGAAATAATGTATGCAAGAATTTAAGTTCATTCATTCACAATTAAGTATGATGTCGTACGTATGATAAAGAGTTGTACTCAAGTAATACATGGCTTCATAATATTTTAAGATTATTAGGTGTTGTGTGTGCTTAGATAGTATCCTTGAGCTGCAACGTGTGAATAAGTCCAGTTATATAGTATATGGTGCTCTTAATAGAGCTAAATGAAGGAGTTATAGATAGATAATGTTGAATCTTTTGGTATAATTTTAATTCTCATGGTTTTGGGGGAAAATATGAACCTAGAAGTGTGATATTAGTAAAGTAAGTTGAAAAAGGGCATATTGTGTGTTTATAAAGGTAGGTATGTTTGCCAAGATGAGTGTAACTATATCATGAAAATTATTGAAGCTAGAGAAAGTTAAGGGTGTTATCTATGAATGGAATATTCAAGAATAAAGTTAGTATTTTCCAAATATAGGTTATCTTGGCGAGTCGAGTATTTTTGTATAGATTGTAAGAGTGAAGAAATTATGGCTGAATATTAAGAATATGGACTAGGCCCGTAAGTTTAGAATGTAGCTTTGATCTAAAGTGGAGATAATAGAGTGAAGAACCAAATCATTTATTTTGAATTAGACTGTGATGCATGTCAATAAGAGTTATGATGAGAATAGTGATCCATTCTGACTCTAGAGTATTCCTCAATTTTCTATCATTATGGCACCCTATCCATGTCTTGCGTGATAGAGACACACCCGTGACCAATGCTTATATATTTCATATATATATTCATGCTCGTTCTCTAGTTCATAGTAAAAGAAATAATAGATTCACTCTATGATCATGAATCTATAAATTTCGATCCTATGTGAAGTAACTTTTGATAAATATGAATCCATCTATCATAGTATGCTCTGTTCCCTGAACTCACAATACATCATTAATGACTAGAGAAATCACGTTATGTCATGTATGTCCTTAATTTTGGTTTGTTTAACAAATTCATGCCTATGATACTCTATTCCTTAGTCCATAATAAAGTGTCAAAGTTATGTATAGTATTCTTTCGTGCTTTAGGTACCCATGTTCTATTACTTTAGTGACCCTCCTTATGTTAAGCTAATGGTAATGAAAATGGATGAACAATGATTTAGATAGGAGAGAGTAGATGTTCGTTATTAGCAAAAATTTGTGTGTTCTTTTTTAATTTAAGGTCATAAGTATAGAGGGAGATCGATGCAAAGTTTTGGTACAAGTAATAGTTAGTTAAGAAGTTTTGGTGTGCCTTTTAGGAAATAGTCCATAAAATTGTTATCGACAAAGGTATTAGAGAATATGAGAAAATTCTTAGATGATTTGGTTGCCTAGAAGTTATAAGTGGTTATAATAATAGGCTTGAATGCATTATTGGTATCCAAGTGGATGAATGCATTGTGCACTAACGAATTCCTAATTAAAGATCAAAGTTAGTTGTTGAAGTAGTAAGAAGTATTATTCTTTAGATGAGAGCTCTAAAATGACATAGGATATTGAATCATGTAGTTTAGACTAATATTATTGTGTCATGTACAATACCTTGTGACTCTAAGTTAGGCTTGAACATTGTGAGATAATGTAGTTTGACTCAAACTTTGGCAGGAGCAGTCACATGTACCCGTGTGAAGGTTATTCATTGGATCAAATGAAATATAGTATTTAAGAGGAAAAGTATAGTTGAAAAGTGTGTTTGAGAAGTGTTGTTAAGCTTGAAAGTTAAAAGTTGCATCTCTTAAGGAATAATAATCCTATTCTTGCTTCTGGTCTATAAGCCTATATTACATGATATATAGTTTTAACCAAAGTATGTCTCATATTTGAATCTGTACCATCTCTATTATATGAAACTATATCAATAGATTAGTCTAATTAGTCCTAATTTCATATTTGAATGCCATACTCGGAACATGCCTAAAATTTCTTTCCCTCGATTATTATTATAAATTATGATAAGGAGTATCAGATGAAACTCATATTCCCTTCTTAGTAACTCTTGGAAATTTCATCGCATTCGATATCACTTCACAGTTCTATGTGTACGAGTGTGTCATGAATGCTTTCATGGAGTTCTAAACTCTCAACATGAATCAACTCATTATTGTTCATCAAGTCAGCTTAGAAATCAGTTTCATGTTAGGGTTTTTATATTTTTAGCTCAACTATACCCTTCATTTGCAGACGTGATGGCCAAGTACACTTATTTATTCATTCCTAGCAATGATTCAACATGAGTGATAGATTTTCCTCCTAGCATCACCCTCTTCTAATTTTATGTCATCTTTTTACCATACAATTACTATGTATGTGTTCATGTTTTATATGTATCAATTGAGTCAGTACTCTATCCAAACGTTATTCTAGTTATGAAACATGATCAATTTTAGAAATTCAGTTTCCTGTTAATAACTACATATTTTTATCCCAATATTAGTCTTCATTCAGGGGAAAATAATCTCAAGGAGTAGATATTATAACACTCCCAAAGTTCATGTATGTTCTTAGTGGGTTAGTATGTGTTTTAGGATCATGAGAAATCCCTAAGATGTAGTTGAATTGAAAACTCCCCTTTCTGCCAAGTTTTGGTGTGAGATTCTTTTTTAGTCAACTTCAAATGATAATAAACCCTTGTATATTAAATAGTTTGCAGAATAAGATCTATCGAATGGAATATCTTTGATTCTTTTTTCCAACGTATCTGATTTTACCTTAATCTGATATCAGAGTAGAAGGTTATGCTCATTTTACCTGAGGGTGTCAGTCTGCCAGAGATTGATGACCTGAGTTGATGAGCCATCAACAGGTTGATGATCCATCAACTGAATTCTTTAACCTAAACCATAAAGATAAAACAATGGCCATAAAAATAGAACTATAGGTGTGGTCCCTACATTTAGTTAAAACGATCTTGGATAAAACTCTTAATGGTTCCATTGAGTCTAGAACTTCGAATTTGGTATGATAGCATATTTTGTTTGAGCGAGCGGGTTTCTAAAAGAATCCCATGCACTCAGTAAAATTGTATTTTAGACATAGCAAAATTTTGTGCATGGCACCTGAAAGGACCACTTCAGCTTCTATTGGGGCGCTTTAGCACCCATGGGACATTCTAGTGGCCTTATCCCTTTGCCCGTACTGGACCTTAGAGCCAATGGCTGCTAAAGCGGTTCCCGCTTTAGCGCCATTGAGGCCGCTTTATCAGAACCCACTGCTATCGCCAGAATGATTTAGTGGTTGTGTTGCCACTTTAACGGTAGATGCTTTAGCACCTAGGTGTCTGCTTTAGCAGAACCTATAGCCTTTAATTGCTCTCTCCCTCACCCAATTTTCTATCACTTCTTCCACCATTTTTACACTACATTGAGAGCTCAAAGAGGGGAAAAAATGGGAAATCATCCTCCTAGCTTGAGGTAAGCTAACCTAACTATTCTTAGTTATTTCCCATTATTTTTTCCTTCAATTTCCATCCCAATTCTTGTTAATATCCTTAGAAATTAGGTCTTAAATTGCTAAATTCTGAGGGTTGATTTGAGACCTGATTTGCGCTCTGTTTGTGCTCAACTTTTGAGCATACCTTCCTTGTTGTTTGATGAACTTCGTGGTGGGTTCAATTTTAGATTCCATTTTTAGGGCCCGTGGTCTCGTTCTTGACTTGAATTTTGACCCTACCCTTAATATAGTAATATGAGTCTTGGTTTTCTCCTAGAGATGTATAGATTGCTATTTTTATAGTGTGACGACATTTCAAGATCGTGGAGTGAAGATGGATAATTTTTGGATGATTCAATGGTTGCGGTTCAGCTTCAAGGTAGGCTTTTATCTACTCTTATTCTCGAGATAGGGTTTATATTGAATGCTAGACATAGATATTAGGATATGACGGTGGGTAGAACACCATTACTTATCCTAAATTTGAGTTTGGGGGCTAGAAGGGTATTTCATCCTTAAGTTGAAATACTTATTATACTTCTATATCCTGTTACCTTCTTTATAGATAGAACTATTTCATAGTATGATTATGATATTATTCTAGATACGAAATAAGATTTAGGTATTGGAAGCATGATTAGTATGATTGTTGATATTTAGACTATTTAGGTTATCGTGAAATCATATATTAGTAGTAATTAGCTTAGTTACTCATATCTTAGGTGAAGTTGGCTTCATGCCTTATGTTTGGAATAGAAATGCCTTAGTTGCTTAAGCTATGTGAATTTCTTTAATGACTCATGTTATGGTAGAATTGATCTAATTTGTATAAGTTAGGGGAAATTGGATTAGTTGCTTTTCTTTTAGGTGGGATTAACTTAGTTGCTTGTGATTGGGAAGAACTATTATCTTAGGTCTATTTATGGCTTATTCAACATCTAGAAGTTAATTTAGATATATTAGCCTATGTCGAGATAGAAGCTTGTCTAAAATGGATTTTAAGGATTAGAAATGGGCTCTTCCAGCCTATCTTAGGCCATGACCTATGTTAACTTTTGTAGACTTATTTATGCATGTTAGCATGATTAGACTCAGTTGAGGTTAATGAACCCTTAGTATAATGTTTAATATGTTATTTGGTGGATTGTAATGGTCTTTCCTCGAATTAACATATTTTGGCTATGCCAGTTATATATATTGGTCTTGAGGTCGTGATTACGATATTGGTTGGGTTTCGGGAAGTATTCTATCCTTGTAAAGGAAATGGTCATAGTTTATAGACATATTGATTCTTATAACAATATTATTTGAATACTAGTGATGGAAAGCGTAGATTTGGTATAATCATGATCACTTAGACGGTAAATGGTATGATTCCAACTAAAATATGGCTTAATTACCCTTTTCCTAAAAATGGATTTATTCTTACTTTTCACATTTAAATCAGATTTTTTCATAACAAGAATTGTACCATATTAATAAAGAACTTATGAGCCTTTAAGACTAACAATGATGATCTTAGATATTTGACCGAGATAGATTTTGGTCCATAGTTTTACTTCTGCTATTTACCTTGGTCGATAGAGATTCTTACCCTTTCTATATTCCTATAATGATTTAGTCCCAAAGTTTACTCCAGGAAATGGATTTATGGATTTACACTCTCTTATCCATGGTTCTATGCGTGTATTTATATACATATACACACACACATACACATATATCTCCAATACTGAATGACTATGCGATTGATAATATGAATTCCGATTCAAGTCTAGCTATTGATGATGATATTAATGATATGAGTTTATACACTAGGTTACTTTGTGCAATTTGGATCAATTATGATACCATAGATTATATCTTGACATTTCTTCTTGCATGTGCATTGCCTATTATCGGTATTCCCAATAACTATCAACCTTATTGGGTGTTTCATAGGTATAGGTATGAGTGCTACTTTCATTATATTATGTGCAGATTATATTTACCAGCCTTATAGAGGATTGCATAGGTATAGGATTGGACTATTGTTGTTGAGTGTTGATTGGGACTTTTAATCCTATGATAGTGATGGTTTATGAAAGGCTCGATTATGTATTGTTTGTTTGGACTAGCCAATTACTTTATATTGTTATTGTTATTATTATGGTTAGTATGTGACAGGTTGATTATTGGACTGATAGTGAGATTTGAGATATGATTCTAATTCTCTTTCCTTATGGTTATGTTATTACGCATAATTATCCCATGGTTAGGCCTTATGGCTTTAGATCCTAATATTTTGATTCGTTTATTTATGGTTTCTTTATTATGGTAAGTATCTTATGTTTAGATGTATGGATTAGAGACCCTAATTATTCTAGGACTAGTTCTTACTACGATTGGGAGGCTTGGAGATGGTAGTGTGATGCCTTAGTTTGTACCTTGAGCTAACCTTGTTAATATACATATATATATATATATATATCTATGTGTAGCTATGGTATTACCATATATCTTCTTCATCCTTCATTTATACATATTGTATATTCATTCCTTGGCCTTGTATACTATTATTTAACCTTTTCTTACCTGTTGTTCATATATTGGATAATAATATATGGTATAGTGTTGAGGTTTCTATGTAATGACTCTTTTAGGTCATTTTCCATATTCCATATATTTTCGCTGTTAGAGATTCTCTATAGCTACTTGAAACTGATAGTTCGATTATTGGGCAGTTCGTTTGGGTTTTAAAGCTAATTCTCTATTTAGAAGTCTTTACTGGTTCCAAATGGCAACTGGGTGAAAACTTTAGAAAAAAAATCCTGTATTCAAATTTTGACTGCGCCAGCAGCCCCAAAATATTAATTTTAGGCTAGGTAGACCTTTGGTTTGGGTCCTGAGGCACCTGGGCTCATTTCAACCTATTGGTTGGAAAATTGAGAAATTTGAAATATGGGTATGGGACCCATATTTGGTCTAAACAACCTCAGATAGAATTTTTGAGTGCGCCATCGCATTTGGAACATTGAATTTAGTGTTGGTGCATAGTTCATTTGAATATATGGGATTGTGAACAAATCTCGAGTACCTGATCGGGCCTATTTGGACTTGGAGAATTTGGTGCAACAATAAATATGGTGTCATCACGATTGAACTTCTTTGTATTACAATTGCAACTTTGTGTGAAATAGATATGCTGCGATCGTGATTTATCATTTAGCTTATTTTCACCCATTTTAGAGTAATGATTCCTTGAGCTTATATGAATGTTGGGTTGGTTTCGAAATCACAATTTTAGTAAGTGGGACCCAAATGGGTTTTTTGAGGTGATTTTTGGATTCGAAGTACAATGGTGCAATATGGGCATCAATGTTCTTGTATTGATGAGTAATGGTATTTTTGATAGTTTGGCATCTTAAAGAGGCTTCTTGGAAGGGAAAAGCAAAGGTTTAGCGGTTTGTTGGCTTTCTTTGGTGATGATATAGTCTAGGTTTATCCCTTGTTAGATTGAGCGATATCATCTTTTGATTATGATACCTTGGTAGATTGGGATAGGCATTAGGTGTTTGAGTGATGAAATGGAAGACTTGGGGTTATTTTAGCCATTTAGGTTACTTGACACCATAAGCTTGGAGCACTTAGTTTGTTCCTCATAATTTAGGTGAATTAGGCTTCATTACTCATGTTTAGCATGGGAATGCCTTAAGCCTAGTTCGAGTAGAAATTCGCGTAAAATGGAACTTGAGTATTAGAAGTAGACTCTTAACCCATTTTAGGCTATGACACATGTTAGCTCTTTGGTAAAACCATTTGCACTTATTACACTTTTGGAAATGTGTATTGAAGTAATATTGAGAATTATTGACACTTGATGGTTATGTTGGTTAATTTTAGGGTTGAAACATATTGATTATTCTATAATTTATGAATATTAATGATACTATTTTTGATGTGGATTATATATATATATATATATATACACACACACACATCCTCGGTTTGAATCAGTAAGATGATTATGTTGTCGTTTATATACATACCCGATTTGAGTCCAGAGCATGATTATGGAACTATTGATTATTTATTAATTCAAGTACGAATATTGATTATATTTATCGGTTTAAGTCCAGCTATTGATTATTTACTGGTTCAAGTTTGGATATTAATTATATTTACTAGTTCAAGTCTAGTTATTGATTATATTTATCTGTCCAAGTTTGACTATTTATATTTACTTGTTCGAGTTCGGATATTCATATTATGATATGATTATATACTTTTTGTTATTAATGATATTGGGATGTGAAATTGAAGGTAGTAATTTGGCTAAGTTGGAAAATGAGAAAATGGTTAAAATGTGGTATTACATAAATAGATTCTAGTAATTGAATAGATTGGTTAATAAGTTATGATTGTCTAATAAATGGTGATTAGTGAACAATAATAGAAAGGTTGTTAAATGATGGTAACATTATGGAATGTGGGAAAATTGTGGAAGGATGGTTAATGACAAGGAAGGTTAGTTATAATATTAGTTGATTGCTTATTCTTCTCTTGAGTGTACTTTCAGCCGTATGGGAGGGTATGATGAGTTCTTTATTTTTCTGCACCTATTGGTGTATAGGAGCCAATTCTATAGTTTGTGATTTCTTGTATGATATTATGTTACATTATGTTATCATTTCAATTCATTTGCCTATTAAGTACGGTGATGTTGGAGATGATCCAGGTTCGTTTCTATACCTTGACTTAGTTATGATATCTTGCATTTTATCATACTTATATTATGATTTAGCTTAGTAAATTGATGATGCCTACTGAGTACCCATTACTTTGGCACTCATACTACAATTATGTATCTTTTTGGTGTAGGTACAAGTACTAGCTGCCGCCATTGAACATTATTCGTGTGGTGATTGATTTTTAGAGATAGGGTGGGGTCTTGGAGTTTGAGTCAACTATTTCCCTTTATCTCTTATGTAGTCTTTAGTTGTTAAGACAGATGTATAGTCTATTTTAGATTTTAGAGCTGTATTGATACTATTAGATGCTCTTGTACTGGCTCTACCAGGTTGTGGGATTGGTATCTTGTATTGATTGTTTAATCTATCTTGAACCTTTGTTATTTATAAATTATGTTCATGAAATTTTGCCTATGTTGGGCATTTCCTACTGAATTAGCCCTTTATGTTAGCTCTAGGTTATGGTTTAGCTTTTTTACTCATGGGATTTAGTAGGTGCCATTATGACTCATAAATAGAGTCATGACAAATTGGTAGCAGATCCTACGCTACACTTGTATTGTTGGTATAAGAGCAAGTGTCTAGTAGAGTACTGTAGATTAGAATGATGATGTCTATTTTCTATCTTCAGGATGCTATGGGACATTCTTAGGATTTCTTCACTTCTTTCACTTATATCGTGCTAAGAGTCTGGGTTGGTTTGTAGAATTATTCATTTGACTTTACTCTTTTGTAGATGGCTAGGACATGTGCTACCGTTACACGAAATAAGGCTCTCGAGATCAAGCCTAGGAATCCTGCCCCTATTTATGGATAACCTAGAGGTCGTGGACAATAACGTAATATTTCCCCAGCTAGGGAAAAGGATAAGACTCTTTCCCCAGGTTTTATTTTCGCTCCTGGGCCAAAAATTTTTCCGCCACAGCTAGTGGTGGGCCAGGGATTAGTGCAAGATTCACTGGGGTTTATTCATTATTCATTGCTCAGATATACATTGATTTATCTTTTAGGGATAGTTGGAGGTGTGTCATCAGATAGTGCATAGTCTATAGAGTAGAGTGGTACTAAGGTAGGGATGTAACCTGTAGCTGTGGCTCTCAGAGTTGAGGTTCTTCCTACACCAATAGTTGTTCAACCGATAGTTGCTCAACCAGTGCTTGACCTACCTACTATGTCTTCTAAAGAGCAGAAGATGTTGGGTAGATTCTTGTAATTGGCTTTACCTAGGTTTTCTGGTGCACCAGGTGAGGATGCATATGATTTTTTGATTTCTTGTAAGGATAGGCCTTATAATTTAGGCCGTATTGAGACTCGTACTATGGATTACACCATATTTTAGTTGGATTTGACTGCTCATCATTGCTGGAGAAGTTTTATGGATTCTAGACCAGCTGGATCTTCTCCCTTAACTTGGGCTCAGTTTTTCGAGATATTCATAGAGGAGTACATGCCTCACAGCCTTAGAGATTATTTGAGGGATCAATTTTTGATATTGGAGCATGGCTCTATGGTGGTTGTAGAGTATGAGGCTTCTTTTAATGAGTTGTCTAGATATGGGACTTCTATTCTTGACACTAAGTATGAGAGTTCGCTGCTTTGTTAGAGGGTTGAGACTTTCCATTCGTATGTCTACTCAGAGTTTAGTTACTGTAGGTAGGTATGTTACTAAGGTTTTGGATCACGCTCGGGTGATGGAGGAGATCTATTTTGAGTCCCAAGGGAGAAACCATAAGAGGCCTAGATTTTAGGGTAGTTTCAATGGGAGCCATAGTAGTTCCCGATTTAGAGTAGTAGTTCCCATGGTGGGTATTCTCTGCGTCCATCCTATTAGTCTAGTCAACTGATTTAGGCAACTCTTCCGATTACTGATGGAGGTCAGTCTAGTGCTAGTGATTGCGCTGTTCAAGTTGGCGGTCAGTCTTCGAGAGGTTCATCTTTTGGTCATTCTAGTCGTGGTGGTTACTCTAGGCCAGCCATATTTGTTTGTTTTGGTTTCGCTTTGGGTTTATGTTATAACTGTGGGTGTCTTGGTCATTATTCTCAATAGTGCCCTATTCATGGGGTGATTGTTACTTTAGTTCAGAGTGTTCCCCCTATTAGAGTAGTTCACCCCTCAGCTAGAGGTGGCTCTTATGGTCGTCGTGGTAGTTTTTAGGGTACTCGAGGAGGTTCTCAGGAAGGTAGGATAAGAGGTCGGTTATGTGCCCAGCCAATTGGTGGGTATGGTCAGTTTTATGGAACACCTGCTTGACCCGAGGCTGACACTTCAGATGCCATAGTTATAAGTATGATTTTGGTGTGCCTCTATTCGGCCCTTGCTTTATTTTATCCTGGATACACTTAGTATTATATATCTGCTTATTGTGCACTACAGTTAGAGTTGTCTTGTGACTTATTATCTATGGAATTATGCATATCTACTCCAATGGGTGGTTCTTTTGTAGTGGATTGGGTTTTCAGAAAATGTGTTGTGACTATTAGCAATGTGACAGCACCCAAGTGCACACACAAGTGTATGTGGTCTACCAAGTAAAATAGTGTCCTTCGATAAAGCCGAGTATCGATCCCACAGGGACTTGTTCTAATAACTGTTTGATTTCAATTCACACTTTAGATTCAATTGATTCAAGAGTAACCAAAAGAGATTTTGTAATTTGTAAAATAAAGAAAAGTAAACAATAGGGAAAATAAAAGTCTTGGAACAATCCATGGAGTAATCCCAGGGTTAAAGCACTTTGAATAATCATACTATGTTATTGAACTTCATTCGTTAACTTTCTTATCTTAGTTGTTGATAAGTAGGGTTAATTTCATGATCATGGTCTCCCAATCTCTAACCGTTTACCTAACTTGAACATTACAACTAGATCATTGAGCAGGGATGTAATAGTCCAATTAAGTTCTTTAAGCTATCATCATACATGTGAATCAAGTAAGGCTTCTAGGTACATCCCTGTCCTAGATGCTAATTTGAATTCCTTATTTCATAAAAGAATACAAACCATACTTTGTTCATTCCCATTTTCTATCTCCCTATTTTCTCTCCCGAGATCACAAGGGTGACAATAGATGTATTCTAAGGGTGATCAATCCTCAAAATAATTAAAAAAGAATAAACAAGCAACCAAATATAATATGCAAATTAAACAAAATTAATCCAAAAAATAGTACTCACGTTCTTGGCTTTAACTCTAGAAAGGGAGTTTTTAGCCACTCATAGTCATAATCAACTTCCAAATAATTGTATGAATGATTAAAACCATAAAAAAACTAAATTAAAAAATAAAAACCTCAAAATAAAGTTGTAGCAACCCTTCAATGCTCCCAGCTATTCCAAGATGCCCAAAATGGGTTTTAACATGTTATATTTATAAGAGACCAATCATAAACATCATAGGATTAGGTTTTCACGCTGTCCCTTTGTAACTGAGCACAATTTTCCCACTTTTATCATCATTGTGTTGCACAAGGGTGTCCTTCTCTATAAACCTATGATTTTGTGCAGTCGTGTTGAATTTCTAGAAGTGAAAATTTCTGATTTTCCCATTACTGCAATGTACCATGCCCACCATCGTTATTATCACCCTATCACGGTGAGATACTCCCAAGCGTCAAATTCTCCTCATGTGGTCTTATGCTTTTGTCAGTGCACTCCAAGATTTTATGTGTTGTTTTCACTTGATTTAAGTCTTGTAAATCTTCATATATCATCATAATCATCTCACCAAGATAGCTATAACATTTCACACCCTGAATTAAAGCTAAACAAAAACACAACAATCACGACGATAAACTAGTAACTTAAGCTAGAAAACTAGTTTTCTTGTCTAGACCCAAAATGCTCAAATTGAACCCAAACTCATATGAAAACACCACTAAAAATTGTAAGCACATACATGGAAACTTAAATGCACTTTTATAATACTATCAACACATAACAAGAATTATCCTTAAAACAAGGCTAAATAGGCTAGATAGCAACGCTAGCATAAATACTTCCAACATCATAATGTTTGTACTTGTACTGATCTTATTATTCTAGATATGGTGGATTTTGATGTGATTCTATTCATGGACTGGTTATCCCACTATCATGCGGTCATGGATTATTTTTCCAAGACCATTACCTTAGCCATGCCCGACGTACTCATAATTGTATGGTAGGAAGCAATTAGACGCGAGCCAATGGGGATTATTTCTTATGTTCTTGCTACAAGTATTAATTTGATGGGTTGCGAGTCTTATGTAACTTATATTTGTGATACTATTATGGAGATTCTATTTCTTGACTCTTTTCCTGTTGTTTGTGAGTTTCATGATATATTCCCTATCGACCGCCTAGAATTCCTCCTGCCCGTGAGATTGATTTCGCTATTGATCTTGAACTTTTCACCCAACCAGTATCTATGGCACCTTACCATATGGCTCCTACAGAGCTTAAGGAGCTGAATTCTCAACTTTAGGATTTCCTTGGTAAGGGTTGTATTAGATCGAGTGTGTCCCCTTGGGGAGCTCCTTTATTTTATATGAAGAACAAAGATGGTTCCATGCGTATTGATTATAGGTATCTTAATAAGGTGATGGTGAAGAACCTTTATCCTATTCCTCGTATTGATAATTTGTTTGATTATCTTTAGACTACTATAGTATTTTCTAAGATTGATTTGAGTTCTGATTACCATCAGTTATGGATTCGAGCTGAGAAAATCCCAAAGAAAACTTTTAGGACTCGTTATGGTCATTATGATTCTTAGTGATGTCATTTGGGTTGACTGATTCCCTAGTCACATTCGTGGATTTGATGAACTTAGTATTCAGGCCTTATTTGGATTCCTCTATGATTGTGTTCATCGACGACATCCTTGTGTATCGATAAGTATAGAGGAGAATGCACATTATCTAAGGATCGTGCTCCAGAGTTTGATAGATCATGTTCTCTTTGCCATGTTCTCTAAGTGTGAGTTTTGGCTTGAGTTGGTGACATTCTTTAGATATATGGTGTCTAAGGATGGAATTAGGGTAGGCCCAGCTAAGATTGAGATGATTCGTGATTGGGATAGACCTACATCTCTGACAGAGGTTCATACATTCATTAGTTTGGCAAGTTATTATAGGAGATTCATCGCGGGTTTTGCTACTATTTTAGCCTCTATGACCAGATTGACTCAGAAGGAGGTTCCTTTCTGATGGTCCAAAGAATGTGAGTCAATCTTTGGAAAGCTCAAGGATTTCCTTGCTTTATCTCTTATTTTGGCTCTTTCTATTGAGGGTGAGGAATTCACCATATTCTGTAATGCTTTCGGTGTTGGTTTGGGCTATGTTTTTATACAATAGAGCTATGTCATTGCCTATGCTTCTAGATATATTATGGTGCATGAGCTTAACTTCCCCACCCATGATTTGGAGTGGGCGATGGTAGTTTTTGCGTTTAAGATTTGGAGGCATTATTTGTATGGCGTGCATTGTGAGATTTTCATTAATTATTGCAGTATTTAATATCTTATGACCCAAAGAGAGCTAAATACTAGACATCATAGATGGATGGAGTTTCTTTAGGACTATGATATTTCCAGCTTGTATCATCCAGGCAAGGAAAATATAGTACAAAATGCCTTGAGTTGGAAGACAACCAATATTGGTAGCTTGTCTTGCATTTCAGTTTCTCAGAGGCCGTTGGCACAGTACATTCAATCCTTACCCAACTTTACAGTTTGCCTTGATATTTCAGATCTTAGGAGGATTTTGGATAGTGTAGAGGTGAAGTCCTCACTATTTGAGCAGATTCAAGATTGTCTGTTTGAGGATAGTAAGATTTGCTTCCTTGAGATCAGGTGTTAAGTGGTGTGTTCAAGAGGGTCAACATAGATTTTGAGGGTGTTTTGAGATTTGATGGTCGCATTTGTGTTGCGCAGATCGATGACTTGATTTAATTAATTTTTCGTAAGGCTTATAGCTCTAGATATTTTATTCACCTCGGTATAACCAAGATGTATAGATATTTGAGGAAGCACTATTGGTGGAGTGGTATAAACAAAGATTTGGAAGACATCGTAACTTGCTTCCTACGTTGTCAGTAGGTAAAGGTCAAGCCTCAGCGACTTGATGATTGACTTAGAGGTTGCCTATTCTTGAGTGGAAATGGGAACAGATCACCATGGATTTTTAGTGGGTTGCCTCTCATTTCCCCTGGTTCCGATGGTATTTAGGTCATTATGGACCATTTGGATAAGTCAACACATTTCATTCCTTTTCATGTGACCTTTAGTACTGAGAGATTAGCCTATGTCTATGTTTAAGAGATGTCTGTTTGCATGTGATGCCCATTTGTATTATTTCAGATCGTGGTTTTGTGTTCACTTTGAGGTTTTTAAGAGCTTGTCAAGCAGATTTGGGTACTCAGGTGGATATCAGTATAGCCGTTCATCCACAGACTGATGGACAGTCTAAGTGGACTATTCAGGTAATTGAATATATGCTCCGAGCCTGTGTTATAGATTTTGGAGGCCAGTGGGTGCATTACTTAGACTTGGCAGAGTTTGCGTATAATAATAACTATCATTTGGGTATTGAGATGGTGCCTTTTGAGGCTTTGTATGGTAGGACATGTCGTTCTCCAGTTAGATAGTTTGAGACTTCTGAGATATGTCCATGTGGTATGATTTGCTTCAAGAGTCGTTGGATACAAGGGTGACTCAAGATAGGTTGAGAAAGGCTCAATGTAGGCAGAAGACCTATGTAGACCATAGGCTTTGTGCTTTGAGGTTTGGAGTTGGTGATCATATATTCTCCGTGTGTCGCCCATAAATGGTGCGATGAGGTTCAGGAGAAGGGTAAGCTCAGTCTTAGGTATATTTGACCTTTTGAGATTCTTCACACAATTGGTGAGGTATAAGTTAGCTTTACCTCCAAATTTTTTTGTTGTTCATCTAGTTTTCCATGTCTCTAAGTTACGACGATACATTTCTAATACATCTCATGTGCTTAGATGGGAGTCAGTCTTGTTGGATGAGAATTTGAGCATTGTAGGGGAGTCGATACTTATTTTGGCTAGTGATATGAAGCATTCATACTTAATAGAGATTCCAATAGTTAAGGTTCAGTGGAGGAATTACCCAGTGGATGAGGCCCCTTGGTATATCGAGAGAGATATGCGGACTCAATATCCTCACCTGTTCGAGACTTCAGGTATATCCTATTCTTTAACTTTCACAGATGAAAGTTCCTTTAGTAGTGGATATTGTAATGACCCTTCAAGTCATTTTCTATATTTTAGTATATTTTCATCGTTAAAGCTTCTCTATAGCTTCTCCAAGTCATTTATGACTTGTTAGGACTGACAATTCATTTATCAGGAAGTTTGTTTGCGTTTTAAAGCCGATTCCCTATTTAGAAGTCTTCCTTGATTCCAAATAACCTCTGGGTGAAAACATTAGTAAAACTATCTCATATGAAAATTGTGACTGTGCCAGCATCTCGAGAATATTAAATTTAGGCTAGATAGACCTTTGTCTTGGGTATTGAGGCACCCGACCTTATTTTGAACTATTAGTCAGAAAGTTGAGAAATTGAAAATATAGGTTTGGGACCTACATTTGGTCAAAATGACCTTAGATGGAAAATTTGAGTGCATCATTACATCCAATATCCCGAATTTAGTATGGGTACATAGTTCATTTGCATAAACGGGATTTTGAACGAATCCCGAGCACTTGATCAGTCCTATTTTGGACTTGGAAAATCTAGTGCATTATCAAATTTGGTGCCACCGCGATTATGCCTCCTTAGACTACCATTGCAACTCTGTGTGCATTAGATATTCCACAATTGTGAAGAGTTGTTGCAATCGCAAATCCTCTATCATACGAGAGGTACCATGATCGTGAAGCCTCAGATCGTGATAGCGATTGCTGAGGCCCTGGGTTGGGAATAAATTGAGCCATTTTCCATGATTTTGAGTTTTTTTCATCTTCACCCTTCAGAGATAAACCACAAACTAGTGTGTTAATTTAAAATTGAAGCTTGTAGGAGCATAGGTAACATATATTTTCGTGATTATCATCTGATATAAGATAAGAATTCACCCTTTTCTTGGTGAAATTTCTTGGTTTAATTCTCAAAACCCATAATCTTTAGGGCTTGATTTAGCCCGAATTTATCTTGTTTTCACCTATTTTTGAGGGTAATGATTTCCTGAGCTTGTATAACATTGGGTTGGTTTCGAAAATGCGATTTTTGTAAGTGGGACCCACATAAGGTTTTTGATGTAATTTTTGGAGCCAAAGCACAATGGTATAATATGGGTATCTATGTTCTCGTATTGATGAGTAGATGGTGTTTTTGATAGCTTGGCATCTTAAAGAGGCTTCTCGGAAGAGAAAAACAAAGGTTTAGTGGTTCATTGCATTTTCTTCAGCAATGAATAGGATAGTTTATCCTTTGGTAGATTGAGCTATGTGATGTGTCGTGGAAAGATGATACTTTGGATGCTTAATACCAAGAATATATGCTTTCACTTAGGCTGTTTTGGTGGATATAAGGTGGTTTTGTACTTGTTGCAAGTGAAATCAATCAATAAAAGTCTTGGATCTAAATTAGATGAGAAAGACCTAAAATAACCAAGTCTACAGATAGTACGAGTCTTCTCATGAGTCATCAACATCTCATACGACTCGTAGGTTGACTCATATACACAATAAAAAATAAAGCTAGGAAGAAAAACTAAGTGATAAGAAGTTACGACTGAGGGTACGAGCCATAAGATGAGGATACAAGTTATAGCAAGAACCCATAAAGATAATAAAACCTCAGATTCCTATTCAAAGTTGAAGTCTTACAAGAAGACGAGTCAGAAGTCTGAGTACGACTCGTATGGATAAACTGTAAGTAGAGCAGTGTTCAGAGCATGAAAGAAAGAAGACCTAGGTAGATACGACTGAAGTCCATGACTCGTATAGTCCAGGTACGACTCATGAGTAGAAGTCATTAAAAGAACAGAAAGTTGAAGCCTGGAAGATCAGACAGTGGAGTGGATACGAGAGGCACTATATGACTCGTAAGAAGACCTTACAAAAGGACTAGCGAGTTGTACCTTTTGAGATACTTTAAATACCCTAGGTTTATCTTTTATTGGGTGACATTCTTTGGCATCCTTTTACATTCTTTGATACTCTATTATATACTTTTACATCACTCTTGAGATTTTTGGGTTATTATTCAATTCAAGACTTTGGATTTTATTCATTTTTTTTTGTGCAATTATTTACATGAATTCTTCATTGATTATCATGGATTCTTGCATAAACATGAACGGCTAATTTCCCAGACTAGGATTGTGGGAACCCTGGTAGATTATCTACATAAAGAAAGTGGATATTCATCTATTCTAAGGTATATGAATGTATCTTAATATTCTTCATAATTATTGGCGTCAGAGCTACTGCGCAAGCTTAGGGATAGCCTATATTCGCAAATGTCCTCACAAGGGAGTTTCTGATTAGGAAAAGTAGATTAAGACAATAGTTTGAGATTTATGCCCATCTGAATATTCCATTAGATTATCAAATCAACTTGAGACTAAAAAGTTGAAAGTTGAACTAAAGTTATAGACAAGGATTGATTAGGAAACGCCTTGAGTCTCACAAGCTCAAGGCGTGGGATGAGATATATCAACACATTCACAAGACGATTTATAATACATATCGTGTTGAGTTTACATGCAGAGTAGCAAAATAGGTGGGTTGAATAAAAGAAATTTACTGAGTTAAGAACCTAGGGGAAACACAGTCCTAGTGTTTGATTTCTATTATTTACAACTCAAAGTACTCAAGATTTGGTTACTAGTTACTGATAATTCCAAAATCCCCCCATTTACTTTGTGCACTACTCATGAATTACATCCAGGCTAAGCAACTGTTCAATATTTTACTTTTGGGTTCGACCCCAACCTAGATGGGCTACTATATTTTGCATGGACTGCAACAGACTTTTTTTGGAGGTTAGTTTCACGAGACATCAAATTTTGGCGTCGTTGTTGAGAAGACATTTTGAGTAGTTAATTGAATTATTAAAGTTCAAGGGTTTTATTTTCTGTTCTTGATTTGGCGTACATCGATGTATGTCAAACACTAGGAGAAGAGGCAATCTCTTAATCTCTTTTGATACAGAGCCTGAAAGAATTCTTCAAACATTGAGAAAGATATCAGGTTAATTTCTTGATGGTGTTCTTACTAAGGTTTATGATCCTCTCCCTCCACCTATTGATCCCAGCGCAGCACTCCCGTGTGTTCCAGGTGATCCATAAAATATTGCAGATTTATAAATACAACAGTTAATGGCTACTACTAAGGAAGAGAGAAGAATAGTTAAAGAGGTTGAGTTTGTTCATGATGTAGGAATAACTAGACCACATCAAGTAGCTGAGCATCTAGATAGAGTCCATAGTGGTAGAGCTCCATTGATTCCTGTATATTAATACTTGCAACCATACGATGAAGAAGAAGATATGGGTTATGTTGAACCTGCTGAGATAGGAGCCATCATTCCTCCTACTTTACCTCCCAATGTGAAGTTTGATATTACTAGTAATATGATCCAATTATTGAATTTGAAGGGTGTGTTTTTTGGATCAGCTACTGATGATACAATTATGCATCTTGCTAATTTTATTGGGATCTGCACATCATACACTATTTTTGGGGTGGATTAGTAAGCTTTGAGATTTAGTTTGTTCCCAGTTTCATTAACAGGTGAAGCATCACAATAGTTAGGGGGACTTATAAGAGGTTCAATTACTAATTGGTATGAGTTGCGTAAACAATTTTTGAATAAATTTTTCCCTCTTGCAAGGATGCTACAGTTGAAAGATAAAATTTATAACTTTAGATAAGTACCTGCAAAATCCTTGTATGAGGTGTAGTTTAGATATAAGAAGCTGAGCATGGTACCTACTTACAGAATCAAAGGGTCAAATTTTTTGGAAATTTCTACAAATCATTGAATGTCAGTTCTAGAGAAATGGAAGATTGATATCAGGAGGTGCATTATGCGTCTTCAGTGAGATGTTGTGCATGATATGCTTGATGATATTTCAGTGACTAATAGAGGCTGGCATAACAGAGATGCTGAGCGTGGTGTAGGTATATATGCTATTGGAGAAGCTAATGATTATGGAGATGGTTAAGATTTGATATCACAAGAGGCTGCACAACTTCGGACAGATATTGGGTTGCTTACAAAATAATTTGCAATAATAAGTGTTGAGAAAATAAATGCAGTTCCAACATCATGATCTTGATAATATTTCAGTGACTAATAGAGGTTGTCATACCAGAGATGCTGAGAGTGGTGTAGGTACATATGCTATTGGAGAAGCTAATGATTATAGAGCTGGTTAGGATTTGATATCACAAGAGGTTTCACAGCTTCGGACAGATATTGGGCTGCTTACAAAATAATTTGCAATAAGAAGTGCTAAGAAAATGAATGCAGTTCCAACATCAGGATCTACTTCTAGAGCTTTTGAGATTAAATAGAAAGAGGTAGAAAAATATCTTGATCGTAGGTTAGCGGATTTCTGAGCCCAATGGCAAGGGAATTAAGGTAAGAACTATTATAATGATAGATATAGAGATAGAAATAGAGATATAAATGGTGATTGGCAGTGAAAAGATGACTACCAGGAAAAGAGTGTAAAGTATGTCCCACTAAGTAGTCGTCATTCAGAATCCAGAATGAAGGAACTTTTGTCAAAACTAGTTAAAGGGCAAGGGAGCCAAGAGAACTGTCTTAAGGATATTCACGCAGACCTGTTAGGGCTGAATCATAAAGTTGAGTCACATTCTACCACAATCAATCAATTGGAGCAACCATATGTCCAAATGTTAGCCATATTAAATCAAAGGCAACCTGGTACTCTTCCTAGTAACACAATTACAAATCCAAAGAATGACGGTCACTGTCATGCCATTACCACTCAGAGTGGTATAACCACTACAGTTCTGCCTATACCCCTTATTGATGAACAAAAGAATAATGATGATTCTATTGATGTGGAAAGTTTTAATAATCAAGATAAAGGAAAAGATGAGGCCAAGAGCCTATTTTAAAGCCTTCCCTATACCTGGTCCTCCTTTTACTTAATGGTTGAAAAAGAAACAAGAAGAGGGTAAGTGTCAGAAATTTTTGTCAATGTTGAATGAGCTATCAGTCAACATCTAAATTGTAGAGGAATTAGATCAAATGCTAAGATATGGAAAATTGATGAAAGATCTGATCACCAAGAAGAGCTTAGATAGTTATGAGCAAGTAGACAATAGTCATTATTGCAGTGTTGTAGCTACTAGATCATTGGTGGAGAAGAAAAAGGATCCTGGTGCTTTCACTATACCTTGCACAATTGAATCTTTGAACTTCACTTATGCATTATATGATTTGGGTGCTAGGATCAACCTCATGCCATTAGCAGTGTTTAAATACTTGGGGTTAGGGGCTCCTAAACCAACTACGATGCGAGTAGTGATGGCAAATAGGACTGTGAAAAAAATATTTGGTATTCTATATGATGTGGTGGGGCCTTTTCTCTGACACCGCACATTGTAGTAGCTTAGTGCACTGGGATACCCTTTTTTGTTTTGTATGATGTGTTAGTGAAGGTGGATTCTTTCATCTTTCTTGCTGATTTTATGATATTAGACTGTGAAGTGAACTTTCAAGTCCCAATTATCTTAGTAAAACCATTCTTGTCTATAGAAAGGACGTTGATTGATTTAGAGCTAGGATATCTGATGCTGAGACATAATGATAAACAGGTGTTATTCAATGTATGCAAATCCAAGAAGTAGCCTAATGAGTTAAGAGCGGTATCTATGATTGATGTGAATGATAAGGAGATAGATTCATTCTATGATGTTGATTCAGTGATTAAGTGGGATAATGCTTCTGATGTTATTCCTATTGAAGAGAGGTTGGGTGTTGAAGCTTTAGCAACCGTGATCATAAAATTCGACAGTGATGTCATTGATGAGTATGATGATATGGTATGCTTACTCTATGGGAGTGATTATTATACTTATGAACCAAAGAAGCTTGATTTGGATATTAAAAATAGAACCACTCTACCTGCAAGTAACACTTTACCGGTAATCATTGTAGCTGACTTGATTGAGATAGACATGGAATCTTTGCTATCGGTGTTACAAATATTCAAGAGGTCCATTGGTCAGTCTATTATAGATCTTGTGGGTATCCCACTTAGTCATTGTACTATAAAATTCAACTTGAATCGAATTTTATTCCAAGTATAGAACATACGTATCTTCTTAATCCTCCTATGCAGGAGGTGGTGAAGAAAGAGATAATCAAGTTGTTAGATGCTGGTGTAGCGTATCCCATTGGTTATAGTAAGTAGGCCAGTCCAGCACAAAGTGTTCCAAAGAAAGGAGTTATTACTGGTGTGCCTAATAAGAAGAGTGGGCTAGTTCCTATAAGGCCAATCATAGGACGAAGAGTATGCATGGATTAGAAAAAAATGAATGTATGGACTTAGAAGGACCTTTTCCCATGCCCTTCATGGACTAGATGTTGGATAGACTTACGGGCAGAGGGTGGTACTATTTTCTTGATAGGTACTCAGGCTACAATTGAATCACTATTACACCTGAGGTTCAAGAGAAGTCGACTTTCACATGTCCTTCAGGGACCGTTGCATTCAGGCGTATTTCATTTGGGTTATGTAACACTCTAGCCATATTTCAGAGATGTATGATGTCAATCTTCTCTGACATGGTAGAAGACACCATCAAATTATCTATGGATGATTTCTCAATCGTGGGTGATTCTTTTGATGACTACCTAGTTTATTTAGCAAATTCTATTAGAAGGTGTAAAGAATGCAACTTGGTACTTAATTGATAAAAGTGCCATTTTATGGTTAAAGAAGGTATTATTCTTGGACACAAAATTTCAAAAAGGGGTATTGAGGTAGATAGAGCGAAGATTGAACTGATCGAGAAATTATCTCCATGAATTTTTGTGAAGGGTGTATGTAGATTCTTGGGACATGATGGATTTTATGGGGGATTCATCAAGGATTTCTCCAGGATTTCCAGCCCTCTTTGTAGGCTTCTTGAGAAAGAGGTGAAATTGAGTTTACTAAAGCATGCTTGAATGCTTTTGAATGTCTGAAAGAGAAATTGATGACTACTCCTATCATTGTGTCAGAAGATTGGTCCTTTCCATTTAATATTATGTGTGATGCAAGTGGATTGGCCTTAGGTGCTGTACTAGGACAAAAAATATAATATCCTTCATCCTATCTACTATGCTAGAAAGGCACTAAATCCTATTCAAAGGAACTACGTCATTACTGAACAAGAGTTATTGGTAGTGGTTTTTGCCTTTGAGAAGTTTAAGTCTTATTTTATTAGGACAAAGGTGATTGTGCATACTGATCATGCAGCATTGAGATACTTGATGTCAAAGAAAGATGTAAATCCAAGACTGATTAGGTGGGTCCTCTTACTATAAGAATTTAATTTTGAGGTCAAGGATAGAAAAGGTACAGAGAACCAAGTTACAGATCATTTGTCTAGACTTAAGGAGGAAGCTATGTAAAATATTGAAGATGGGATCCATATTGATGTCAGTTTTCCAGATGAAAAATTATTAGCAGCTTCCTAAGATCTAATTCCATGGTTTGCAAACTATGCAAATTAACTAGGCAGTGATCTAGTCACTGAAGATCTTTCCTTCTAAAAATGAAAGAAGTTTATGCATGAGGTAAGGAAAATTTTCTGGGATGAACTTTATCTATTTAGAATTTTTACAGATGGGATTATTCATAGATGTATACATGAGGTGGAGATGATGAGCATACTTAAGGCTTGTCACTCTTCACCAGTTGGGGGTTATCATGGAGGAACCCGCATAACCCACAAAATCCTGTAATATGGGTACTATTGGCCAACGATCTACAAAGATGCACATGATTTTTCTTCAACTTGTGATCAATGTCAATGGTAATATCTCTAGATGCCATGAACTTCCTATGACTCCTATTTTAGAATTAGAATTGTTTGATGTATGGGGTATAAATTTCAAGGGAACTTTTGTGAGTTCATTTGGCATGAAGTATACACTTGTGGCGGTGGATTATTTTTCGAAATGGGTGGAAGCAGTTGTACATCCCAACAATGAAGCACGTAGTATCATTGCATTCTTGAAAAAACACATATTTTCTTAATTTCGCACAACACGTGCTAACATTAGTGATGGTGGTTCATATTTTTGTAGTCGTCTATTCAAAAGTCTGCTTGAGAAGTATGGAGTGAAACACAAGGTGGCAACACCTTATCATCCATAAACTGCTAGAAAGGTTGAGGTATCCAATAGAGAAATCAAGTCCATCTTAGCGAAGATAGTGAAAGCCAATAGGACTGATTGGTCACAAAAGTTAGATGATGCATTATGGGCTTACCAAACATCTTTCAAGACCCCCATTAGTGCTTTATCTTATTAGTTGGTGTATGGAAAGGCATGTCACTTTCCTATTGAACTTGAACATAAGGCACTATAGGCTTTGAAAAAGATGAATTTTGAGTGGCAAGATGCAACAAAGTCAAGGATGAACAACATGAATGAGTTAGATAAATTTTGACTTCAGGCATATAAAAGTTCTACACTTTACAAGGAAAAGATAAAGCTGCATCATGATCGCAAGATTGAGAAAAGAATTTTCAAGAAAGGTGATTAGGTGTTGCTTTACAACTCAAGGCTTCACTTGTTTCCAGGTAAGTTGAAGTCTAGATGGTATGGTCCCTTTAGTGTGTTAAGATTATTCCCATATGGTGATTTAGAATTGAAGAAGGATGGGGAATCCCCATTCAAGGTGAATGGGCAAAGAGTAAAGCATTATATGGGTAACACTAAGGAAATTAATGTGATTTTTGAGATGGACCTTGGTGAAGTCTGAGTAACTAAGGAAATTATGTCGTGTCGCCATGTTATAACATATACTGCATGGTTGGCAAACCATAAAGCTAGTTGGTGAAATCTAGTAACCAACTTAGCCCCGTCGTGCCCCAATGTTAAATTAAGCACTACGTGAGAGGTAACCCATGTTTTGTATTTATTTATTTACAGGGTAATATGTTTATTTAGTGTACAAGACTAACAATTGCAGAATAGAGACAGAAAATTCAAAGAATTAGGTCATATAGAATCTTCACGAGTCGTATCTTAAAGTAATGACTCGTGAGCAAGAGTCATAAGGACCTGGGAGGGGAAGCAGATCCATGTAAAAGTTTTGGAACTCTTTATGTCTCTCAGAATGAGTCATACCCTCAGGGTATGAGTCGTCACCTTGAGTCGTATTGACTCCAGAATTTGAGTAAAGTACCAGGTTTTTACGAATAGAGGAAAATACCCGTAAGCCTGGGTATGAGTTGTACATATGACTCATGCCCTAGCTTACCAGATTAAGGGTCGTAGGTCAACTAAGCCCAATGCACTGTTTTAAATAAAAGGGTACCCGATTTGGGTACCCGATACTCCAAAAACACCATAAACCTCTATGGAAGTCCAAATTTTGAGCTCTAAACACACGATTGCACTCCAAAACACACAACAACTTGTTTGAATTCCCCTCATTGACCAAATTAGTCATGAATTTGGGGAAGAAAGATAAAATTCAAGCAAATATAAAATCTCACAAATTCAAGTAAGTTTTCGAACTTAAATTCATTATATTTTGAGTTTAAATTTCAAATGTGTGAAATTTAAGACTTTCTTTGTATTGAATTTACTTATGTGTTGAAATGTGGAACCCTAGTTTTTAGAAATTGAATTTAAAATGGAAATTGGGGGGTTAAACTTGGTATTGTGAGTTGAATATGTATGTTTTTGGACTGATATGGGGTGAAAATATTGTACAATGTAAGAGGTAGTTTGAGAATTTTGTGTTGGAATCAACTCCGAAGTTGAACTTCTATGTTACAGTGGATTCGAAACTCCTTATGACTCAAACCCATAAGTAATGATTCATCACGAGACACATACCCATTTATAATATAGAAGTCCAACTGAGTGTAGATTCTAGTATGACTATCACTTTCCTAAATAAGTTGTATCCAATCCATACGACTCGTATACATGAGTTGTAAGGACTTGGGAGGATAACATAAAATAGAGAATTTTTTCTGGTATGCTTACAAGGGTTGGTAATAAGTCATAACTTGTTCTTACGACTAGTTAGGAGGACACATAAGCTGACTAGTGAACATCCTTGCCCATATTGTCTAGCATAGGACTCAGTCATACGAATTGTACCTAAATGATACAGCTCTTATCCCCCAGTTGTACCATGAATAGAACTTGCACACTGAAACTTAATTTCTTTATTTTTCTTTCTTTTTCTTAGAATCGACTAATAAGTGTATGTATAAAGGTACCATGCCTCCCAAAGGTTTGTCAACTTCAAAACAAGTATCCAAGAAGGGTACTAAAAACACACCTGTTTCAATCTCTGAGTGTAAAGAGTCATCCAAAAGCAGTGGTGACCTTATCGAATTCCTAATTAATGGAAAGGTCAGGGCACAAGACCAATGATAGGCAAGAGGAAGAAAGTAGTCACTCCGTAGGACACACCTCCAAGAGGACCCTGAAAGAAGAACCCCCACACTTTACCACCCCAAACATTATCCCAGTCTGAAGAGGGAGGTGGTGATGATGAAGAGGTTGAATCCATCCTAGAAGTAAGTTTGGAGAGTGAGAGTATGGCTGGGGAAGAAGTTAATACAACCCCCATTGACAGACAGGATCCACCCCTAGCTCTTACACCTACTTTGGTGCCCACCATTAAATGTGAGGGTACCTCAATATGTAGGAAACATATAATGATGGGTTGAGTAGGATTCCTAATGAAAGAATAAAGAGAATTTTATATCTAGAGAGACGATTGACTACCACGGGGATGTCTGAGCTACCTATGTTTGAGGCATGATTTAGATAGTATGACTTTCAGTGGATGACCACACCACCCAGAAAGTACAGTGATGCATTAGTATGAGAGTTTTAGGTGGTGTACAAGGAAGATCTAGAAGGACAATATCCACAGGGGCAGTTGTGGAAAGGCTGTGATCCCATCGAGTCACTAACCATTTGGGGAGTGCAGGGGAATATCTCCCCACTTTATTTCTCATTTTTTGAATGGAATAGAATTTTAGCTGTCGGTGAACACAGGAGAAATAGAATTCCACTTGGATATGATATGGAAAATTACAAAAAAGCAGATGGGGTTGGAGAAGAAAATGGGTCATTTTTGACGCATTGCCAATTTTATAGCATTAAATAGAGAAGATACAGTTTGGGTAGTCGGAGGCCTGGGTGCTATGTCACAAATGATAGAAAAGCACATGCTTAACTTTGAGGAAAAGGTGTGGTGAAAACTTTCCAGAATATGACTCTATCCCACTACTAGGGACAATGTACTCAGCCCGGTTTGTGCTGCACTGATAGCTAGGTTGATGGCTGGATACTTGTTCAATGTAGGAAAATTTTTAGCCAGAGAGATTCAAGACAGGGTAGGGGCCAGAAAAAAGTTGTTACTGGCATATTCGTGTATGATTACATAGATACGTTGGCTGCTGGGGTGCAATGCATTCCAGGGATTGACGAGCTTATTGAGCTCACTTACACTAAAAATCTTGGGTTAATTCAGGATGCAAGAAACCCAATAGGTAGATAGGCAAGGAGAGGAGTTGATATATTATCTAAGATGTTTAGAAAAACTAGACAGGCTAATGTTGCTTAGATAGATGCCACCACGAGTAGAGGTGTGTGGACTGAGCCATAGACCTCAGATATAGCGTGTATATCTAGTTCCCCTCCTACGGCTTAGTCTGTACCAACTCGACCCAGAGCCATGCTAGTTAGTTTGATCATGATATCACAGTCTAAGTGGGATGAGGCGATGAGAAGATTGGCCATATTAAAGGCCAAAGTTTGAAACATGGAAGGAGGCGTGAAACACTTAGTTGAAACAAAGTTAGAGAACCAAGATAGAAGGGTACAGAGTTGGTTAGACACATTCGAACAGTAGATGAACCAACAGATGGGTAGCGGGTAGATTCCTGATATTGCTGAAGTGAAATTTGAAGTGGCTGAAATTAAGAAGATGGTTGATGAGTTGTATGACCGTCCATTTATTCCATCACCGGTAGTAGCAGAGGTGGAGCTGGGTATCTATGTTCAAAATATGTTGTAGATTTTGGATCCGGTAGAAGAACCCCAAGATAACAGGAAGAAGAGAAAGCACCGGAGTAGCTTAAAAAAAGAAGCAATAAAAAAAGCTAAGGTAGATAGCCTACAAAGTGAGCAGGACCGACAAGCGAGGGTCCAGGAGATGCATATTAGAGCTGGTAGCTTGAGACTAACGGTTATTGATATTGAGGGAGGCAGTGATGCAGACCTACCAATTGATTTACATGCTAGTGCACTCGTCATAATTGGTGCCACGATGGAGGATTCACTCTCGACACTTGATTGGATGACAAATAAGGATTGTGGGACCCGACTTGTGGGCCGACATGATCTTATTGCATGAACTGGCGCCTTGAGCGCCCAGGTATGTTCCTAATCCCTTGAATTATAAATTTAGATTCACTTGGGATAATGCATAGGATACAAGTTGGGGGTACGGGTGTAACAAGGTTGCCACGGGCTATACTTGTCATATTTCGAAGTCCGTCATCACAATCTAAAAAATTTGAGAACTGGCATATTTTTTCTTTTGATTTTATGTTGTTGTGTTATTGTGGGCTGGGATAGCTATAAATAAGAGAAAATTTTGTACGTGTGGCTGCTGATGTTGTTTAATTAACTAAGCTGAAAAATTTGATACCCCTCATAAAATTTTACTGTGTGATGTATATACGTGTGAGAGATAAGTGTGAATCTGATAATGAAATTAGGATTGGGAATAGAACAACTAGGGTGAACAATTGCATAACTGGATAAGGAGGACTTAACATTATAACCCAGTGCGAGTGTGTATGAGGCTCTACTTAGTTCCCGGTGTGTAGGAATCTAGAACTTGCCTGATTGCTCTTACTTAAGTGTAGGATAGTCGAGTAGGAAATGATTATAGGCCATATTTGATGTATGTCCACTCAAGCCTAAATTTATAATCAAATGATATGAATCCCTTTAATCCAAAAATTTGAGCAACATAAAGGATTCTCTCTTGACTACGGCACCCGTAGTGAGCCTCTCGCCCGAAAGAAGTTCACCTTCACAACGGCCCGTAATCCAACTAAGCGAAAGAGGTCTATCTCTTCCAACATTTTCTTACCTTAACTGACCTATTTCTTCATTACACTGATTTCACCCTCTCATTATAATAACAAACCTGTATTGGCCCTAGTTCTCCTTGGACACTGTGCACCTTAACTCAGGAAAAATGAGTAGAAAGAGGTGTAGAAAGGAAAAATGAAAAAAATTATGAAAAAACCTGGTGCAAGGAAAATAAAAGGAAACTAAAGAAAAAAATAAAAAAATTTGAAAAGAAAGAAAAATAAGAGTGTGAAAAAAGAAAACCGCACCTGGTCCAGTCTGAATATTCCTTAAAATAAAAATGGAGACATACGGGCAGAAATAAAATGAAGAAAAAGTAAAAAATAAGTGGACCCTGAATAAAGCGTAGTGTCAACGAGGCGTAATAACTAAAAATTCCAAAAAGATACCTTACCAGCCCCTAACCTATGTTACAAGCTGAATAAAGTCCTTTAATGATCCTACCATGACTATACAAACACTTAGGAAGAGAGCATATGGGCAATCCTATAGTATTCTCTATACACCAATAGTACTTCTTTGTGAGCGAGAGCATCTTTTTGCTATATTCCTGAAAAATTGATTGATCCATATTGAGTAAAGAATAAAATTCTTTGATTATGAGCCCACATGCGGTAAGTTTTTAGGTTTCTAAACTATTTGGTTAATGCGATTTGTATATCCTTAGTTTTCTGGTTCTAATATAATGCCATCATCGAATTCCATTATGTTTCCCTATGTGCCAAATCAATATACACTGTTTGATTCTTGAAAAGTTAAAACTGGGGGGGGGGGGATAAAAATGTTGAAAACTGAATTGAAAAGTCACTCCAATATGTATCTTAGGATCCTTTTGTTTAAGCATTGTTGTGTTATGTTATAGTTTTTAATTTTTGGTTTGCTTGAGGACACGCAAACTTTCTATGTTGAGGGTGTTAATGTGTCATGGAAACACGACACTTTTGATGCTTAACACCAAGAATTTATGCTTTCAATTAGGTTATTTTAGTGGATATAAGGTGTTTTTGTTCTTGTTGTGAGTGAAACTGGTCAATAAATGTCTTGGAATGAAATTGGAAGAAAAAGATCTAAAAAGATCAAGTCTACAGATGGTACTAGTCTCCTTACGAGTAGTCAACACCTCATACGACTAGTAGGCTGACTCATAAGCATAATAAAAACCATGGCCAAGAAAAAAACTAAGTGATGAGAAGATATTATTGAGGGTACGAGCCATAAGATGAGGATACGAGTCGTGGCAAGAAATCGTAAAGAGAATAGAACCACAGATGCCCATTCAAAGTTGAAGTCTCAGAAAAATATAATTTAGAAATCTGAGTATGACTCGTATGAAAAAATCATAAGTAGATTAGTGTTCAGAGAATGAAAGGAAGAAGTCCCATATGGATACAAAAGAAGGACACCAGTTGTACGGTCAAGGTACAACTTGTGCACAGAAGCCGTAAGAAGAACAGGAAATTAAAGCCTGAAAGATCAGTCACTGGAGTGGATATAAGTGGCACAATTTGACTCATAAGAAGACCTTACGAGTGTATGATCAAGTCATACCTTGTGCCAACATGACTTTTCCTTTTTTATATTTTTATTAGGATTTCTGATTATTTTTGAGATACTATAAATACCCTATGGTTCATATTTTATCGGGTGACATTCTTTGACATCCTTTTACGTTCTTTGATACTCTATTATATACTTTTACAACATTCTTGAGATTTTTGGGTTATTATTCAATGCAAGACTTCGGATTTTATTCATCTTATTTTTGTGCAATTAGTTACATGAATTCTTCATTGATTATCATGGATTCTTACATAAACATGAGTGGCAAATTTCCCTGACTAGGGTTGTGGAAACCCTGGTGGATTAACTATGTAAAGGAAGTGGGATATTCATCTATTCTAAGGTTTATGTATGTATCTTAATATTCTTTATAATAATTGACATCAGAGCTACTGTAAAATCTTGGGGAGAACCTGTATTCGCAAACGTCCTTATAAAGGAGTTTGTGATTAGGAAAAGAAGATTATAATAGTAATTTGAGATTCATGTCCATCTTATTATTTCATTATCTCATCTAATCAACTTGACATTCAAAAGGTGAAAGTTGAAATAAAGTCATAGACAAGGAGAAATTAGGCGACACCCTGAGACTCACAAGGTAAAGGGTGAGATTTATCAACACATTTATAAGAAGGTTGACAATAGATATCTTATTGACTTTACATGCAGAGCATCAAAATAGGTGGGTTGAACAAAAGAAATTTACCAAGTTAAGAAGCCAGGGGGAACACAGTCCTAGTATTTATCTTCTATTATTTACAACTCAAAGCACTCAAGATTTGGTTACTAGTTTCTAATAATTCCAAAATCCCCACAATATTCTCAAAGAACCGTCTTTCTTATGCACGAATTGAGCTGGTGCACCCCATGCGGAAACACTGGTCTGATGAATCTCTTATCTAGGAGATCTTTCAACTGCTCTTTTAATTCTTTGATTTTAGTTGGAGCCATTCTATATGGTGGAATAGATATGGGCTGAGTATCAGGAAGAAGGTCTATTCCGGAGTCAATTTCCTTTTTGGGAGGAACTTCGGGAAGATCTTCGGGAAATATATCTGGAAATTCACTTGCTATTGGAACTGACAAAAGATTAGGAGACTCAGAACTATAGTCTTTGACTCGCATAAGATAATAGACACACCCCCTGGATATCATTTTTCTTGCTCTAAGGTATGAAACAAGTTGACCTTTAAGTGTTGTGGTACTACCACTCCATTCAAGGACTAGTTCATTTGGGAACTGGAAAGAGACAACTCTGTTCCTACAATCGACTGAGGTATAGCATAAATGGAGTCAATCCATGCTGAGAATGATATCAAAATATGTCATCTCTAACTCTACTAAATGTGCTGAAGTAACTTTCTGAGATACCATAATCGGATAATTCTTGTATACCTGCTGGGCTATGATAGATTTACCCACTAGGGTAGAGACTGAGAAGGGCTCTGCTAGTATTATGGGACTGAATCTGAAGTCAACAGCTGTATAAAGAGTTAAAAAGGACAAGGAAGCTCCCAGATCTAGCAAATAATAAACATGTATATTATAAAATTATAACATACTAGTAACCACATCAGGAGAACTTTCCTGATCCTATTGATACTAAAGTACATAGAGCCTATTTAGGCGTTGCCCACTGGTGGCACTAGAAGCAGCACACTGTTGAGATGGGAGACCAGACTAAGCTACGTGACGATTATACTGATTCTGTTAACCCACCTGAGGACACTCTCTTATTCTATGGTCTGGCTTGCCACATCTGAAACATACATAACTGCCAGCTCTATGGACACCCTGATAGTTTTTGCTGCACTTCTGACAAAGAGGATTTGTTCAAGCACTGCTAACACTACTCTGAGATTTAGAGACTGGCGCCCTATCCTTATTACCATTTCTGAATTTAGGCACCAGACCATTGGATGAGGACAAAGCTGGGACTGGAGATTTTGGTTAGAACTGAGGATGATTACCACCCTCTAACTTAGGCTGAGCAAAACTGAAGCTACCTATTTTAGCGCTCTTGATTTCCATTTCTTTCAAATTAGTTTTCTGCTCCTCTATCTATTGAGCATGGACCCTCAATCTAGCTAAGTCAATCTCCTTAATTAGCATTGGTCATACACTTCTTGACCACACTATCAGACAAACCAGACATGAACTTACTCATCATAAACTTATTATCAGCTACAACATGAGGAGCATATCTGGCTAACTGAGTAAACTTGAGATAAAACTCCTTCACTGTCATACTGCCCTACTTCAAGTTGAGAAACTCTAACACCTTAGCCTCTCTCAATTCCAACTGAAATAACCTATCTAGAAAGGTAGTAGCAAACTCCTCCCATTCTATAGGCCCTGCATCTGCAACCCTATCTACCTTCTACTACTTAAACCATGAATGAGCTATATCATGTAACTGATAGGCAGCTAACTTAATACTCTCACTAGCGGTTACCCCCATAATGTCTGTTACCTTCCGTACCATGTCACAAAATTCCTATGGGCCCTTTTCAAACTTAGAACCTAAAAATGAAGGAGGGTTCATTCGGGTGAAGTCCAGAATTCTAGCTGCAACAATATTGGCCACTGGGTTGGCTTGAATAGCAGCTTATCGATCATTCTGGGAAGCTACAGAATGGGCTATAGTCCTGAAAGCTACTCTAAATTCTTCGTGAGAAACATGCTTATTCAAGGGATTTTCCTAAACGGGTGGAGGTGCTGGCTGATTTCTAGTTCATCTTCCATTGGCCTTTTTGGAAGGCATGTCCTATAAACAGAAGGGAAAAATTAGGTTACACAGAGAGTTTAACTTGAACTCATGCTCACTCGCACGAGATGAATTCTGAAAGAAGGGAACTTTTTCATAAAAATGCCTTATAGCCTCTTGTTCATAAGTGTGGCGTGCTACACACCCATGTATAAGACTCTACTTGATGCGAGTTTCAGACTCCCTAGGACTCTTTAGAACCTTAGGCTCTGATACCAAGTTTTCAATACCCCGAGTCTATACCCTAGAAGTCACATGGTGCTTATGACCCCAAAGGATCCCAAGCTAACCCATGACTGGTACCTTTTATGAGAACTGAATAATAATACTAGAAATATAGGTAGAAGTTAGGCTGAAAATGCCATAAGGTTCATAAACTGAAAAAAAATACTTAATACTGATAATAATACTGAAAATACTGAATATTTGTCTAAAGTAATCTAGTGCGAAAGCCTCTAACTGTCTGAATGTGGGGTTGATGGGACAAGTCCCCAACAAACCCCGACTACTGAACATACTAAATCTGCCAAAATGCTAAAATAAAATAATGTCCTCATAGATGAGAACTCACTACTAAATCTACCGCTGATATCATGAGCTTCTAGGTACGGTTAGGACCCTAAGCTTCTGAGCCTATGATATGAGATATCATATTGCAAAAGAGAGAGTATGCATTAGTATATGGAATATATTGGTATTGTAAGTGAGATAAGGCTGTTATATATGGGTTCATATGCATGAGATGATAACTGACTAAATCAGCATCATTAAGTAACTGGATATAAGAGTATGAAAAACTGTAACTGCTGAACATAATGAGCATGCAATATTGCACATATAGATTTACATCATGTATCGAAGATTATACTAAAATTGAGTAATGAATTCTAATGGCTAAGTAATTGATAGCTAATAGCCATGGTTCTGTTGAACTGACTAAGTTCTTTACTGAATACTGAGACTAAAACTGTAAATGTGGGAGTGTTCATCTAACCAACATACCCCAGTATAGATTGATTTAGGGTCCAACCTGTGACCCTAGTTGGAAAGGTGTAAGAACCTTACCATGGGATACTAACAATGCTGGGTCAACCCTAATCTGGTAGGAAGACTCATAAAATATATATAATTGCATCAACCCTAGTCTGGAAGAAGGTGACTTACCCTACTATGGCTACGTAGTTCTGTAACACAGGGACTGCTAATACGGGTTAAACCCTCTGTTGACAGGAATGCCCCTATCCCTAGGTTCGCTCAGTGCTGAAATCTACTCCCAACTGAATCGATACTAAACTGATCACTAGACTGAACTAAGATTGACTGAACTGACACTGATCATGTTGACTGGCTGAATGAGACTGAGTCACTGAGTCCTTTTAACTGACTGCATACTACTGTTCTTGACCTTTACCGAGACTATTCTATAACTACTGCAACTAAGTAAAAAACTAGATTTTGGGTAATAAATACCCCCAGAACTCGATAGCATACTAGATAAACTCATATCACAACTTTAGCAACACAACAATAGGTTACCATGCATAATTTACTCATATAGACATTTTATCAAACACTTGAGGAGCATGTTTAATGCACATGATAATGAACAATACATAAGCATCATGACTACAACTTAAACTTGCAATTTCAAGGGTATTGACATGGAAATTACTTAAATAAACATACATGATATCTTATGTTCATGAAACTTGTAGTTAAATCTTGAATTGAAAATCCATACAATAACACAAACATGAATACAACCCAATTTGTACATGTAAATCATAAATTTGATAACCTGTAGTTCATAAAAAAAAAAGGGTTGTTAAACTCCAAGGGTGGAAGAAGACCCAAGAATGAACACCTAACATACCTAAGTGACGAAATTCATGAAGATTGTTGGAGATTTCTTGGAACTTGATCTTGATGAACTAGGGTTTCTTTCATGTAAGAATTTTGTGAAGTAGTGAGTGAGTTTGCCCTTTGGGAGGCTTGATCTCGTGTTAAGTTTGGATAATGTAAGGGGAAAATGACTTATTTGCCTCGACAAACCCGGATAAAAAAATATTAAATGGGGTATCCATCACACCGCCACCACTGCTTGGGTCAAGCGGCCCTCGCGATACGACCCCTGCTTGGGTCAAGCAGCCCACCTAGTGCTACCCTGAGCCTGGGTCAACTAGCCCTCTCGGTGTGGCCCTATCACGGCCCTTTACTATTTTGGACATCCAAACTCACCCTTACGTGCAATGCCCTGGAAAACGGGTCCCGAAGCGTCACACGGTGCTTGAGGCTATGAGTAGCCCCAAGCTAACCCTTTGAGCCATTTTTATTTAGTTCAACACAAAGAAACGGGGTTTCCATAAATAACCCTTAAATATCAACAGAGTAATCATCATCCAAGAATAAAAGAATTTCAAAAATATAACAAAATAAGACTTATTAGTCAACTCCCAACATCTATACTAGTTTGACAAGCCTCTAAGAAAATCAATAAAACCAGCGAGCCATTGAGACATGCCCCAACTAACTCATACTCAGTTATCAAATGTAAACAATTCCGTGAAACAAACATCAGACATCATGTCCTCAGAACATGAGGACTCACCACAACAGAGGATGTAGAACAGCGTACCCAAAAAATCACTGTCGAACCTGGAACTGAGCACCTAAACCTACATTCTGAGAAAATGCAGGCCACATCCAAAGATGTGGGTCAGTACCATGGAAAGGAACCGAGTATATAAGGGTGTATGCAGTTGTATAAACATCATAATCATAATTATAAGAAATATGCAGGATGTATGAAAGACTCACATAGCCCGAAAAAAATTATCATAATCCTGAGAGGATGAAATAAGTACAATAACACATGTGAGTCATCATATAATTTGTCAATCACTTTCAGTTCATCAAGAATATCAATTCTCATAATGAAAATATCATATAAATCTTTTGAAAGAATAACTTTTACAATTCCACTTTCAAATCACTTCACCATTCACCATAGACACAAGGAAACACACACACACTGGTAGATCCTATAACCGACATAAACCATGTGAGCTACATGGAGTCCAACGTACAACCCACGTTGGGGAGAGCCATCCTATCCTTGCCATTGGAGTAGGACTATCGATATCAAATCCATACAAAATAGTGATCACTATATAAATCAGCCTCAGGATCACTCCTATGGGGGCACGTAGTTCTAGGGAAGTAAGGTCGCTTTATACCTCCCACTTGGTGCAAAAGATTTCTCTTGGACTTAGCTTAGATCATTTCGGAGACAATCCACAATAAAACAATTTCAGTAATATATAAATATACATCGGGAGTCATCATGCTTTCCATCTATCAAAATCAACCACGTTATGGATTTCTTTCACATTCGAGTTCAAAAAAACTACATTAAGACCAAAGATAAAATCATTCAAAATATCTCAAATATTCAACATCAACGTGCTTATAACACACACTTTCTAAAAAAAACACAATTTCTAATGGGGATTCACGACCCAAATAACAAAATCACGATAAATATCGTTCAAGAGTCATGCTTTATATCACCACACATGTAAATTCATCTTTCAAAATCATAAATATCAAGATTTCATAATAATCATCATAAGATATGGGTTCATGCTTCAAATTCAAAAAAATCAAATAAAAATCATGCCTTTGTAAAGAAAATTACTTTTGGGAACAAGAACTAAAGAGAGTTCTTGTTGAAAAACCCCACATACCTTGAATGATGAACTTTAGATCGATATTCATTTTTGAGATGTTAATCATTCCTGTGAATGATGGTTCTTGGATTTATAGTACTAGGAACTTGAAATCTTAAATAAATTTGCAGAATTAATGGTGAACTTTGAAGGTTCTTGATGTTAGATGTAGGAGCTTAGGGTTTTCTTTTTGATGGAGTTTGATAAAATATAACATATAATATTTCTAATAGGCTTTAATATAGTGTTTGGATGGATTTTGGGTGAGGGGGAATGGCCAAAACACCCCTAAAAATAAAAAAATTCTCGAATTTGTCCTTTGGTGGACTGTTTTGATAGTCTGAAGTAGATCAACCATAATGTTTTACTCCGATATCCAAATTAGATGAAACTAATTTCATTAGAAAGAGGACTCTCATATCTTTTCGTTGATATATAGTATCCCACCCAGATCATTGTGTACAAGGATTTATGATCGTTTGAAGTTGACCTAAAAATTCGCTTTTGATAGGTTGAAGTAGATAGACCATAACTTTTTGCTCGATAGACAAATTGGATGAAACTAATTTCATTGGAAAGAGGACTCGTAGAGATTTCCGTTGATATATAGTAGATTACCCAGATCATTATATACAAGGAGTTATGATCGTTTAAAGTTGGAGCAAAAATACGCCAGGCCTCAGTACTTTTTCCTGCACGTTTTACTATTAACTACTATTCACGGTTCGATCGGAATGTTCATAACTCATCGCTCGGGTGTCCGTTTTGGATGATCCACATATCATTGGAAAGATTATTCGATACTCTATGCAATGGTGGGTCATAATATAAGACATTCCACATGAAAAATTTATAA
>NC_061120.1:76956363-77093005 GCF_002878395.1 Capsicum annuum | reverse complement strand
TACTCACGGTTCGATCGGAATGTTCATAACTCATCGCTCGGGTGTCCGTTTTGGATGATCCACATATCATTGGAAAGATTATTCGATACTCTATGCAATGGTGGGTCATAATATAAGACATTCCACATGAAAAATTTATAATTCATTCTAGAAGATAGAACCCAACACATTTACGCACAAAATTTCAACAAAATTTTTTTCGGGGTATTACATTACGCTAGTATGAAAAATTCGAAACTCACTTGAGATGACCTACAAGTGAACTTGATCATGAATCAACTTGGAAATTGGTGTTTTAAGTTTGGGAAGGTTGAATTAAATTTCATCAAAGTTTAGATCTTTAGAAATGACTAAGTCCTAATACTTAGTAAAATATTCTAAGTCCTGGACCCCTTTCTATATACAAGAATGAGCTGAAATGAACCTAGCTTCTTATGGGGTCTTACATAGGTAATCATAGTGGTTCTATTGGATTGATTTGGGAGACCGATCTTTGTCTTAGAGACACATTATTTATTAGTTCATATACACCCACGACAGCGTACTCAGGAGCTCCTTCTCTACATCCATGACAGAGATATTATAGTTGAAGGATATACATTATTTCATGAAAATAGGATATGGTTTCACTATATAGCAACTCGACTTATTTTTTATTTACTATATTATGCCTTATGATATTAATGTTTGATCTTGTATTGCAGGTTCAGGTTTGATGATAGAATAGTCAAAATTGTCTTTAAATGCATCTGTCCCAACTACAAAGGGTTATTGACAACTTGACGAAAGTTTCACTATTTTATAGAGAAGAAATGTTCAAAATATTTTAGGTAAGATTTATCTTATCAATTACTTAACACATTGTTATCAAAATATTAAATACTAGACTACTTCTTTTGTTGTAGAAATATTTCTGGTATGATCCAATACACTATTTTTTAATAAGGAAGATTTTTTTTATAAGAACTAGACTTAGACTTAATAGTCTATTATATTATTCAAGAAGAAACATGGTAAACCCATACTTTACACCAAAAGAAATATGATAAGATTCTCTTCGCTACCGAAATAGCAAAGAATATCAAAAGTTTAGAAAAAAAATCAGAGCATCTATGAAGGGTGACTCTCTACACACTGTGGGAGCTATCAATCAGATTCCTGTGCAGGATACAATGGAATATAACTTTTATCAATTTAACTATTTATTTCTATTTTAAATGCTTTTGTTTTTGATAATTAATAATTTTATCATATGCAGAAAAAAAGTTGGGTAGGGAGATAAATCAGGATGAGTTATTCATGGAGACACACATAAAGGAGAAAAAGAACACAATGGATAAAGATAGTTAGGTTGAGTCACGTGCAAAAGCTATCCAATCATGAACTACATTCGTACTAATAATTTTCTTTTTTGAAGTTTATATTATTTAAGTTTGAATATATTAGTATCTTCTTATTATTTTTATTTTTACTTTATTTTATATATAGGAAAATATATGCTGAGAATTAATGAGCTCCATAGTACTTTACCTCCTGAAATTCGGGGAAACTCAATACCCAAAGAAGTAGAGAAGGAATACTGCAAAAAGTGTGCGGGTTCTACTATTAGAGGTACACATTACGACTACCAAAAAGAGTATTTACGGAGAATAGTAGGTCTTCATTATGGATCCCTCTCTACCTCGATAGTTGATAGAGAAATCATTATTTTGTTATAAGATATTATTTTCAGCTCACTAGATAACTTGCTACAGAGGCTGAGAGGACGAGGAAGAAACATGAGGAAAATAAATCAAATATAAAAATAATGTTGAAGACAATTAATAATTTTCTTCATTCTTCATAGATTCTTCTTCCGTGTCTTGGCAATGCACATCGGGCAGTGATAGGCCTAGACCTATTTAATGATTACACTACAGAGGAGGAAGATGCGGATTGGGATGAGAATGATGATGATGATGATGATGATAAGGATGAGGATTGGGATAGAAATGAGGATGAGTTGTAGTTTTCTCTTTTATTTGTTTTTGTGGCTTGTAGTTTATTCTTTAATATGTTTTTCTGGTTTGTAGTTTACTTTTGATTTGTACACTTAGATGTTTAAATATTTAGATTTGATTGTATATGATTTGTTGTATGAATTGGTGGACTGTAAATATTTGTATAGTAGTTTTATTTTGGGAATGCAACATATATGCTGCGATTTTTTTACAAAATTACTGAAAAAATCAATCACAAGTAATCAATTTTAGCAAAAATTACCAGAAACATCGATCACTGGTTGTAGGTTTTAGAAAAATTTACCGAAAAAATCAATCAAGTGTGGTGGATTTTCTGGAAAACTGTGAAAAAATGACTACATATAGTCGATTATTCTGATAATTTTAGTGAAATCGACTACTTGTGGTCGACTTTATTATATTTAACTATTTAATAGTTTTTAAGAAATCGATCACATATGGTTGGTTTGTTGCAAAAATAATTAAATAATTTTAAAAATACTGATCACATGTGATCGATTTTGTTAATTTTTTTCAAGATAATTATATATAAATCAACCACATATGGTCGATTTTAATTTTTAAAATTAAATAATTATATAACGACAACCACAAGCAATTGGTTTTACTGAAAAATAATTTAATAAATATATAAAACCAACCACGAGTGGTCGATTTTATTAAAAAAGTAGTTAAATAAATAAATAAATGAAACCGGCCATGATTGGTCGGTATCATAAATGAAAATTATTAAAATTAAAATAAAACCAACTAGACATTGTGGTCGAAAGTAGTAATTTTATTTTTTTAATACAAAATTTTTTATTTTTTATAAGTAATATTAAATAATAAATAAATAATATTTTATTTTGAGAAAATCGGCCACTTGTGATCGGTTTGTAAAAGTTACCACAACTTTCGTAACCACAAGTTTTGATCCATTTTGTGATCGAAAAATGGTGAAAATTGACCACATGCGGTCATTTTTTGTGACCGATTTTCTTGTTTTCTTAATAGTGCACATTCACTTAAGGGAATAGAACACAATTAATGAATTAAGTTCATGACTTTTCACCAAAAAACATTATTTTGTCTTAAGTTAAAATATGGTGCATTGAGACTCAAACTCAATGTCTTATCTGTATAAAATGTTTGACCATGAATCAATAGAACTTAAAACAATTATCTTATCCTCATACTGCATCTAGACTTTAACCTCATGTTTTACCGTTTTAGTGGTGAGATTTAAATCCACCATCTTATCCTTTACCAATAATATAATAGGCCAAAGTATAATATAATTCACCAAGAGAAAAACTAAGGAATTAAATTTCAACATGACAAAATATACATTTACAGATCTATTTAGATGAACCAACTTAGTGGTTCTAGAATTAACTATCAATTTAGTGCCAAAGTTCATAAAAGTGTCCGCAAACAATTCGTGTAGTTTGTACATAAGTTAACAACTTCAGTATATTACACTTCAAAATTGATAAAAGTAAGATTAGGCAGTACACTATCTAATTGTATGTTAGCCTAGCAAGTACATATAAATAACCAAAATTCATATAGTGATTAACTTGGACTTTAGAACATAGATGGAGGGTATCTATTAAAACTTGATATCCATTAGTATCAATGAATATGGATAGCAGCAACGTGAGATATTCCAATCAGAAATAGCAAACTAGGCCCAATAATTAGAAGCCACATAACAACCTTTTGCTAATTACTCTATTTATCAAAATGTATACGTATTTGTGTCATAACCCAAACTAGAGCCTAGTCGTGATGGGTATCTCACTCCCATCGAGGGATAGAGTCCACCCGCATAGCTTTTCCAACCGAGCATAATCAAATAAATAGCAGAAAACAACTAAAACATAATGATAGGGTAGATAAGATAACTCAAAAGGACACTAAGAGTACAAAATAGTAACCATTCCCACACTTTTGTCCACAATAATCTCTAAAATAAAAGTAACAACTTAAGTTGGGCCATGTCCCCAACTATGACCAAAAAGAATCCAAAGTTCTATGATAATAAGGAACGAATACTGAAATAATAAGGCCTTCTGAAGGATGAAAGTTCACCACTTCGAGGATGACCAATGAACGAACCAAAATTAGCTAACTCTGCACAAGATAACCAAAGAATCCCTAGGACCCTACATCATTAATAGATGCCGCATCCAAGGATGGTTAGTGGGATGAGAACTAGCATGTAACTCAGGGAAGGGATAAAATAATGTCATTTCAAAAACCATTCAAAACCATATGCACGCATTTATATATACATAGATATATACATATATATGAGATGTCGGGGTAGGGAACAAGGTTTAAACATGAAATTTAAAATAATTAATCTGGCATGTGTATCACTAACTATCGTAAGGGCAACCACGGGCTATATGGGTTTATATCCCACTACTAAAAGGGCCCTAACGCGTGTTAGTAGCACAAACCAAGAAAATCTGAGGAATAACAAGAGAATCCATGACTCCAACTATTGCAAAATATATATAAAGTGTGAACTATGCACACAGTCATAAAGACCCTATGGCTGGCAAATGTGGCTTCCAGTATCAATACCCCAGGATGTCTACCTTCCACGATGAGCTATACAACCCCCTTTAATTCCATATTAAAATATTTTATGCACATTCCTATTTATTAACCAATGAGTCTTTTAACTAGGCTTTTATCGTTAGTATCGTCATACCAAATAGAGTTTAATCTTGCAATCTGATTCCATTATACCATTCCAAAACCAATTAGCCAAATTGACTTCAATATTATCAATTTAAAATTGTGCACCCAAGCGCACACGCAAGTGTACGTGGTTTCACCATGTAATAAAATGGCCCTTTAGAAGGCAATTATTAATGCCATAGGGATTAGTGTTAAGAAACTATAAAATTTAAGTTTTACTCAAAAGATATATTACTGCAAGTGTAACCACAAGAGTTTGAGAATTATAACTAAAAGTAAAGTTGTAATGACCCAGGACTATCCCCTAGTCATCACACGATGCTTACGACCTCGAAGGACTACAAGCTAACTCATGATTTATATTTGTTGTGAGCACTGAATAATATAATATTAATTAATATGGAAAAATGGGATGAAATGCCATAATGTTCAAAACATCTGAAATACTGATAAAATATAACATCTGTAAAACTGAATACTATCTGAAAAGCCTCTAACTGAATCTGTCTAAAAGTGGAGTTGATGGGACAATCCCCCAATTAACTCTATCTACTGTACTACTACATCTACTAAAAATATGAAATAATAGAATATCCTGGAATAATGAGGACTCACTACTAAATCTACTGTTCCTGGCTGAATCTTAAACTACTATGTGTGGTTGGGAACCTGAGCATCTGAACTTATGATATGAAATATCATAGCGCAAAGAAAGAGTATGGGTTAGTACATGTAATATATAGGTATTCTAGATGAGGTAAGGCTGAATAAAATGGTTCAAATACATGAACAGTAACTAACCGAATGATATAGAATAACTGAATATGAGCATGTGGATAACAAAAACTATTGTAAATACTAATTATGCAATACTGTGAATATATGTATACTGTAACTGAGCTTCTCTGAAGCTAAGTACTGAGTTCTATTACTAGGTAACTAATAATCTGAAGTTACTGATAACTGAATTACTAAGATCGAGTGACTGTGTCTGATAGTCTTGATTCTACAGAACTAAACTGAGTTCTAGACTGAAGACTGAAACTAAAACTTTGGGAGGTATCATCTAACCGATATTCCCTTCTCTGAACTAATTGGGGTCCAACCTGTAACCCCAGCTAAAAGGGTAATAATATCGTGCCACAATTACTAACACTAAAAAATCAGGATGCCAAGCCTAACTGATGGGTGACACCTAAATAGAGCCACGCCTAATCTGACGGGTGACCCCTGGTAGGTAGTCAAGCCTAGTCTGATGGGTGACTCCTCATCCTGCACTGGCTATACAGTTTTGGAGTACATGGATTGCTACTAACAACTTTTTCTATCTGAAGGGGAAGCCATCATCCCTGCTCTCGCTCGGTACTAAATCATACTCCCAATGAACGACACTAAACTGAGTATACTGGACTGGACTGGACTGAGTTTACTGAGTTTTCCTAAATCTTGTAATTGACTGAATTCTATTGAGTTTTGTAATGGACTGAGATTACTGATCATGACATGACTGATTCTATTCTATAATTGACACTAGCTCTAGGTAAAAAACTAAATTGTTGGGTACTAAATAACCCCAGGACTCGATAACAAGAAAAGTAAATCAAAGCATATTCTTGAATAATATAACAATGTTCACTTGGTCATAATTCATTAATAGAGACATTTCATCAAACACTTGTAATGCATTAAATTTCACATGAATGGGATCACATAATAACATGTCATTCTTTCACTGGTCAATTCACATGAGCATTTCATCAAACACTTGTAGGGCATAAGCTTGTACATGATTAAGATCTCATAATAACATCTCATGATTCCTCTATCTACTTCACATATGCATTTTAGCAAATACTTGGGGAGAATGAGTATTTCACGTGATAATGGTCATCACAATAACATCATGAATACAATACTTAATTGCAAATTCAAGGGTTTAGCATGTAATTCATATAATTCCCCCTAAAAACTATTCTATTTTTCATGAATCTTATCATAATCATGGATTGAAAACTAAATCAACATCATAGATACATTAATCACTTTATAAATTTAAGGGTCTATTAAGATAATCACATATTTTTTATACATGCTATTTAATTTCACGAAACTAGCATTTAAATCATGGATTGGAACCCAACTAATATTATAAACATGAATTCAATCTAATTCAAACATTAAAGTAATAAATACATCATCTTTGTATTTTGAAAAAGGATTCTTGGACTTCATGGGTTAAACGGACCCATGAATCAACATTTAACATAACTAAGAAGAAGAGTTCTTGAAGGTTCTTGGAGAAATTCTTGAGGATTGACCTTGATTCTTGAACTAGGGCTTTTGCCTTTTGAGAGAGAATGATTTAATTTGGGTAAAAACTAAATGCATAATGGTGTAACTAGGTTTATTAGGGTTGAAGTTTGTGTTAAAACTGACTATGACCGTGGAAAAAGAATCAAATACCCCTGGAATGATTTAGAATCTAGAAATTTAAAACTGGAAATTAACAAAAAAATCTCGATCTTGGCCCTTGGCATGCAGCGGCACTATCGCGCGCCGTGTCACTGGAAAGTGGACAACTAAAAATTGGACCATCAACGCGTTGTGGGGGAATATTGTTACCTCTTGGATGCGACATGGAAGTTCACCGCGATGCGGTGGCATCGCGTTGGTCTACTGAAAACTGACAAATATGAAAATAAGTTGTGGCGCGATGCGCCGGTATCGTAGTACCTCATTGGCAATTGAAAATTGGGGAAAAGGCTAATGGTGCGATGCGGTGGTATCGCATTATCTCACTGAAAAATGAAAAATGCCATTTGGACAACCTCCGCGATGCGCTAGATTACAAGGTGGTACACTGTCTTACTAAAATGGTTCTAACTCTTTGCCGGGTGTCAGATTTGGGAGAATTTTGTATCGATTAAAATCTTATTCAATTTCCCTCACAATGAAAAGTCAAAATCTTGAAAATTGCACATGTATGAAGTGCATTCATATTTAAAGCAAGTCTCTAACATTTTGGGATGAATTTAAGCTAGGTAAAAGTACGGGGTGTTACAAAAATAAACAGTGCGTAATGTAAAGACTTGAGACACGCAATGGATGAAAGCCCAGGGTTAAGGAACTAGGAACAATCATACTACGATATTGAACTTCATTCACTTGATTACTTATATTGGTTATTGATTCATAGGGTTTCTCGTTTGATCATGGTCTCTCGACCTCTAATCATCTACCTAACTTGGACATTACAACTACATCATTGAACGGGGATGTAATAATCCAATTAAGTGCTTAAATCAATCATCTTGCATGTGAACCAAGAAAGGCGACTAAGTATTTCCCTATCTTAGTCACTAATTCAAATTCCTTATTTATAAAAGAACTAGAACCTTACTTTATTTGTCCCCACATTCAATCTTCCAATTCCCTCTCCTGATATCACAAGGTCGACAATATATATATATTCTAAGGGCTGTGAATCCTCAAAATAATTAAAATAATGATAAAAAAATACCCAATTATGATAATAAATCCAAAAAAATTCAATTCATAACGATAGAAAACATGTTCTTGGCCTTAACACTGGATAGGGGGCATTTAGCCACTAATCGACATAACCATAATCCAAATACTTAAATATGTGATTAAATCAATTAAAAAGCTAAAGTAATGAAAAATAACCCCTAAAATAAGTGTTGAGCATCCCGTATTCAAGTCCCAAAATTCCAAAAGCTGTCCAAGGTAATTACAAAGTGTGCAAAGTGTTCTGTTTGTAGAGGGAATTTTTTCTGTGTGTGGAGTAAAAGGTGTGTCACGTTGGTCAGCCCTTCTGTAGGGAATGAAGCATCGTGTGGATTAGTCCAATGGATATAGTAGCACACCACATTTATTATTCCATAAGGTAGAGGTCTGCGCAACCCCTATTTTGCGTTGGCTCACTGGAATTGCAACTTCAACGTTTAACTTTGCCTTGTGCCATTCTTCTCCACCCCAAGCCTTTTGGTGTTGTTTTCCTCTAAGTCCCAGCTTTTGTATACTCCATATATCATCAAAATCAACTCAACAAGCATCCTTAATGATAAAACACCAAATATTAGATCTCAAAAAACCACAACATTCATAATGATGAACTAAAAACTCGAGCTAAGATGACTTAACCACATTGATCTTTAACTTATGTTTTGACTCTTGTATTATTTCAATTTAACTTTGAACATTGTAAACAAGTTGTACCTCACATAATTACACAATAAAACCATTAGGAACTCATATAATACATTATAATCAATCACGATGGTCTAGAACGACACTTAGCTCAAGCTAGTAAAACTAGTTTTCTCGTCAAGACTCTAAATGATCGATTTTGAATTCAAACTTGTTTAAAAAACCTTTAAACATTGTAATCCAGTACTAGGAACTTATATGATTATTTATATCATTATTAACACATAAAGCACATGAATTGTACTCAAAATAAGGTTAAATAAGCTAGGGTAACCATACTAAAGTGCATAAATACACCCAACATCACCACCCCACACTTAAAGCCTTGTTCGTCCTTGAGAAAATCTTTACTATAAGCATCATATGCTGATGTGACTCCAATTCTACTACAAGCAAGATACTCAAGCTAGTACTTCAATGACTAAACAGAATGCATGGTTCTACACTAAGCTTGTTATGTACACAATTGAAAGCTGAAGAACACTACTCCAAAACATCCTAGCCTCAAGAATTGACTCACCAAGTTGGCAAACACATGCATAATGTCCAGTTAAAGACATTATACAATTCATCCAACTATTATCAAACATGTCACCTCACAACAAGAGAGTTACCCAAAATCACTCACATACATGAAATTTATCACAAATTAGGTACAAGAATCTCATTAAGCTCACGCTCATAAGGAATTAACAAGTTACACATAATGAACCGTAGGCTTTCCCTTAGTGTAGCACTTTACTAATATCAGAATGATGAAGCTTAGGCTCAAATAGGTCATTACGTGGTTGTAATGTAGGCTAAGGGATGGTTAGGAACTATTTTGGCCAAGAATAGTGACTATTTTCCCTAAGTTCTTCAATACCTCACATTTTTCAATTCAGACCAATCTCTAACAACCAACTTACACAACCTTTGTCTACCTACATCTTTTATATTGCCACATCTCATTAAGCTCATTCACATATACTATGGTGGAAGTATGCTATGTACATATCAGTTGATTTTACCCTTCTTCATAGTAATTATATGTTATGCACCCCTATGATAGCCACCCTCAACTTAAGCAATTGCCTTAGTTAAGGTGCATAATGTCCAAGGAGGATCAAGGCCAAAACAGGTTCATTGTAACACGACTGGGCTAAAAATGGGAATTTCTTTAGCACAAATTTCTCTAACTCCCAACCACAAAACAATGATTTTTACACACCAAACTATCACTTTGTGGCTTCAATTTCACCTGTCTCCTACTTGAATTTCCAACTCCTCAATATAATTAAGTTTACACTAAAGATATTAGGAGCTTGGATCAAATTAAGGTCAATCAAATAAGGGGATTAGGCTACATATGAGGTTTAAAAAGAAAAATCTAAAGGCTCAATAGGGCTAACTAGGATTATGCATAAGGGTAGGTAATAATAAGGTATGAAACATAGCTATCAAAGAAATACCTATATCATCTCCTAAACCCACACTCTTTATTTTACTTTACACACACAACAGGCAAATTCTAGACATCACATGTAAGAAGAAATATACTACAACCTCATATCATATGGAACATGCTTAACTCAAGCAGGATCATCAAAGACTCTTAACTAAACAAACAAATGAATTCAACATTAAGCCAACAAGTACAAGAGTCATAAACATGAGCCTAGGAGTCTTAAAAATAGCAATTTATACAATCAAGATGGTTTTTACTAGCAAAACACTTGCATTATGATACCACATATAGCACCAACCAGAACATCCCATACTTATTCCTAACCAAAAAATAATTAAATTACTCCTAAAATTAGGAATTTCCCTACCCCACAATTAAAATCTACTTTGTCCCTAAAGTATACTTTAAAAGTAGAGATAGAAACACTCCTTGGGGCCTCTAGGCCCAGCTATTAGCATCTTTTATACATTAAGATAGTCTGGGGACCCCACACTTAGTCTTCGCCATGCTCTTTAGCTCAGGTTTTTTGGTACTCAGTCTTCCTATCAACCTGTGACTCAACAATAAAAACTAGTAAAGTGAAAACTAAAATACTTAAAATAAAACATATCTTAAGTTGGGTTGCCCCCCAAGAAACGCTTGATTTTGTGTCACAGCACGACCCAATCTCTGATTTAACTATTTTTCTTTATCCTTTTCCTCACACTCAGATGCTATTTTCTTATTCATTTCTGACCTTTTCAGTATGAACTCTTAAGGTGAACAACTTTCTCAACTTTAGCCTTTTCAGGCTCATCAATCTGCATCATGTTGGGCTACGGTATTTGTGGCATAGGCTGCTCAATAAATAAGTCTAGAGAGGTATTTTATGGATTAGACTCCACCACCCCATACTTATCCCCTTAGATAATAGTAATCATGCATAAATCTGTGTAGTAGGATAGTGTTTTGAGTGGTTTCTACACTTTGAAAATGGCCTTTTCATTTTCCAGCCTCATTGTGAGCATGCCTTTCTCACATTAATCAAAGATACCCTTGTCGCTAATAATGGATGTCCTAAGATAACTGGTACTTTGTTATTTGCCTGAAAATATAAAACAATAATAAACTTACCAGCCTTAATGAGAACATCCTCTATGATTCCTTCCGGATGGGATAGGGTCCAATTTACCAATTGGGGTATCACAACGCCCGGTCTTAATTTCCCCAGTCCTAAGGTGTTAAAAAATAGAGGGGAATCAAGTTGATACTTTTCCTTAAGTGACTAACTGCGTAGACCACCTCACTATTGCCAATTTGAATCTGGAGAGTGAAACTCCCAGGGTCTTTGAGCTTTTGGGGGATTATCTGCATCACCATAGAACTGAAATCCTCAATGAGTGCTACTGTCTCAATATCCTATAGCTTAAATTTGTTAGTAACCACATCCTTCAAGTACTTAACGTACTTGGGCATTTCCTACAAACATCTAAGAAAGAAAGGTTAATATAAAGATGTCTAAACGTGTCAACAAACTTTTTAAAGCATGTATCCTCCTTTACCCTTATAATCTTCTGTGGGAAAGGTAGTGGTGGTCTCTCCTTCACCTATTCAACAACTTTATTTTTTAAGAACTTACACTTTCTCAAATATACAACAATCTTTTTGGATACTTGGTGGGGGGTTAACTCTACATCTATATCCAAAGTTTTCTTTGGAGGTTTTTTATTCGGCTCTTTCCCACTTCTCAAAGTGATTGCCAAGACTTGCTTAGGAGGTTTAATATCACTTAGCACACCACCTTGAGGCCTGGCATTTTGTGTCTACTGTAGCTGACCTATCTGCAATTCCAAGCTCCTTGTGTCTGATTGCTGGCTCTTTATATCTACTTCCAATTATTCTAGAGCAACCATAATTTATTTTAGTATATCTTCTATATTGCTAGTGGAAAAATTTCCTTATGCCTGTGGTTGTTGCAAATACTGCTGGTTATTCTATGAGGTATTTAGTGACTGAGTCTGCCACTTTTAATTGTAGGCATTACCATAATTTGGCCTTTGAGCATTGCCCATGAATATCATGGACTCAGGATTTGCAGGACATATATCTGTAGAATGACCACTATTCCCATAAATCGTACACCAACTTGTAGTTTGCTGAATTGTATTAACTGTGGTTGCAGGCTTGTTACCCCCAACTTCATATTACTTATCAAATTTTCTAGAGTAGTAAGCTAAGCTGATAAGGCAGTAAAATGGTCCACCTTCAACACACCTGCAACCTTATTTGTAGCATTTCTTAAGTTGGAATGACACTCAGGATTCCCTTGAGCAATTTAGATCAACAAAGTATAAATCTCATTATATGTCAACTCTAAAGTTTGACCACTTACAACTGAATCTAGCAAATTTTTCTGTTATGGTCAAGTTACTTATCAAAAGTGTGAGCAGTCTTGCCAAATAAAAAGAATCGGAAGATGACTTTTTGTGCTAAGTCATCCTAGGTTATGATTGAATTTGTCGGCTCAGCGTTCAAACATTTCTTTGCTAACCCCAATAGTGAAAAAGGGAATAGTTTCAGCCTAACATAATTAGTTGATACACCTGTAAGGATGAATGTGTCACTAATCTCCAAGAAGTTCCATAGGTTGACTTGTGGATCTTCATGTGAAATCCCCATAAGCTATTCGCCACTGATTAAAAGCTGCACCATGTTCCGTTTATAAAAGGTGTTTAAATTTATCGAAAGTAGGATTGTCACTTCTCTAACTACCCTATGGGCTAGTTGTTCTTCATCTATGAGAGTAGGATTGTCTTGATTTTCTTCAATTTGTGAGATATGGTGGAGAAGGATTGCTTCCCTCATTAATTGATGGAAGCGTTTATCAGGTTTGTGGCTTGGTTCAACCAAATCCCTATCCCTTACCAACTTACTAGTATGTTAACCTATTTTCTGCAAATACAAAACCAAGACCAATCATAAAGAACCAAAGAAATCTAAAAAGTAAAACAAAAAAAATAGTTACAAAACTACAAGTCCTCACCAACCGCTCAAAAAACTTGGTGCGCCTAAGCGCACACGCAAGGGTACGTTATCTAACCAAGTAATATATTGGCCTTTAGAAGTCAAGAATCGATCCTACAAGGATTAGTGTTAAGCAACTATAAAATTTAAGTTTAAATTTTAAGATTAAATTAGTGCAAACATAACCACAAGAGTTTGAGAATTATAAATAAAAGTAAAATAAAATGTGTGCAAAGTACAGACTTGAGACAATCAATGGATAAGACCAGGGTTAAGGAACGACGAAAAATTATATTACGCTATTAAACTTCATTCATTGGATTAATTATCATGGTTGTTTAGTCGCAAGGTTTATCATATGATCATGATCTCCCAACCTCTAATCGTCTACCTAATGATACGAGTCAAAGGGGCATCATAGCTTTCAACAACACCATTGGAGGCCAGAAATGTAAAGACTCAAGCTTGGGGCTGCCTAACCAAGAGTAAAAGTATTGAAGTGTAAAGAATATCCTAATTAAACTCTAAGGCCTCCCCATTAAGGGTCTTTTTGTCATTGCATGAAGCATAGAGGCACCTAGGAAGTGTATCCTCTTATTAAGGGCCTTTTGGTTAATTACTATGTAATAAGTGTAGCCTAAGACTTTAAATAGCTTTTATTAGGTCATTTTTTAGAAAATTTGATGAATATTGATAGAATACTCTTTTAGAGTGTCTTACAAGTATGGAATCACTTGTGCAAGTGTGGATTCACTTGTGGCAATGTGGAATCATTATGTTGGTTACCCATTTATAAATGAGGTTTTCTTGGTGATTCTGGTTCCCTTGAGGTCTTCGTAAGAGTATGGTGTTGTTATTGTGGGTCTTAGGTGTTCTAATGCTTGATGCACACTTTAGTTACTAAAGCTTATAATAGCTTATGTCTCACTATATATCCTTTTCTTTATTGTAAATCATTGATGTTGTTCTTGTTGCCTTGTAATCAGCTTATGTTTGCATCCTTTGTGTTGTTGTTTTCATATTATTTCTTGTGTTTGTTTGCTGGTTTGTATCATTTGGTATCAAGAGCAAGGCTTGATTTTGTTCCAACAAAATCACTCTAGGGATTGTTTCTTAGAAAATCAACAAAAAAAATAGTGTCCAAATTCAAAAATCTCAGAAAAAATTACTTGTTCTTGTTTTGTATCTCGGACAAAATTATTGTCCTTGTTTTGGTAACTTGGCCAAAAGTTTGAACCTAGGTCTAGGAGATTTTTGGTTTATCTGTTTTGTTTTTTTCTAGTGTTCAGACCTTCTTCACTAACACTATTTGACTCTAAATCTAAATCTTGAGCTTGAAAAATGTGTTGTTATTGTTTGTTGTTGAGGATTGGTTACTTGAAAAATGTGTTGTTTATGTTTATTGTTGAAGATTTGAGCTTGAATATGTGTTTTTGATATTTGGGGGTCCAACGTGAACCTTGAAACTTTAAGATTCAAAAGTTGTGTTCTTGGTGTTCTTCACCATCTTCATTTCTAGTTAGAGATAAAGTGGGTGTTTGATCTAAAACAAAGTAGGAAGAGAGAGTAATTTTTTGTTTGTCTTGAAAACATATCCCAATACTAATACAAAAGAATTAAGGATACAAAGGGCTCACTAAAAGGTGTCTTACCAAAAGGGAGAAACGGCACCTACCAAGATATACAAAAGAGGAAAGAGCCAAAAGTCTTTCAAAAAGGTGTTTTGCCAAAAAGATGCAAAGAAAGTCAAAATTTTTTTGAATTTGAAAAAAGGCTCTAAGTCTTGTGTATTTCCCTCCCTTAGCTGAACTTTAACTTTTTCACTTGAAGATTGATCAATATAAATTATGAACAAGAATATTTTTTTGTCAAAATTTCAACAACTAATGAGAGTCTGCCACGTCATCACATTCTAAGTTTCTTTTTCTTGTTTCTTTGGTTGAATTGCTTTATTCTAGTACTAATTAGAAACTAGTAATTACCTACTAGGTTGTGGATTAGTCTTTTGAATCCGTTTCTTATTGTTGTCTTTCTTTGTGTGCTTTTATCTTTTTGATTTGTTGTAGTTTCTTGGCTCAAGTACATACATCTTTTCTTTGAGTCATTTCAAACAAGGATCTATTCCGACCTTAAGCCACAATTTGAACCAAACAACTTCATTGGAGTATAAACGAGATACCAACACTTGTGAGGCCAATGAGTGACGTTTCAAAGTGTGAGAGCTTGAGAGTGTGTGAGGTTGATTTATTAACCTTAACTTGTTTACTGTTTTTGTTTTGTTTAGTGTTTCTTAATAGGTATTATGGCATCGGGAAAGATAACCATGAAAGATTTGTTGGCGGCCATAATGAGCATGAAACATGATGTTAATAGCCAATTTGAATCACTTGAAGAAAGAATGGAGAGCATGGGAAAATCCCTTTCCAAGAAGTTGGATAACTTGGTAGAGTATCCAAGCTATCATAAATCCACCTTTCCCACTCCAACAAATTGTCAAGTTCCCTTGAGTAGACATGCTCCAAATGAGGAACAAGGTAATCAAGTTAACTCTTACACTCTAGTAAAAAAGGCTAGTAGCCAACTACATGTGAATGATAGTTTGTGTAATGCACCGAGAGTACACCCTGGACGCCACACGGTGCTTGGAACCACAAGTGATCCTAAGCTAACCCATGAACTGGCATATTGTTGAGCAATTGAATTATAATATAATAAATAGATGTTCTGCTGTGTGGAAATATAATCATGGAAAAATCTAAGAGAAATTATATTACTGATACACTTTACAATATGATAAAAACTGAGGAGAGATATAAATTTACATGACTGACTCTGACTGACATCTATGAAGAATCTACTATACTGACTATAGATAGCAGAGACATGCCTACAACTACCACTAATCAATATATATGAAAAATAAATGAACTGTACATCAACTAAAACTATCTGGAGTTCCTAAAACAAGGCAACTCATCACCTGCTGGCTGGAAACTGCAAATGTCTGATTATGATGTACGGTCTACAAATAGTACCTACATTATGAAACAATGTAGCCATACAGACGTATATGTAGATCAGTACTTTTGGAATGTGTCGATTATGCAGGGATAAATATAATAAGTAAAACTAATTTCATACGTAATATTAAAATATACATGCTAAGTGTAAGTAGACTCATCAATAGGATGGAATAAACTGAAAGCTGAATTATCTTAAAATCATAAGAAACAAACATAATTTGGTAAGCTAGTGAATCACTACACTTTGTTTCTTAAAATATTTACTTTTTTAGAATAAGTAGAACTAAAGATGGGATACGATAAATCATGGATACATGAACATGCGACACCAAACATACACTTACTAAGATAATTTGATTAATTCAATAACTGATATCTAGGTTATAGAATGACTGAACTCTAAGTAAATAGGGTATCTAGTACTTATATACTGAGTAGATGATATATAAATATGGACTACTGATATTCAGACACTAAATAGCTTATGACTGAATACTGATCACGTAATACTGAATTATAGTTAGTCTGAATAACTAAGCTAAAATCGTGGAGTACTATGTATATAGGGTAAGGACTAACTGAAAAACATGAGATAACTGAGCATGAATGCATGAAAACTATACAATACGAAAATGTTGGACTAAGTGTATATTTAGTGTGTCACTGAGATAATCTGTAATCTGAAAGACTAAAAGTTGTTAAACCAAATATCTAAAAGGCTATAAACTTAGTCAAGCAATCCTGAACTGAAGAGACCCTGAATACTGTACTGAGACTGTGGGAGGTATCATCTAACCGACATGTCCAAATCTGAGCTAATCGGGGTCCAACCTGTAACCCTAGTCGGACGGGTGTTAGTACCATGCCACGGGTACTAACACTTACTGTGTGGATCTGCTAAAATAAAGTCCCAAAGGAATAAAGAGTCACCCTTTACCCGCAGGCACTCTGGTGAGATATGTGTCAACCCTCAACTGGCAGGTTAATATCTCAAACCTATGGTGGCTACGTAGTTCTGGAATGCATGAATTGCTACTAAGGGTCAAACCTTTTACTGGCAAGTGAGCCCCCATCCCTGGGTTCGCTCGGTGCTAATCTTACTCCCAACTGAATAACACTGGAATACTAACTGGTGTATACACTGTTAACTGATAACAAATAAGCTCAGGTAATGGTATTCTGAAAATAATAGTGTATATGAATTCTAAGATAATTATTAATAAGTAGATTGATACTAAAACTAAAATCGGACTGAGCTAACTTAATTGGACTCATAACTGACCATATTATTGACTGAATGATATTTCCCATGATATAACTGAAATCATTCTGTAGATACTGAAAACAAGGTAAACAGCTAAATTTAGAGTATTCATAACCCTCAGGACACGATAGCAATGACAATAAGAACACATGAGAGCATTTAAGACCACAATAAGTAAGCATTATTTAAAGAAGCCCATAACTTGGTCATTTCATCAAACTCCTTGAGATTAATACTTTAACATGAGGAAATTCTCCAAACACATGGGGATCATGAGCTTGGACATGGGAATATCTCAAACATGGGAGCATAGCATGATTACATAACTAAAATTATGAATTTAGGAATTCATATAAAATTCAATTGAAATAGGACATGGGCATTTAATCATACATGTAAAGATCATAGCTTGAACCTAAGAATGTCTTAAACATGGGTGACCAATAGAGTTACATGGCAAAATTCATAACTTGTGGATTCATCTTGAAATTGATTGAACATGATATGGGGATTTCATCAAACATGTGGAAAACATTAATTTAAAATATGGGAATATTGCTAAAAATCATGAATATAGGATCTATCATAGAATTCACTTGAATAAAGCATGGGAAACTCAAATTCATGGCATGAGGAATTCAAAATCTTGCATGTAATCACACATGGGCTGAATTGAATTAAAAACACCATGAAAACACGAAATTCAATCTTTCTTGAACATCTAATATAACATAATGATCAAAATTCTTGAATTGAAAGAAAAGGGTTTTGGGCTCCATGGGTGCAAAGGGATCCATGGATTAACTCCCACATACCTTAAAACTTTTAATCTTGAAGAAGAAAGAAAATCTTGAAAGCTTTTTTGAATTGGCAAACTTGAAATCATGATTGTTCTTGAAGAAAATTTAATGAAGTTTTTGGTGTTCTTGAGGGGGGGCTAAGGTTTTCTCAGAGAGAAAAAGATGAATAATAATGTATCTAATGCTTTTGGGGGCTGAAATTAAGTATTATGGACGGATTTGGGTGAGGGGAAATGACCAATGTGCCCTTAGACCCTTTAAGAACTAAAACAACGTGTGAAATAGCTCTGTATCGTGTTTTCTATCGCGTCAAGGACAGCAACGCATCGCATCGCAATTGCGTCGTTTACTAACTCACACAGAAAATGCCATAACTTTTCACTCAAATATCAGATTAAGGTGAAATTGGCATCATTGGAAAGATGAATCAATTATCTACAATTTAGTAGGTCTTGAGATGAAAAATTCTATGTATATAAAGAGTTATACATGTTCAAAGTAGACCCTTTTAGAATCAAATACTAAACATTGGACAAATCAAAGGCTCTTAGCTAAAATTTGTTCTAAGTGATTCTTATGAACATTTTTAACCTAGAAAGCACATCAAACACGAGGATAAAGATAATGAAACTTGTATTCACATGGGAATCATTTGGATTATAACTTATACACATAGGAAAGAGGGTTCAAAGACTAGCCCAAAAATGTAGGGTATTAAATTATGTCTCCCTTTGGAACATTTATCCTGAAATGAGACTGGTTAGACTGAGGGTACTAAGTCAACTGAGATTATATTCTAAACATGCATGACTGAAAACATAATTGCATAACTGATTTTGAAACATGATACATTAACTGAATATCATGAACTGATTTCTTGAATGCATGTAATGGCATGTGAATGATTATAAGGCTGAGATAGAAACGAGAGAGCCAACTGATAAATAACCATTACTTCAAGATGGATCCTATTTCATGAAGAAAAATGAAAGGTTTAGGACTTGAATACTCGGGGTATTACAATATATCTCCCCCTTGGGATACCTCATCCCCCGAATGATATTGACTTGGCTAAAATACTAAGGAAAGATTGAGATGATGAATGGGACACTTAAGGGATGAATCTTGACTGAATATTCTGGATCTAAAGATGATGCATGATGCATGAACTAAGCTGAATTCACAAATTACATAGATGCGAATGAATTACCTCTTGGAATAACCATACTCATGAGAATTTCGAATAGTATGACTAGATGGAAAGATAGAAAGCCATAGGAACTTGTATGTCTGACTGCTAGACAGAATTGTTGGCTATCGAACTGAATTATACTAAAATCTTATACACAACTATACATTTCACTTGTACAACAACATGACATTCAAGCCTATCTTCATAACCACACATGAACTTACAGGAAAACAACCACAAAATTATCTTTCCCATATTCTCTAAACCTCTATCCTTAAAACTTTCATGCTCTAGCCCAAGAAAACACACATAGAATTTCAACTAATCATGACATAAGGAGAGGTCACTGAAAGTTAGAACACGAGGACGTAAAACATAAAGGATAACCTTGACACTTAACTAAGGCCTGAGGAATAGAGTATCAAAAGCTTAAATTCATCGAAGAGAGATAAACTGAGGGCATACATGATATAATATAAATTTCGATGATCATTAATAGTGTAGTATGGGCACTTGGAAATAAACATACTGTAAACATGAGTACATGCGTCATGAGCTGCATGACCTGATTTTGGAGTTCATAATCTCATGGAATATGATTCTTACTACTGAGTTAACTAGAACTCCTTATACTAGGAACTGGAAGCATACATGATTTTTCTATAAAGCTCATGAATATGAGTTATGACCATGGAGCAGACATGTGAGGCATGATTAGATATCGTGATGACTGAAAAACTTTGCACTGAGGTAAGAATAGGTTTGGAATCACCCTCCCTTACTGCTTTTCTACACATACTGACACTACTAGAATCTGAGAGCCTGACTTGGTTACTTGTTCTATCATCTCCCTCTTATCTTTAAGCCATCATTCTAAGTCTGTTGACCCCTCTACTAAAATCTAAAATAAACAAAAATCTCTTTACTATAGAGCTCAAGATATATCACTACACATACATACTAAACTCACCCTGAAAGCCTATATGTAAAAGTGTAGAACCCGCTATTGGTGTTTCCTTCTGATATACAAATCTTTACTTTCTATAGCCTATAGTTTAGCTGGTAAGAGTGTCACATACTACATAGCCTCATTCGCTACTTAACAACTCAAGGGTACTATCTAAGAACCTATGCTTTATAAACTTACAAATACTACAATCCCATATCACCTTGGGTACACCTCTAGATCATACACACATTATCATACTTAATTTCAAATCAATAAACTTAAATTCTTGAATACACTATTCAAGCCTATTAATTCACTTTTTATATAGCTATCCCCATGAATACATAACCTGCTCAGCCAGGATAACACTATCCCAACTCTACTACTGCTAAACTTTTGGGTTCATACTTCTAATTCTAAACTATATGCTATCATAAGATTCTGAGAAAGGATCTGAAAACACATCTGGCATGGATGGAGTAACGTGAGAATCTATATAAATTTCTTATAGGACACTTTTACTGCACAATCAGAGACATGAAAAAAGGGAACCATTTCTTAAATGCCCTGTTGCTTTTCTAAGAAAAGTACAGACATCTCCGTACCATTCTGCAAAACTCTACTAGATATGGCTTCATAGAAACCCTAGGACACTTGAACTCTGTGCTATGATCCTAAGTTTGTAATGCCCCAAGATTACACCCTGGATGCTACACGGTGCTTGGAACCATAAGTGATCCATAGCTAATCCATGAAGTGACATACTGTTAAGCAACTAAATTATAATATAATAAATAGATGTTCTGCTGTATAGAAATATAATCATGAAAAAATCAGAGAGAAATTATATTACTGATACACTTTCTAATCTGATAAAAACTGAGGAGAGAACTGAAATTACATGACTAACTCTGACTAACCTCTATGAATCCTCTACTATAATGACTATAGATAGCTAGGACATGCCTCCAACTACCTCTAATCAGTACATATGAAAAATAAATGAACTGTACATAAACTAAAACTATCTAGAGTTCCCAAAACAAGAGAACTCATTACCTGATGGTTGGAAACTACAACTGTCTGATCATGATGTACGGGCTACAAATGGTACCTACATTATGAAATAATGTTGCCACACAAATGTATATGTGGATCAGTACTTTTGGAATGTACTGAGTAGTAGAGGTGAATACAATAAGTAAAATTGTTTTCATATGTAATCTTAAAACATGTATGCTAAATGTAAGTAGACTCACCAATAGGCTAGAATAAGCTGAAAGCTAAATTATTTTTAAATCATCAGCAACAAACATAATATGGTAAGCTAGTGAATCACTATAATTAGTTTCTTAAAATATTTACTTTTGCAGAATAAGTAGAACTAAATCTAGGATATGATAAAGTATGGATACATGAATATGCAAGACCAAAGATACATGTACTGAGCTGATCTGATTAACTGAATAACTGATGTCTGGGTTACGGAATGATTGAACTCTAAGTAAAGAGTGTATCTAGTACCTATATACTGAGTAGATAATATATGGATATGGACTACTGATATTTCGGACACTGAATAGCTGATGACTTAATACTAATCGCGCAATACTGAACTATAGTTCGTCTAAATAACTAGGCTAAAACTGTGGAGTACTATGCATATAGGGTAAGGACTAGCTGAAAAACATGAGATGACTGAGCATGAATATGTGCAAACTGTAAAATCTAAGAATGTCGGACTAAGTATAAATCTAGTATGTCACTGAGATAATCTATAATCTGAAAGACTAAAAGTTATTAAACCAAATATCTAAAAAGTTGTACACTTAGTCAAGCAAAACTTAATTGAAAAGACACAAAATAATTTACTAAGACTATGGGAGGTATTATCAAACTGACATTCCCCTATCTGTGCTAATCAGGGTCCAACCTATAACCCCGATTTGAAGGGTGTCAGTACCGTGCCATTGGTACTAATACTAGCTATGTGGATCCACTAAAATAAAGTCTTAAAGGACTAAAGAGTTCACACTCTACTGGCAGGTCCTCTAGTGAGATATGTGTCAACCCTAAACTGGTAGGCTGACATCTCAAACCTATGCTGGCTACATAGTTATGGAATGAAGGGATTGCTACTAAGGGTCACACCCTCTACTGGCTGGTGAACCCTCATTCCTGTTTTCGCTCGGTGAAAATCCTACTCCCAACTAAATAACATTGGAAAACTAACTGGTGCATGCACTTTTAACTAATAATTGATAAGCTCAGGTCATGGTATTTTGAAAATAATAGTGCATAAGGATTCTAAGATATTATTAATGTATAGATTGATATTGAAATTAAAATCGGATTTAGCTAACTTAATTGGACTCACAACTGACCATATTACTGATTGACTGATATTTCCCATGGTATAACTAAAATCATTCTGTATATACTGAAAACTAGGTAAACAACTAAATTTCAGGTATTCATAACCCCCAGGACTCGATAGTAATGACAATAAGAACACATGAGAGAATTTGAGACCATAATAAGTAAGCATTATTTAAAGAAACCCATCACTTGGGCATTTCATCAAACACATGGAGATTAATAATTAACATAGGGAAATTCACCAAAACACGGGGATCATGAACTTGGACATGGGAATATCTTAAGCATGGTAGCATAGCATGATTACATAACTAAAGTCATGAATTCAGGAATTCACATGAAATTCTCTTAAAAAAAGACATGGACATTTAATCATACATGTAAAGATCATAGCTTGAATCTAAGAATGTCTTAAATATAAGTGAACAATAGAGTTACATGGTAAAATTAATAACTTAAGGATTCATCTGAAGATCAAACATGATATGGGAATTTCATCAAACACATGGAAAACATGAATTTAAAATATGGGAATATTGCTAAAAATCATGAATATAGGATCTATCATATAATTAACTTGAATAAAGCATGAGAAATTCAAATTCATAGCATCAGGAATTCAAAATCTTGCATGGAATCACACATGGATGGAATTGAATTAAAAACACAATGAAAACATGGAATTCAATCTTTCTTGAACATGTAATATAACATAATGAGAAAAAAAATCATTTTTTAATTTAAAAAAAAGGGTTTTTGGCTCCATGTGTGAAAGGGGACCGATGGATGAACTCTCATATACCTTAAAACTTTAAGTCTTGAAGAACAAACAAAAACTTGAAAGCTTTATTGAATTGGAAAACTTGAAATATTGATTGTTCTTGAAGAAAATATGATGAAGTTCTTGGTGTTCTTGATGGGGGACTAGGGTTTTCTTCGAGAGAAAAAGATGAATAATAATGTATCTAATGCTTTTTGGATGCTAAAATTAAGTGTTATGGATAGATTTGGGTAAGGGGAAGTGACCAAAGTGCCCCTAGACCCTTTAGGAACTAAAACAACATGTGAAATAACTCTGTATCTCATTGGCTAACGCATCGAGGACAACAACACGTTGCATCACAATCGCGTCAATTTACTGCGTCACACAGAAAATGCCATAATTTTTAACTCGAGTATTGGATTATGGAAAATTGGTATCGTTGGAAATCAACTCAATTATATACAATTTGGTGGGTCTTGAGATGTAAAATTCTATATATACAAAAAGTTATACACGTTCAAAGTAGATCTTTGTAGAATCAAATAGCATCTAAGTGATTCTTATAAACATTTTCACCAAGAAAGCACATCAAATACGAGGATAAAGATCATGAAACTTATATTCACATGGGAATAATTTGGATTATAACTTATACATGTTGGAACGACAGTTCAAAGACTAGATCAAAAATATGGGGTATTATAGTTTGTGTTTAGGTGAATTGAATGTTCCTTCACTTTATGATGATAATGTACAACTTGACATAATATATAAACTAGTTGATCCTAATGATGAAAAAATTAATTCTTCTAGCAAGATCAATTTGTGTCCACCTAGTGTTGAAGCTATTGTGACAAGTGATAGAACATTATCTTGTGGAAGTCATAAAGACCAACTTGTGTGTGAAAATGGTAATATTGAAAATGTTGGTCGATTAAATGGGAATAACCCTCTAATTTCCATTTTTATTGGTCATACTAGAATAGAGGGTACAAATAATTGTATTGGTGGTAATCTTGGGGAAAGAAAGTATTTCCTATACCTGTGCCCATGGACACTCCACCTATTTGATCTCGGTTATCATTTTAAATATGGTGAGGATGATGTCTTTTGGAATAACTTGAATGTACATAAAATGTATGGCCTTTCTATATCGATTTAGAAGTCTATTTATTGTTCTAAGAAGAGTCTATGTTTTCTACTTGATAAGCAATTCTTGTTTCTTATTTCTTATCATACTTATGTAGATAGACTAGTTGATTCTTTCTTGGAAGGGTATTTGGGTAAGAGGGAGGTGTGTTATTTAGACATGGTTTCTTGTGATTGGAAGGATAGTATACTTCCTAAAGATTCCTTGCTTCCACCCTTAGTTGTTCCAACATGTGATGATTTTCTTGGTTATGTTGTTAATGGAACTCACTTTAGGGAAATTCTTGATTGTAGTCATAGCCAACTCCTTTGTACTTTAAATGATGACTTTTCTTTGAATTTTCTGAAGGATGTTTTGTTATATATGAAGTTTGAGCAACCTTGGCAAGTTTCTATGATTGATTGTGCTAATCTTAAAGCTCATGACATAAGTAAAGTGTGTTCTCTTATGTCTCCTACTATTTTGAAAGGTTCGGATTCGAGGTCGAATCCTTTTCAAGATGGGGAGGATGATATGATTCAAAGGGGTCTCATAGCTTTCAACGACACCATTGAAGGCCACATACATAAAGAGTCAAGCTTGGGCTTCCTAACCAAGAGGACAAGTGTTGAAGTGTAAAGAATAGCCCAATTACACTCCAAGGCTGCCCTATTAAGGGCATTTTTGTCATTGCATGAAGCATAGAAGTGCCTATGGAGTGTAGCCTCTCATTAAGGGCCTTTTGGTTATTTACCATATAATAAGTGTAGCCTAAGACTTTAACTAGCTTTCATTAGGTCATTTTCAGCAACTTTGATGAATATTGATAGAATACTCTTTTAGAGTGTCTTACAAGTGTGGAATCACTTGTTCAAGTGTGGATCTACTTGTGGTAACGTGGAATCGTTGTGTTGGTAACCCATTTAGAAACGAAGGTTGCTTAGGGATTCCAATTCCCTTGAGATCTTTGTAAGAGTGTGGTGTTGTTATAGTGGGTCTTAGGGGTTCTAGTGTTTGATACACACTTTAGTTCCTAAAGCTTGTAATAGCTTATGTATCACTATCTATCCTTTTCTTTATTGCAAATAGTTGGTGTTGTTCTTGTTGTCTTACAATCGGCTTGTGTTCGCTTCCTTTGTGTTGTTGTTTTCATCTTATTTCTTGGGTTTGTTGGCTGGTTTTTATCACCTAACTTGGATATTGCAACTACATCATTGAATAGGAATGTAATAATCCAATTAAGTGCTTAAAGCTAGCATCCTACATATGAACCAATCAAGGCAACTAGGTATATCCCTGTCCTTGTCACTAATTCAAATTCCTTATTTCATAAAAGAATGAGAACCTTACTTTATTTATCTCCATGTTCTATCTTCCTATTCCCCCTCCCGAGATCACAAGGTCGACAATACATGTATTCTAAGGGTCGCAAATCCTCAAAATAATTAAATTAAGGATAAAAAACACTCAATTAAGATAATTAATCCAAACAAATTCAATTGATAATGATAGCAAACATGTTCTTGGCTTAACCCCGGATAGGGAGCGTTTAGTCACTAATCGACATAACCATAATCCAAATACTTTAATACATGATTAAACCTATCAAAAAGCTAAAGCAAAGATAAATAACCCCTAAAAGAAGTGTTGATCAGCCCTTCTTAAATTCCAAAAACGTCCAAAAGCTCTCCAAGGTATTTACAAAGTGTGTGAAGTGTTGTATTTATAGAGGGAATTTTTGCCGTGTATGGAGTAAGGGGTGTGTCGCATTCGTCAGCCCTTTAATAGGGAGTGGTGCATTGAGTGGATTAGTACACTGGAGAGATAAGCATGCTACGTTGCTTACTCTATCAGGGAGAGGTTTGCATAGCCCCTATTTCATGTTGGCTTGATGGAATTACAATTTCAACGTTCAACTTTGCCTTGTGCCATTCTTCTCCATCCCAAGCCTTTTGGTGTTGTTTCCCTTTAATTCCCATCTTGTGTATACTCCATATATCCTCAAAATCAACTCACCAAGCATCCTACATGATCTAACACCAAATATTAGAGCTCAAAACACCACAACATTCACAACGATGAACTAAAAACTCGAGCTAAGACTAGGCTTGCCCACATTGATAACTCATGTTTTGACTCTTGGCTTACTTAAATTGAAATTTCAACACGATAAAATTTTTTTCCCTCACATAATTATACATTAAAACCATTAGGAACTATTACAACACATTGGAATTCATTGTGATAGACTAGAAAGACACTTCGCTCAAGCTAGTAAAACTAGTTTTCTCGTCTAGACTCTAAATGATCGATTTGAATCCAGACCTATTTAAAAAAATCTTTAAAAATTGTAATCCACCACTTAAACACTTAGATGCATATTATATTACTATTAACATATAAAGCACATGAATTGTACTCAAAACAAGTCTAAATAAGCTAGGGTAACCATAATAAAGTGCATAAATACACCCAACATCAAAAACCAATCCATGGCAACCAAGGCCCTTCCAAAATAATTTATGTTCCATTAAGCTTTTATGCAATGCAAGGTTCCAAAATGAATTTACACATGTATCAGTGTTTTGAAATCAATTTCACAAGTTGAGTTGAGGTTAAAGCCAATTCCAAACCATTAAACCATACAATTTGGGAAAATCCATGTTGCCATTCCAATTCCCATACACATGCATTTATTTAGTTCAAAAACCGCAAGAATAAGTATAAATAACTAATTTGAAACCATAGAAAATCAATTCAAATATTAGTCATTCCAAATCCTCAACCCATATTCAAAACCCAACAATTAAACCACATGGATAACAATTAAATACTTGATTTTATATAAAAACAATTTAGGGAAGATATATATGCCCTATACACCAAAGAAATTGGAAGGAAACTCAGAGATTGGAGCTTGGATGATTAATCCCTTGAAACCCTAGCTTGTTCTTGATTTGGGATTTAGATAGGAGAGAGTAGTGTTTTAATTTGTATAATTGAAGATAATAGGGAATATTAGTATTTTTAAGTCATGGGGGAGGAGTTTGGGATGAGAAAAAGACCAAAATACCCCTAAAGAAACAAATAAAGAAAGCAAAAATTCTTTAGTTGATGGCTCGTCAGTTTGACGACACCTCGTTACCCTAGACGTCAATATCTAGTAGGATTTTGCCATTTACTAGTTAAGGGTGACTTGAGTTGATGTCTCATCACCTAGATAATGGCTCTTCACCTTAGTGGTCACCTAGTTGACAACTCATCAGCTCAGTCACCACTTTTTAGCAGACAGAAACTCCCAAGTAAAATGAGCATAACTTTCTATGTCGCTATCGAATTAAGGTAAAATTAGATCCATTGAAAAGAACACTCCAAGATCATTAATTTGGTGTATATTAGGCCACCTAACTCATTATATTGAAGAAGTAATGGTCTTTGGAAGTTGAACCCAATAGGTATGCTCACTAAAACTCAATCAGTAGAAAGGTTCTCAACTTGCCTTTGAGTTAGGAGATTTTTATGATCTCACTTCACCTCAAAAATGTTACCACACTATATAATTGATCATCACACTTATATTGACTTATAATTATTGGGTTTAGGTCTATACACTAAGGAACGATGGTTTGAATTTTCGCTCAAAAACATTAGGTATTTCATTATCTCCCCCTTGGAATCATTCATCCTCAAATGATGGGTATAGACTTATTTAAGCTCTATAAGTACGGAATAAAGGAAGTAACTTCACATTAGGAATTCTCTCTCAGGAAAACTCACATAGGCACCAAGGTAAATAAGCTTCATGACATCACTAAGTAAATCATGTAAGCATGAATCATGAGATAACGAAATATAACATAGACATGATCTTGGGCATGAATTACATTGGAACATCATCATTCTTGATTAAGATTGATACAAGACATGAACTGAGATTTTTCATGGACGTGAGAAGAGAATAGAAGAAGTCTCCACCTCAATTGATACCTCTACTAGCTCTTAATTATAGCCACTCTTCTTCACTATGAATTTAGCCATGCATACCACACTTAACCATTTCAATATTATAATTCCCCCACTAAACATATAAATACAAGAGACAGAGTATATTTGCATAATTCTTCCATGTTGAAGCCTAACTCGGAGTTAAAAGGTGCTAACCTAAGCTATGGGACCCTATACTCTACACCACTCAATGAATACTACTCCATCTTATCCTAATAATCAAACAACATCATGTCTTAATCAAGGAGTATTATCCGCATAACACAATGGTTTGTGTACCTAGCAATCACAACATTCAATCCTATCTTGACTACACCCACTTTATGGATCTCACTATCCAAAAACCAGCAACTTCAGTCACTATCATAGAGATTTTCACATCTCCCGTTCCTAACTATTTCACTTAATGAAAGTTCTTCTGACTCTTTCCTCTTCACCTATAACCTGAGCCCGAGTATCACACCTAAAAATTTTAACATCAAAGAACATCCACTCCCTTATCTAAATCATTAATACACTTTTTTAGGCACTATCAATCTAACATAAGGAGGGTCACTGAGGGACTAGAGTACAAACATCAAGAATGAGAGTGATACTAATCAATCATGAGTCCTATTAGTCTTACTACTGAAGGTGAGACTAGGGAAATGAGATAAGATACAATAGGCACAAAATACTTCATAGCAATTACCTTGGTCATAAATAGAGGGTCATTGTAGCATTAACATAACATAGCATGAGTTCTTTGGACTAGGCGCAGTGAGAAATATGAGTGCATATATCATGGGTTATATAACATAAAGTTGAGATTTATATATTCAAGAAATAAGACAAAGATTTCCGCTTGAAACAATTTCTTCATATTCTAAGAACTGCGAATGGTCATGAGTTTGCATATATAACTTCGCTTTAGGCTAATACATGACATAAAATGAGTCGGTAGCATATAGAACGTATAGTTTCTTAGAACTTAACATAAGGTAAGACATGAGTTTATGGATCATGAGTGTCATAACATAGAGCTGAAACTTGGATTTCTGAGAACCGTTATTACTTCTAGTTAAGGGGTTGGATCATGGACATAAGTTGCATAGAGAACTCGGAACTTTGGCATAGGCACAATATGAATGCATAAGACATTGGTAGAATTCCCTCTTAAATCGAAGTACAAGGAATTTTTTAGAATAAGAATAGATTTATCATGACACTTTCTTGAAACTCACAACCATGGGAATATTCAAGATCTACCTTAGTTCATAATCTTCTTCTTTTGCTCAAAGGTAACAATCCTAGACTTGAGGAAATATCGCCTTATTAATATATAGGCACAACACTTATCACAATGGGGGTACCACTATACACATGAATGCCAAACTCCCCTGAAAACTATAATATGAAGATACTAATCTTCAGGGATACTAATCTTAACTTTTGCAAGGTTCCATAGGCATCACTCTATAACTCACACTCTCATGAGCATACATCTCTACACTTCTCTAATACATGACTGTCCATTCTCCATTCCTTAATATACTACCATTAAACCTCTAATTGCATAACCTCACAACTTAACCAAATATTTAAAACTTTACCAATGGCTCACATAGTCTATCTATATTTTCCTTAATTCAGCTCTAAGGAACACCATATAAAAACTCCATAGATTTCTCCATACCAAGACATTCTAGAACATGAACTAGGTACATATTGAACTTATACACTTAAAAACTCATCTAACAACATGACAGTTGGGGTTCAACTTATTCGTACATACCTAACACTCTTATGAACCTATTGATCTAGCCAGCATTCATTATTTTAGCACTAGTTCTTATGTATAAATATCATAATTATCCACTCAATTTTCTTTCGTTGGTTATCAACCTAAGATCTTTCATACATCAAATCAAGCCTACTAATTTACTCCCATAATTCCTGCATCACTGTACTAGATGTACATTCTTATCACCACAATCAATATCTAAAGTTCAAGCTTAACACCTATTAGTAGTCATGAATTGCCAATGAAATATCCCACATCCTGTACTAGTCCATCAAAAAATATGACAAATTGATCAATCTAAAATCCTTATTCCACTTAACTACGACCTACAAACACATTTTATTAACAATATTACTAATACCCCAAGATTGACTTGACTACATATCTCCTCACCTAATAGCTGGCTTACAACTTCTAGTAAAAAAAATAAAGAGACTTTAGTATAGTAAGACCACATAATTAGGATAGTCGATCTTAATCTTATAACATAACTCATTACGGTCCATTAACACATTCTCATCCTCACATCATATCTACTTACCTATAACTACCTTTAACTATCTTCAAAATTCTATAAACACTACTAAGTCCCCCCTTCTAAGATTTCCCCTCTGTGAATAATTTATAAATTACAAGCCATTCTATTCTTCCATTCACATCCTAGGATGAATTTATTTACTACTACAATAACTAGCCCTCATGAGATCCTTCCATAGTTAAAATAAATTCTAAATCACTATAACTAATTACTTCCTCTACTAACTAATATAAAATCTTTACATCTTTCTGCAACCATAGCAAATCACCATAAGAGCATACCATCCCCATACTCACTTAATGATACATGAATACAACAACCTTTTTTCACTCAAAAGCTACCCCCTACTCTGACCTTTAAACTCATGACTTCTTATCACTACCATGGGATTTACTATTCACAGGTCATAAGCCCAGTTTATACTACCTCTCTAGTGAAAATAGTATTCCAATATTTAGTAATATATCTTTTCCCATAGGCGAGACATCTACAATAAAGGTTTGTAAAAGGACTAAATACACCACTTACCTCAGGCTGAAGTGCATGATTCATGATGGTAGAAGTATACACTTGAATCCATACACTTTGGTAAACTAATGGACTCCTTTCAAGTCATTGTGCTATTTCACAACCTTTGATGACTCAATAGGAAAGGATCACGCCGTAAGGAAGGTAAGACTTTGCACTTGCATCGCCACGATAATGAGACATAGAAAATTATAGCAAAGATGGAATGTGGATAAATTTCATATGGACAACACTACTGTACTATCTAGTATATGAAGGAATGAGAAACATCTCCTAAATGTCTCATACCCTTCCCTTTATAAGTATGGCATACTACAAACCCATAAATAGGACTCTACTCGACACAACTCTGTAGACACCCAATGACCTTGAAATATGATCTGATACTAAGCTTGTCATGACCTGAATAGGGGCCTAACTGTGACGGGTATCTAAGGGCTAGAGACTACCCCCATAGCCTATCCAACCAAGCATAATAAAATAAACAACAGAAGACAACCAAAACATAATGATAGGATAGATAAGATAACTCAAAATAACACTAAGAGTAAAAAATAATAACCATTCCCACACTTTGTCCATAATAGACTCTAAAACTAAAATATCAATTAAGTCAGGACGTGCCTACTACTATGACCAAAAATAATTCAAAGTACTATGATAATAAAGAATGAATACTGAAATGATATGGCCTTTCGATGAATGAAAGCTCACTATTTCCAGGCTGACAAATGAATAAACCAGAACCACCTAACTCTGCACAAGGTAACCAAAGAATCCCTAGGACCCTACATTATGAAATGATGCAACGTCCGGGGAGGTTACTGGAATGATCATTAACATGTAACTCAAGGAAGAGATAAAATAATGCCATGTCCAAAACCATTCAAAACCATATTCACACATTCATATCTACATATATATCAGATGCTTGGGTAGGGAACAAGGTTTAAACATGATATTTAAGGCCATCAACTTAGACTATGTAGCTCTAATCATCGTAAGGGCACCCATGAGCTATATAGGTTTAGCTCCCCTACTAAAAGAGATACACTGCATGTTAGCTGTACTAATTGAGGAAATCCAATAAAGGGAAAGGGAATCCACGACGCTAGCCATTCTAAAATATATATAATGTGTGAACTATGCACACAGTCATAAAGACCCCCATGCTGGAAAATGTGGTTTCCAGTGTCAGTCCGCCCGGGACCTCCACTTTCTATGACAATCTATACAACCCTCTTTAATCCTAAATTAAAATCATTTTCACACATTCTCATCCATTAACCAAGGGGTCATTTAATTAGGCATTTACCATCGGTATCGTCAAACCAAATAACGTTTAAGTTTGCAAGCCAATTCCATTATGCCATTCCAAAAATAATTAGCCAAATTGACTCCAAAGTTTCTAATTTAAAACCAATCCATGACCACTAAGGTCTTCGAAAAGCATTTTATTTTCCATTAACCTTTTACCCAAAGTAAGGTTCGAAAAGTGAGTTAAATTATGTATATATCCATATTTCAAACCAATTTTAGAAGTTGGGTTGAGGTTAAAATTGATTCCAAACCATTAAATCATATAATTTGGGGAAATGCATGTTCCCCATTTCAATTCCCATACCCATGCTTATATTTAGTTCAAAAACCATGAGAAAAAGTATAAACAACCGATTCAAAACCATAGAAAATCAATTCAAGTATTAGTCATTCTAAATCCCTCAACCCATCTTCAAAACCCAACATATAAATACATACTTTAATATAAAATCAATTTAGGAAATAGATACATACATGATACACCAAAGAAATTAGAAGAAAATTTGGAGATTGGAGCTTGGATGATTAATCCTTTAAAACCCTAGCTTCTTTTTTATTGAAGATTTAGAGAGGAGAAAATAGTGTTTTGATTTGTATAATTAAATACAATAGGGCATCCTAGTCTATTTAAGTCGTGGGGTAGGAGTTTGGGGTGACGAAAAGAAAAAAAATACCCCTAAAGAAATAAGAAAGAATCGCTGAAATACTTCAGTTGATGACTCGTCAGTTTGGTGACAACTCGTCACTCTAGTTGTCAATATCTAGCTAGATTTTGACATTTACTGGTTAAGGCTGAGGACTTGAGTTGACGGCTCATCACCTTAGTCATTACCTAGTTGATGGCTCATTATCTTAGTTGTCACTTTCCGGCAAACAATCACTCTCAAGTAAAATAAGCAACTTTCTACTCCACTATCGAATTAAGGTAAAGTTGGATGCGTTGAAAAAAAGAGACGAATATATTTCATTTAGTATATTCTAGGCCACCTAACTTAATATATTCAAGAAGTAATGTTCTTGTGAGGGTTATCTCAATAGATACACTCACTAAAACTCAATCGCTTGAAAGGTTCTCAACTTGCCTTTGAGTTAGGAGATTTTTATGATATCACTTCACCTCTGAAGATGTTTCCACACTATAGAATTGATCACCATACTTATATTGACATAGAATTGTTGTGTTCTGGTCTATACACATAGAAATGACGGTTCGAATACTATCCCGATAACGTGGGGTGTTTCAATGTGATGCGCAAGAAAACATCAAATACTTATATAAATATAGTTATTTACCTTGTTTTAGGTAACAATCTGTGTTTAAAAAGATTAAGAATTTCAACTTTCGTACGTCATGTTTACCCATTTTGATGTATACACAGTTAATGAAAAGATGAATTGAAGATTCTATTTCTAAAAATAGAAATTTTTTTTAATGAGTTTGAAAACTCAAAATAGGTTTTAATAACAAAATAAATCTTTTTCTATTTTTCTCTGTGTTCCTTTTTTCTTTTTTAGTTTTTTCTTTAATCTTTTTCATTTTTTCGTTTTCTACTTTTTTTTTGCACTTAGTTTTTTGTATTTTCTTTTTTTCTTTGTTGTTTCATTTTTTTTCTTTTTTTATTTCTTATTTTTTTATTTTCTTTTTCATTTTCTATGGTTCTTTTTTTGTTTTTGTAATTTATATTTATATGTTTTTTTTTATATTTGAAATTTATTTGTATAAAATTATATATTTGAATAATTTATTATTTGTATTTGAATAGTTTAGTCGTGAATATGTACAACTTATCTTTTGTATTTATACAAACAACTATATGTATTATTGATATTGGTAAGTCTAAAATATACAAATATATATGCAATGTATCAATAATATAAATGTATTGCCAATATTTGCATGTTAATTTATCATTTGTTTTATATATAAACATGTATCATTTGTATACGTACGATTCAAGTTGTATAAATATGTAACATGTGATACAAATGTAAGATTTATACTTGTATAATTTATCATTATATTTGTATTGTTCAACTTGTATCAATAAAGTAATTCATATCAATGAATATAAATACAAGTGTTCATAGAAAGAAGAATAATATTTTTCTTTTACATCTTTAAAAAATACAAATGATGCAGTCACCTACAAATTCAAATACAAATAAATGAAATTAAAAATACAAATACAATATGTAGTCAAATTAAAAATACAAAAACTAAATAATTTTTTAAAAATAAAAGTGTATCGACAAAAAATAGAATACAAATATAAATATAAATAAAATAACACCACAAAATTCAAATAATATGTAGTTAACTATAAAATTCAAACACAAAATAATTTTTTAAATGCAAGTGCGAATTATATAAATATAAATGATGGTGCGAACTATAAAATATATATACAAGTGTGAATTATAAAATATTTACAAATACAAGTCCGAAATACGAAATATAAATTTAATTGTATCAACAAAATAAGTGATGGTATGAATATAAATATAATAAATGATTGTGGTATTTTAAATTATCATTTATGTTGTACATGACATAGCCATATTTTTCGAATATACAAAACAAAAAAAAACAATAGAACCAAAAAAATGAGAAACAAACAAATAAAAAAAAGAACAAAAAAAGAAAAAAAGAAAGAAAGAAAAAGAAATAGTAGCTAGAGATAAATGAGTCAAAAAAGGCGAAAAAAGAAAAAAAAATAGGAAAATAAAGAAACTAAAAAAGGAATAAAGAAAAAAGAAAGAGAAATAAAAGCTAGAGATAGAAGAGTAAAAAAAACAAAAAAAAAAAACAAAGACAAAACTAGGAAAAAGAAAAAGAAGAAAAAAAATTGGAAAAGAAAAAGAAAAAGAAAAAATTGAGAAAGAAAAAAATGAAAAAGAAAAATCAATGAAGAAAAAACGCGAAAAAGAAAACAAAGATAAGAAAGATAGAGGCTAGAAATATAAGAGGGAGAAAAAAGTGGAAAAATGATAAAGAAAAAAATAAAAATAAAAAGAAGAAGATGAGAAAATTAAAAAAGAAAGAGAAAAAAGGCTAGTGATATAAAAGAGAGAGAAAGAGAAAGCAATAAGGGAGAATAAGAAACCACTAAAATAGTGTTATTTTGCTATCCCACTTAATTATCTTAACATGTTGCTATTTTATTTAATTATGGACTTAAATTTGTCAATCTCTGTACTTTTACAATTAAATTATGTTAAAAAATGGACAGGCCCACAATCCGGTCCATGTCCTAAAAGATAAGAAAGGAAATATTTAGAATCCTAAGGAAAAACAAAGAACACAAAAAAGAATCAGTAGAAAACAGAATCAGCTAGTTCATTTTCAAGGTAAGAGTGATGGATTCTTGATTCATTTTGTCTGATCATTCATTCCACCATTGTAACTCTATCGAATGCACCCACCTACTTTCAAAATTAGCTCAAACCATCGTCAAGTGTGAAAGGATAATAGAGGTGAGCAATTTTGCTTATTGTGGATAAACCAAATTCGATTCTACTTGTGTGTTGGAGGATCTCACTTTAGACATTCACTGGTCTCATGAATGCCATGAAATCAAGTCCAAACGAAGACTTCTTCCACTAAACAACCTCAGATCTAACTTTTTGACCCAAGATAAGCTTGTTTTTTCCCTTCTCTTGTTGTTAAAATTTACTTAATTTTCGTTCGAACACCCCTAACATTTCTTTATCTCAGTATGACGTGTTATAAAAATAATATAGCAAGAACAAGAAAAATAAGACAGAGAACAGAGAGCTTCTTAATTCTCTAAAGGGATCATATTGATATATTAGGGATGAAGTGAAATGAAGGAAAACTCTTTATTAAAAGGGGAAAACTAATTTGGTCCCAAAGTTAAAGTTGGTAAATTTTTCCAAAAACAAAATAATACACATTCACCATAATACAATATATTTATATTAAAATTTTTAAAAATAATTTAATCATACCAACTTTTGTATTGAACCCATAAATGATAGTAATTTTGAGTTACCTTGAGATCGTTTATAAAACCTCGTGTTTTTTATCCTTCAAAATTCACACGATCCGATCGGGGGCCTTATCGTAATGGGCATCCCAAGTCCAACCAGGACTAGGGACCACCCCCTGTTACCCAACCCAACCACCATTAATGCATCTTGAGTAGGCTGAATTTTGAATATAAAACAAGATAACATAATGGGACAAGGACTGACTTTGGGACATGTCGATTCCTATACCAACCCTACCAAGTCATCCCGTCACACCAAAACGTACCAACCAAACCACCAAGCCAAACCAACACAAAATGAAGGGCCATCGACAGGCCATAACCAAATGAGATCCAAAACATAATATGATTAATTTCAAAAATAAAATATGATAGAACGGTGAGAAATTATGTCCAATGATGTCAACCCCAATTCCAATGCCAATATTAAGACTGACACCAACATCGATCCCTCTTATTCCAACCCATTGCATACGACAAAGCCTCTAACTAAAAGAGTAAGAATATCTGGTTAGGATATGCCCCCAACCATAGCTAAAACTAATATCTAGAAATAATAAGAATGTCTAAAAATATCCATGACATGAAATGAAGCCTTCCAAAAAGATGGAAGCTAACTACTTTAATCCAACAGTTGTCCCCAAGTCAATCACTATGTAGGAAGAGTTGAATGGCCGATTCTTGCATAGCATGGGTATACAGCCACTCTAAGATGAGCTAGCGAGTGATCACTAGCATGAACTCATGATAAGGATAAAATAATGCCATTTGTAAAACCAAGTAAAACTATCCATATACACATAACCATACATATATATATAACCATATTGGGGAACGGGATCGGGTTTAGCATGCCATTAAAACCTTTACCTAGGCTATGTAGCTTTGTTGTCTTAAACTACCTATGGGCTATATGGGTTCAACTACCCCTGTTAAAACGGTCCTAGTGTGTGAAGCCGCCCGATCAGGGAAGAAAACCTCGGATGACAAGTATATTCCACAAATATAAAGTGTGAGATCATACACATGGTCACCAAGACCAAACCTCACATCGGCAAATATGAGGTTCTAGTTTTGGTCCCCTCGAGACCTCTACCTTCCACGGCTTTTCTACGTACCCTGCTATTATTGCCCAATTAAAACCATTACTAAGAAAGCAACCTATCCATTAACCATTTATTAACGAAGGCCATTATAAGTGGTATCGTCATACCAACTATACTTGCAACTTTTGTCCATAGCCAATCATATATAGGTGTAAGGGATTCCATGTACCCTTCATGATTTCCAATTAACCAAAACCATGGCCACCAAGGCCTTTCCAATCAATCTAAAACCATTCAAACCATTCATACCATTTAGGGTTCTATTACCATGTTTATACAATGCATAAGTTCCATTGAAAAACCAAAATTATAATGAAAACATTATTACAGAAATTTTATCAAACACATTGGGGCATAGTGTTTCCAAAACCAAATTCCATTACAAAAGAACCATTCTTATGCAACCAATTATCCAAAACCACCTTTAATACATATAAAAGCACGATTAAAACATGGGAAAATTGTAACCAAGCATTTATAATCGAAACCCCCAAATCATATTTGAAAACCCAAAATAATACAACATTCAAATCCTAAAAAATTGTATAAAACCATGCCTTTAGTTGTGACTAACAATGAGGGAAGAGAACATGCCTTAATTGACAAAGTAGATGGAGAGAAACCACTAACAAGATCCCCAAATTAGTCCTCTAGTTGAAACCCTATCTTCTCTGCCCAAAAGCTTTTGAGAGAATTATAGTGTGTTTAGGAAAAGTTTTTAATTATTAATGAATTGAATAATCAGGTAAATAGCCTCCTAAGTGAGTTAGAATTCATGGGACCTTATTAGAATAAGTAGGGGAAATGTCCAGAATAACCCCACTTAAGTTACACAAAAATCTCATCATAGGGGTACGACTAACCCTTACGAGTCATACCTTCGCTGTACGAGTGGTACCTGCCACTCTTATCCATGACTTAACCTTTGGACCCAACACTGTCCAGTGTACGACTCATCCAACCCAATTCATATTGACAGAATATGATTCGTACCCTTCAGCTGTATTCCTGGCAAGATAGAATCACAGAAGGTTTGAACATTTTCCTCCATACGAGTCATACGTATGACTCATACCCTGGCTTATGGATCCTGGTGAGCCACTTATACTCAGATCTAACTTATGTAACTAAGTCTAAGGTTGAGATAAGGAACGAAATGATCCATATCCAACTATATGACTCGTACCACCAAGTCATACCCATTCTAGTGACCAAAATCCACCCCACCAACCAACACCAGTCAGTGTACGACTAGACCTTATCATTCGTACCCCAATATATGGCTTGTACCAATGAGTCGTATTGGGTATAGAGACCAAAATTCTAGGAAATTTGGTAAGGGACAAAACCCAGGGTGTTTCAGTCTCCCCCACTAGGAATATTCATCCTCGAATGATTGGCAAGGTAAGGGTAACCACATGCACGAGTCATTCACATTATCAAATATATTTCAAATCTCTAATAAAGTCTGAAAACAAAGCATCAATGATATTAATATTTCCTTTAACAAACTTAGAGACTAAGACGTGTTGAAGACACATACCTTTTGCAAGAATCCCAAGAGCAGAAAACAGATACGGATACTTGGACTTCATGTCCTCCTCCGCTTCCCATATAGCTTATTCCACCTTATGGTTTCGCCGTTGAACCTTAACCGAAGCCACATCCTAGGTTTGCAACCGACGAACCTGCCTATCCAAGATCTCAACTGAGACCTCATCATAAGACGAAGAGTTTGAGATATCCAACCCCTCCAAAGGAACAATCGAAGAATGATCATTAAGACATTTACTCAACATGGAGACATGAATTACCGAATGAACCAAGCTTAAGCAAGAAGGTAACTCTAAATCATAAGCAACATTACAAACCCTCCATAGAATCTCATAAGTACCAACATACAGGGGGACTGAGCTTTCTCTTCTTACAAAACTGTACTACTCAATTCATAGGAGATCCCTTGAAAAAAACCTTATCCCCAACCTCAAACTCCAAGTCTCTATGCTTAACACCCACATAGGACTTTGGGCAGCCTTAAGCCTATCCCAAATCACCTTCACTTTTTCCATATCCTGGTAAACCAAGTCGGGACCAAACATGTCTGCCTTACTAAGCTCATACCAACTAATAGGAGATCTACACCTCCTACAATAAAATGCCTCAAAAAGAGCTATACCAGTACTAAAATGATAGTTATTATTCTAAGCAAACTCTATCAAAGGTAGATGGTCCACCCAACTACCACCATAATCAACCACACATGCTCGAAGCATATCCTTTAATGTCTGAATAGTTCTTTCTGCTTGCCCATCCATCTGAGGATGATAAGAAGTACTCAAACTTACCTTAGTACCCAATCCCTTCTGAAAATACCTTTAGAAATGGATAAGAACTGTATATCACAATTAGAGATAATTAAAATAGGTACCCCATGCAGCTTCACAATCTTCTGAAGATATAACTTTGTATAATCCTCTGCTGAGAAGGTAGTCATCATTAGCAAGAAGTAAGCAAACTTTTTCATCCTATCCATGATGACCCAAATCAAATCATATTGATTCTAAAATCGAGGAAGATCGGTAATGAAAACTATATTGATTACCTTCCATTTCTATTAGGGTAAAACAATCTCTTGATAAAACCCACTAGGTCTTTTATGCTCTGCTTTAACTTGTTGACACACCAAGCACTTTGCCATAAAGTCAACCACATCCCTCTTCATACCATTCCATTAATGCATCTCCTTGAGATCATGATACATCTTCGTGGAATCGAGATGATCAACATAGCAAGACTCATGCACCTCAGTCGAAATGCTTTATCACAAACCATCGACATCAGAAAAACACAACCTTCTTTGCTACCATAAAGTACTATCACCACTTATCTCAAACACAATCACCTTTTGCCCACCAATACCACCCTTTATTTTTATCAAGACAGGATCCAACACTTGGTTCTCCTTAATCTTTGCACCAAGAAATGATCGAACCATTTCATATACCATTACACCTCCATCCTTGGAGTCCAAGAGAAAAATTCAAAGATTAGCCAAACGGTGAATATCCTTCACCAAATCTCATTTTTCTTTCTCCAAAAGAGCCAAACTCCCCATGGATAACCTGGTAAGAGCATCAACAACCACGTTAGCCTTACTTGGGTGATAGTGAAGTCCCATATCATAGTTCTTTAAAAGCTCCAACCATCTCCTCTACCTGAGATTGAGCTCCTTCTGAGTAAACACATATTATAGACTCTTATGATAAGAAAAGATATCCACGAGTACACTATACAAATAATGCCGCCATATCTTTAAAGCAAACACAACCGTCAGTAGCTCCAAATCATAAGTAGGATAATTCCTCTCATGTACCTTCAACTGCCTAAAAGTATAGGCAATCACCTACCCATGCTGTATCAAAACACAACCAAGACCTACTTGAGATGCATCATAATAGACCACAAACCCATCATTGCCTTCTGGCTAAGTCAGAATTAATGCCAAAGTTAGCTTAAGTTTCAACTTTTTGAAACTCCCCTCACAAGCATCCGACCAAGAAAACTTTGCCTTTTTCTAAGTCAACTTAGTCAAAGGAGTAGCTATCGATGAAAACCTTTCCGCAAACCACCTATAATACCCAGCCAAGTCCAAGAAGCTCCAAATGTCGATTGGAGTCATGGGTCTAGGCCACCTCTTAACCCCAATAACCTTTTGCACATGCACCATGATCCCCACGCTAGAAATAACATGACCAAGAAAAGTCACAGGGTTCAACCAAAACACACACTTGAAAAACTTAGCATACAACTATTATTCCTTCAAGGTCTGTAATACCACACGGAGGTCATTAGCATGATCCACCTCACTTTTGGAATAAACTAGAATGTCATTAATAAACATAATGATGAAAAGACCCAATAACTTCCTGAAAACCCTATTTATTAGATCCATAAATATCGCTAGGGCATTAGTCAATCCAAACAACATTACCAAAAACTCAAAGTGCCCATACCAAGCATGAAAAGTCATCTTAGGGACATCCACCTCCTTAATCTTTAGCTGATGATACCCAGGCCAAAGATCTATCTTAGAAACCAACTTGACACTTTACAACTGATAAAACATATCATCTATCCTTAGGAGAGGATACTTGTTATTGATCATCATCTTAATCTACAGCCTGTAGTCAATGCACCTCCGAAGGGAACCTTCCTTCTTGTGCACGAACAACACTGATGCACCCCAAGAGGATACACTAGGACGAACAAACCCCTTATCTAGAAGATCCTTAAGTTGCTCCTTGAGTTCTCTCAACTCAGCTGGAGCTATTCTATAACCAAGAATAGATATTGGACAAGTTTCTAGAACCAAATCAATACCAAACACTATTTCCCTATCCGGAGGAACACTAGGAAGATCATCTGAAAAAATCTAAGAAAACTCATTTTCTACCGGAATTGAATAAAAAGATTTGAGTTAGAATCTATAACCTACACTAAGTGATATAGAAAACCTTTAGAGATTAACCTCCAAGCTCTAATATAAGAAATAAACCTCCCCATGGAAGCTAGGGAACCACTCTCGTACTCTATAACTGGTTCACCAGGAAACCTAAACACAACCTTATAAGTTCGACAATCCAAGGATACGTAATGAGAGTGTAACGAATCCATCCCCATAATAACATCAAAATCCACCATATCAAGTTTAAACAAATCTATCAAAGTCTGCCTACCACCAACAAATACCACAACCCTCTTATAGACTCTCTTAGCAATAATCAAGTCACCTACTGGGGTAAAAACAAAAAAAGAATTCAAAAAAACCTTAAGACCAAAACCAATACATACAATATCAAATGGGCTCACATAGGAAAGAGTGAACCTTGGATCAAGCAGACAATACATATCACGAGAAAAGAGTTGTAACGTACCAATAACAACATTAGGCGATGCCTTGGATTCCGGTTAGGATGCCAAAGCATACAATCTATTCCAGCAAACACTAGAACCAGGAGTAGTAATAAAAGTAGACATGACTCCACTAGGTGCAGGAGCAAAAGATAAATCCACTGGTACCTTATTTTCTACTATAGCAACGTTATTAACTAGACAATCCCTGAATCGATGTCTTTTCTAGCCATACTTGAAGAATTTATCCCTCTTTTTATCACAATAACCCCGATGAGGATTACCACAAAACCAACAAAGAGGGCATGAAGAAATTGGCTGACCCTACTCGCCAGAGATTGGATACCTTGTGCCAAAACATTATCACCACCCTGATGATGTCTATCACTGAACTACTTCAGGTAAGAAGCACTAGCAATAGAGAAGGATCCAGAACTCCCTACTTCTTTTTCTTTTATTTACCACCATCTCGACTACCCTGAGATAGAGCACCCCCTGATTAGAAAACCTGCTTCTCTTACCCTGCCGTTCTCTAAACTTTGCCTATTTTCTCTTCTCATCCTCTACCTGCTATATATGAATAGTTAACCTAGAAATGTCCATATCTTTAATCATCAAGGTAGTCTTGCTTTCCCAGATCAAATCCTAATTCGACCTAGAAGAAAACTTTATCATTCTCGCTATCATTCTAACCAAAAAATCAGGAGCATACCTTGACAGCTGATGAAACTCCATGTCATATTCCTTGATAGACATTCTTCCTTGCTTAAGATTCAAAAAATCCTCCATATTTTCTCCCTTTAGCTCTTGAGAAGAGAAATGATTCAAAAAATCTCCATATAAGGCATCCCATAAGGACATCTTCTCTACATCACCTCTATCTCTATCCCACTCTTCATATAATTAGTATGCAATATCCTTAAGCTTATAAGATGCAAAGTTTACACCTTCAATAATAGTATCCTGTATCACCATGAATATATTCTCTATTTTATCCAAGAAATCCTAAGGATACTCCTCCACCTTCACACCATTAAAAGTAGGAGGATTCAATTTGATAAACTGACCAACCCTTATGGCCACAACAGACAACCCACCAGACGCATCTCACTCTGCCTGAGTAGTAACCAATTTAGAAACAGTATGAATACACTAGTGAAATTCTACATTAGTCACCTCACTTTGAGGAGGACTAGTAGCAACCGGAGGAACTCCAGAACTATTAGGGATAGACCCTGAGATCAAAGATGAACTCCAAACGTAAGATATACCCTATCACTATTATCTCTAGATGTAACTAAAGGGTCTTCTTATGTTCCACATTGTCGAGGCATGATCTAAAAAGTGAACAACCAATGATTAGAGAAGAATTCTAGGACATAGACTCCAAGCTTGAAAATAGAATACCAAGAAAGTAAAACATTCCAAAATGCCTTGTAGACTCTCTCTATTGAGTATGCTGCGCTACACAACCCTAAATGAGACTCTACACAATATGGATTTATGGATTCCCAATTGACCATAAACCTAAAGCTCTCATACAAACTTGACCTAACCAGACCGAGGGCTTTGTAGTAATGGGCATCCCAAGTTCAACCAAGACTATGGACCACCCCCTGCTACCTAATCCAACCACCTTTAGCGTATCTTAAGTCGGCTGAATTCCAAACATATAATAAGATAGCATAACTAGACAAAGAATGAATTTGGGATAGGTCTATTTTTAGACCAACCCTACCAAGTCATCCTGTCATACTAAACCATACCAACTAAACCACCGAGCCAAACCAATACTAAATCAAGGCCATAGACCAGATATAACGCCCTAAAAATAGGTCCTGAGACATCACACGGTGCTTAGGGTCATAAGTGATCCCAACCTAACCCTTCTATTGGAAAACTCATAAGCAACTAAATAAAATGCATAAATTTGTACAATATTAGCGAAAGATAACTCTTTTATGAATCTAACAATACAAAACTGAATTCACAGGATTATAACTCTACTTTTACAATGAAAACTGAAATTGAATACATTAACTCTACTGACTGTCTATGAAGCCTCTACTAATACTGACTATAGATAGCAAGAATACGACCCCAAATATCACTAATCAATACATAAGAATAAGAAAGTAAAGAACAATAGTAAATCTAACTAAAGTCCCCAAAATAGGAGGACTCATCATCTGCTGGCTGGAATCTGCAACTTTCTGATTTTGACTGCACATACTACAACTTTTACCTACATTATGAGACAATGTAGCACATAGACATATATATGGATCAACACTTGGGAATGTACTGAGTATATGGGGGTGTATGCATTTAAATAAACATTATCATCAATCTTTATAGAAAATCTGCATGTTGATATAAATAACTCATATAGCTTGAGTAAAAGCTGAAATTTGAATCTCATAAATCATGTATAATGAAGCATATAGTACAAATCTCGTGAGTCATTCTATTTACTTCTAAAATCTATATTCTCCATCTTATTCTCAATACTTAAAGGCTAAAGGAACTTTAAACAATGAGTTCAAACTCATACTTTTATCTCATAGAGAGTAAAACTTCTTTGAAACTCAAGGACTCAGGACTCTTTGAAACTTTAAGAATTGGGAACTCTGTGACTCTTGGAATTACATACTTTGGACACTCGAGAGTTTCTTCTAACCGTCATAAACCATGTGAGCTACATGGAGTCCAATGTCTTGTCCTCCTAAGGAAGAAATCTCATGTTGGGGAGAGGCGTCATACTCTTGCCAGGGAGTATAACCTCAACTCAGTGATCACTATCTCATCCTTGGGCCCATAAATCTCAGTGCTACGGTAGTACATAGTTTTGGGGTATGAAATCTCAGAATCATACCCAACTTGGTTCTAAATACTAATCCCATACTTAGCTCAGAACTCTTAGGAAATCCACCTCAAATAACTCAAGCGTCAATACTAAAGACCAAAATGTATTACTATTTGTTTTAATAGAACATTATTGTGGATTCCAACTCTATTAGGACCAAAAAGGTCAAATATTTCTCAATAATCTCAAAGTACTCAAATCATAGGTTCTTATAGCATAAAAGTTCATAAAATTACAATTCTCAAGTAGGGCTTAGTGGCCCATAGTTCAATCTTAAGTTAAGACTCATCAAAATGCATACTAGAGATCATAAGGATCATAAATCATATAGAAATTTGAATTTTGGCATTATGCATTAAAATCTTAACATACTCAGGTATCTCAATTTCTATAACTTTGAAATTATCATAATCTTAAGAACAACAACAAAGGGTATAAACCTATACTTCAATTTTCATAAGAAAACATGTGAAACCATCATTTTAAAAGCTTACAATCATCTTCACCAAGCTATTGGAAAAATAACTCATAATGTGAATATCATGATTTCAACATCTCAAAATTCATGCTTTGATAACAAAACATTCATAATCATCTTAAAAAATGGAAAATTCAGAAATAGGCCTAGAAATATAAAAAAAATCATGTAATTCAACTTTTAAACCATGGAAAATTACATAATCTTGCAAATTATGGTAATGGGTATGAACCCTAACTTGATGTTCATGGAAATCAAGGTAAAATTCAGAAATTTATCTTAAAAGAAGTTTTTGGGCTCAAGAACGCAAGGATTGTTCTTGTTCAAACCCCACATATCTTAGATTGATAAACTTGGATGAAATACTTGCTTTTGAGATATTGGAACTCTTGAATGAAGTTCTTGAAGCTTTTGACTTGGGTGTCTTGAATCTTAACTCAATTTGTAAAAAATATGGTGAACTCTTGAGTTTCTTGGAAGAGGATTTGGATGCTTAGGGTTTTTGTTTTTAAGAGAATGAGGATTTAGGACATAAAGAGCTTTGTAATAAGATAGATTTTATTTTTTTGGATAGATTGGGGGTAGGATAAATGTTCAAAATGCCCCCCTTTTAAACCTTGACAAAACTGAAAAATATAGCTGGAAGCCCAATTTTATGGGCCACTGCGATGTACCACTATCGCGGTGGCCTACTGGAAATTGACGAATGGGAATCAGAGGGTCATCGTGACGCGGAGTCATCGCGTTGTCCTGCTGGTTGGGACCTGAAACTTCAGCGTGACATACCACAATTGTGCTAGGCTACTGAAATTGACAATTGGGATATTACTCCTCTCCATGATGTGCTAAGGGTCTGAATGATGGTGTTTTATGATAGGAACTTCAATTAGCCATAACTTCTTGCCCGGTTATCGGATTTGGGCCAATCTTATATTGTTAGAAAGATAGTTAAATTTCCCACACGAAAAAGTGAAAATTAGAAGATTCTATATGCTTAAATATTACTCACTTTGGAAGACAATCCTCAATCTTATAGAGATGAATTAGGTTGAAGGAAAGTTCGGCGTATTACACCAGACCATAAAAAAGTGAGATCCAAGACTTAATATGATTAATCCTAAAATGAAATATGATGGAAGAGTAAGAAATTATTTCAAATGATGTCAGCCTCAATTCTAATCCAATATTAAGACCGACAATAATACCGATTCCGCCCATTCAAACCCATAGTAGTACCACAAAGCGTCTAACAAAAAGAGTAAAAATAAGAATGTCTCCAACTATAGCCAAAAACAATATCCAAAATTAAATAAGAATGTCTAAAAATATACATTGCATAAAATGGAACCTTCTGGAAAGATGGAAGTTCACCACTTCAATCCAACAGTTGTCCCCGAGTCAATCACTACGTAGGAGGAGTAGAATGGTTGGTTCCTTTATAGTATTGGTATACAGCTACTCGAAGATGGTTTAATGAGTGATCGCTAGCATGAACTTAGGATAAGGATAAAATAATGCAATTTATAGAAATAAGTAAAACCATCCATATTCACACAACCATACATATATATATATAACCATGTCGGGAAAGGAGTTTGGGTTTAGAATTCCATTAAAACATTTACCTGGGCTATGTAGATTTACCATCCTAAACCACCCACGGGCTATATGGGTTCAACTCCCCCTTCTAAAAGGTCCCTAGTGCATGAAGTCTCCCGACCAAGGAATAAAACCTAGGATGACTAGTACATCGCCAAATATAAAATATGACACCATACACATGGTCACCAAGACCAAACCTTACATCGAAAAATTTATGTTTCCAGTTTGGGTCCCTTTGAGACCTTTACCTTCCACGACTTTGTTACACACCCCGCTATTATTTCCCTATAAAAAAAATTACCCAGAAACTAACCAATACATTAACTATTTATTAACCAAGAACATTAGTAGTGGTATCATCATACCGACTATACTTGCAAGTTTTGTCCATAGCCAACCATTGTCCATAGCTAACCATAGATAGGTGTAAGGGATTCCATGTACCCTTCATGATTTCCAATTAACCAAAACCATGGCCACCAAGGATTTTCCAATCCATTTAAACTATTCATACCATTTAGGGTTTCATTCCTAAATTTAAACCATGTCTAAGTTCCATTAAAAAACTAATATTATAATGAAAATATTGTTAAAGGCACTTTATCAAACACATTGGGGGCATAATGTTTCCAAAACCAAATTCCATTGCCAAAGAACTATTCCCATAAAACCAATTATTCAAAACCACCATTAATATATATAAAAGCATAATTAAAACATGGGAAAATTATATCCAAGCATTTATAATTAAAACCCCTAAATTATATTTGAAAACTCAAGATCATACAACTTCAAATCATAAAAACATTGTATAAAACCATGGCTTTAGTTGGAATTGACAATGAGAGAACATAACTTTCCTTAATTGAAAATGTAGACGTAGAGAAACCACCAACAAAATCCCTAATTTAGTCCTCTAGTTGAAACCCTTACTTTCTTTCCCTAAAGCTTTTGAGAGAATTATAGAGTGTTTAGGGAAAGTTTTTAAGTTTTAATGAATAGAATAATAGGGTAAATAGCCTCCCAAGTAAGCTAGAAGTAGTGGGACCTTTAAAGGTAAGTGGGTAATTATCCATAATAGCCCCACATAAGTTTCACCAAAATCCCATCACAGGTGTACGACTGACACTTACGATTCGTACCCTTCCTGTATGATTGGTACTCGCCACGCGTACCCAAGACTTAACCCATGGAGCCAACACTGTATATTGTATGAATCATCCTATCCAAGTTGTATTAACATCATCCTATCCATACCCTTCACCTGTATCCTTGGCAAGAGAGAATCATAGAAGGCTTGAACACTATCCACCATACGTATCCTAGGTATGACTCATACTCTGGCTTACAGCTCCTAGTTAGCCACTTGTACTCAGATCCAACTTAATTTACCAAGTCTAATGTTAATATTAGAACCAAACGATCTAACCATACGACTTATACCACCAAGTCGTACCTATTCCAGTGACCAAAATCCATCCCACCAACCAACACTGATTAGCATACCATTGGACCTTACCATTCGTACCCCAACATACGGATCGTACCCATGTATCATATTATGTTCAAAGACCAAAATTCTAGAAAATTTTCTAAGGGTCAAAACCCAGGGTGTTTCAATTTTTTTTCAGTTTTGAGCTTTTTGCCTTGGCAATAACTCTCCTGATGAGTCATAATATATCTTTTATGGGTCATAGGACCCAATGGTAATATGCCTAGAATTATTTACCTAATTCACTGCCTTGTTAACGACTAGACTTAATAAGTCATATAGACTCTTAACAAATTATAAGAAGGGTATCTCGAAGGTGGCCAGTATAGTGCCTCTATTAAGACTGTTGAGACTACGACTTGATGATGTCACCCAAAACTAACCTCCAAAGAATTATGATGCATTCAATATCAAATATAGTAACCCAAACTAGGTTGAAGTTGAACCCACAAGGGAAGTGTTGAACAATATCTCAAACTTGATAAAATTCACGAGTAATAATGCAGAAAAGTAAATGAGGGAATTTGATGTCAAAAGTGAATAGTAACAAAACTTGAATGCTTGGATTTGTACATAGTTAAAGTATAACACTAGGACCAAGTTTCCCCTACTTCTCAACTTTGTAAACTTCTCATGTTCAACTTACTTATTCTCTTGCTTTACATGTAAGGTAGACAATCTATGTATTATTAATTTTCTTGTGAATGTGTTGATAAATCTCACCCTTTACCTTGTGAGTCTTAGGGTGTCTCCTTATTTCCCCTTCCCTAAGACCCCAGTTCAACTATAAAATTTTGAGTATCGAGTTGATTAGATGAGATGGCAAAATTATAAGATGGATGTGAATCTTAAATTACTCTCCTAATCCTCTTTCCCTAATCTCAAACTTCCTTGTGAGGACATTCTCTAATACGGGCAATCCTCAAGCTTCTGAAGTAGCTCTAACCTCAATTAATATGGAGAAGATTAAGATAGATGCAACTACAGTAAAATATATGAATCTCCTACTTTATCAATGGATCTAATTCACTAGGGTTCCGATGACCCTAGTCAAGGAAGTTAGCCGCTCATGTTCATGCAAAAATACATGATAATCAATGAAGGAAACATGTAGTTAATTGTACATTAATGAGAGAAAGAAAATCCAAAGTTTCCACTTGAATAAACCCCCCAAATTATCAAGAATAAAATATCAATGATCAAACTATGCTAAAAGTATACAAAGTAATGTAAAAGTGTGTAACCTCATAAAAGAATAACCTTAAGGTATTTATAGAATCTAAAAATAATAAAGAAAGCCCAATAAAAATGGAATAGGAAAAAAGTATATCAGGACACATTACGATTCATGTAGTCCACTCGTACGGTCTTCTTACGAGTCATATAGTGCTAGTCACAAGCACTCCAGTAACTAATCTTTAGGGATTCAAGCTTCTATTATCCTTACATTTATTACTATAAGTCGTATTCAATCCTTACGACTTGTAGACTTTACTCGTCATCACTTGAGCCTTAGTCTTTCCAGGCTTTATACACTGGTCTCCTCATGGCTTATCTTTATGAGTTATACTCAGGTCTTACGACTTATAGTATTCTAGGAATTTACCTTTGAGTCATTGCTTTGGATTCTGCTGTCTTTATGACTGCTTCTCACGACTCTTAATCACTCCTAATAAGTCATGGTCATTCTTTACTTAGGTTCTTCAGGTTGTCTTATGCTACTATCATACTTATGGGTAAGGCTATGAGTCATATGATAACTTGGCGACTCATATGCTAGAATTTTAAATGGCCAGTCTTCTCTATATTCAGCACTTCTTTGTCCCTTTTTCATTCCAAGACCAGTGTTAACCTATTTTACCTTCACAACACACAAAACTACATCATATCTACCTAAATAACCTAAGTCCAGGCATAAATTCTTTGTTTTAAGCATCAAATGTGCCATTTTTCCAAGGCACATCAACACCCTTAACATAGAATTTTGCATGTCCTCAGGCAAACCAAAATTCATACCCTTAAAGATACGATGCTTAACGTTGAAGAATCTAGGATATATTTGGTAGTTGATTTCTTATTTAGCTCAAGAACACAATTTTACCTCCCTCCTATCTTATTGATCAAAAGACTACTGTGTATAAAGACTTGGTGCAATGGTGTTACATTGAAGAATCTAATGATGGCATTACATTAGCAACGAACAACTATGCACAAGTAAACACACTAACCAAACAGATAAGTAACTTTACATCATAACCTATGCACCCTAAGTTAAACGAAGTACCTATCACTCAGATTTATTCATATTATTATCTTAGGGATGGTCTAGAGACGCTCTCACTCACAAAAAGTTTTGACCTGTGTACAAAGAATGCCATAGGCTTGCCCTTATACTCTTTACCTAAATTTCAGACGGTCAGACTAGGATCACAAAAGGACTTTGTTAGGATTGTAATGTAGGCTTGGGGCTGGTTATGGTATATCAGGGATCTTTTAAATGACTTAACCTCCTTGGAACAATGCTTTCTTCGGGGTCCACTTTTTCTGCCAACTTTTTATTGACTTCACCTTTGTTCTCTATTATATTATTTTCATGCCTATTTGTGGGCCAAGTGTTGTTTTCTTTTTTTATTTTCTTTTTGTTTTCTTTTTCTTGAAACTTTTTTCATTTTTTTTCTTTTATTTTCACTGCACATGCACTATTTTATATTTCTTTATATACTTCTTTCTTCATACTCCTCTTTCCCTATGCACCCCTACAATAGCCATCCTCAACTTAGGTAGTTTGCCAAAGTTGAGGTGCACTATCTCCAAGGAGGACTAGGGCCAAAAAAAGGTTCATTGTAGTTAAATAAGAAGGTGAAATTGGTGTAAACAACAAAAACAGGTCAATTAGGCTTAACTTTTAGATCAAAAGATTCATATTTATTTGGTTTGACATTTAGGCATGAGTGGAATAGTTTGAAAAATGGCCTCTGATTATCTCCTAGCTGACCATCGTATGTTCTAGGTAAAAGAAACTGAGAAAATTTAGGATTCTGTACTCACTGGAAACTAGGTAATATCTCACACTCACTTGGTATAGGGTCACAATGTCAGTCACTACCTATCCACTTCAAGCAACTACAGGCCACATTTAATTTCATTTCTAATTCTAATGCCATTAAGGGATTCTCAATCGTCACATGCACACATAGATCACATAGTATTAAACTAAAAATTTCAGAAAGGATATATTTTAAATTTTCAAATTTGTTGCACACGTGTTCTCAAGTGCCTATACACATTAATTTTCTCAGTAAACATTACACAATACACATAAATATAACACAATCATGTAAAAATGTTGGTTTATAGACTTTTTAGATTACGGCCTACAAGTTTTGAAACATGACAAACATAACTCGTGGTGACTATGGTACATACCCCACCCCAAACTAAAACCTATGCACTATCCCCAATATATCTAGCAATGTAACACAGGGATCAAGGACATACCTGGGCACTTTAGGTGCCTTCTCAAACTAAATCAGCACGGGGATCCTCAGATTGGGCCCCACTCTCATCAATAGTAGTCCCATCAACTATGGAGACTGTCTCTATAGTCATGGCACCAATTGTGGCCGCTATGAGAAATGGTATATGTAACACCCCATACCTTACAACATATATGATTAAGTAAACTTGATAAAATCTTTTTTAAAACTCGAGATAGTCATGTAATATGCCTGTATTCTGCATATATTAGTTCTAGACATATGGCACTTGATGTAACCTCATTATATAGTCTAGGTACTAATATTCTTAAGTGACTAGTAGTGGTTAAGTAGATTTATAGGTTACAATAATGCCCGATTCATTTTAGCATATGTTTGACCAAGTTAACTCGATGGAAGTTTTTTAATGTGAGATAGGTAAGGTGGTATTCTACCCTAAGATTTAAAGTAGCCAAGTATATATATATCTGAAGTTAAGGTAAATGAGTCGAGATGTAAAATATGGAACAAAATAAGTGAGCTTATTTTTGATTTAAATTAAACAAGTAGGTGACAAGTAGGTGCATCACCTACTTTGACTTATTGACCAACCTAGAACTAATTAGGCATATCACCTACTAAGACTATTTTGACCATTTTATAGGCCCAACTACACCCATCACCTACTTGAGAATTTTCGCCCAAACTAATAAAGAAAAATAAAAAAAAGATGGGCAGCCCAACACTCTAAAATCTACTCCTAAGCCCAATAAGATAAAGCCCATAAGGATACATAACATTAGGAAAAGTAGGTGCATCACCTACATTTAAGCATCTTAAAATGGCTAAGTAGTTGTATCACATACTTGACCAAAATGTGGCTGAAATTTAGCAAGAAAGAGGTGGTTTAAAATAACCCCTTTTTAGGGTCTCAGGCCAACACTCTCTCTTCATTGTCCTTTGTAAAATTTCAAATTTCATTATGTCTCTCTTAATATTTCTCTTAGCTTTATATAGCAGCCCAAAATAATCCCTTTAGGGTTCCTAAAAATTCTTCTTATTTCCAGCTAAGGTAAGTAAAAGTAACTATGGTTTATCTTTAATGCTATCATGGCAAGCTATGGAAATCAAGTTATTTTTTTTTGTAGTGAAGGACAACCCATTTTTTCAAAGCTTGGCAGTCCACTTTTCTTTAATCTCTAAGATATTTTCCAAAAGTATTTGATTTAAGTTGAAAAAAAGCTTGTGTTTTGATGGATTAGAGAGTGATAGTATAATAATCTTCCCCAACAAAGGTAAGGTTACTTCTCCTTTTTATCTCTCCTTGGTCATGATTATGAATAAGAGATTTTAGATGTGCTTTTGTTATGAACTCAAGGGATAGTGATTGGAAGCTGTGAATTCAAGTTTTCCTACTGTGTAATAAGATATATGAACTATTTTAGGGATATTTTAGGTGTGTTATTATTTTAAGGAAGTTTGGTGAAATTTTAGGATATAAGGGAGTTAGATTAAAGTAGAAATGAAGGGTGTGATAATATACCAAGTATTCGGGGGCTGGACGTTCTTACTGCCCGTCATAGTATTTAGCTACTATTTTGCTAGGGTTACACTATGATTAGTTTCTAATATTATACCCATTATGTGCTTACATTGTAGATTAACACCTTAAATGAAAGAAGGCTAATTTATTATAATATTTGAGTTGCACAACAAGGTATGTAAGGATATTATGGATCATATTCTTTGGTATGATGTCTTATACTCGTGTATCAGTAAAGTGAGCTTAGTAGATGATGTTTCATGGAAAAAGATACATTGTGATGGTGTACAATCCCCACTATAGCTAATCGATATTTTATTTACTGCCTATGGTCTAAAAGTATGTCAAAGTGTCTTACGCTTCTCTTATATGAGTTAATAAGATCCAAGATTACACAAGTTAAGAGTGTCACATGCTGGATATGCAATTTGTCCAAAATTGCCTTAATTGTCTAATTGATCATATACTTCTTTTGGCTACACATGTTCCTTTTTTTAGTATCATTCCATTTTGTTTAGGTATAAGGTCTTATAGAGTCCTTACCTATACAATATATAGTTTATTTGTCCTTACGTGGGATACATATTTATTCCTAATTAGAATCTGCCCATGTGCCTCAAGAGTACCCATTATAAAGTACCCTTCCAATTGTTATTACCTAGTAAGTATTTATTGTACAATCCAAACCTCTTTAGTTGAGAAGTTACATGCCACCACTTGGTATTCACATAATCCCCCATTTGAAACATCTAAATTTCAACACTAGAATTTGCCACAATTATTATATGCTATGTGTAAGATGAATGGAATCTGCCACAACCCGTATATGGTATGTACTGTCACTACTCACTAGTTATACACCTTACTATTTGTTGAATGTCTTTATCTCCTCTCTTTTCACATGTCTTCGTGTCTCATTAGTGAATGTGTTTTATACCTAGTGAGGTTCATGGTGTCATATAAGTTCCAAAGTATTACTTTATAGATGTTACACTTATTTCCTATATTATTGTTCTAGTCTCGATCACATGTCTTCATCTAATGGTCTATAGATCTAAAGCTCAATATCTTTTGACCACTAAAGTAACAATCTCAAAGGCTAAATAAACTAAGTAATTCAATTTGAAATGAATGGGTGGCAACTCAAAGGCATAATCCTATCATGGGCCGATCCTGATACCTTTATGTATGGGTCGCAGCTCAGGGACAAAAAACTAGCATGGGCCGATCCCAATGTTTATATGTTGGCAGCTCAAGGGTAAAAACCTAGCATGGGTTGATCCTAATGTTTATATATGGGTGGCAGCTCAGGGGCGTAAGCCTAGCATGGGATGAACCCAATTTGTCTATATACCACTGATCAGCTAGTCATTTGTAATATCCTACAAAGTTAGTAATGAAAAAAATAGTAAAGCAAAGCAAAGCAAAGGATGCAATGTCCATAATTCTACAAGTATAAGAAAAGGTGGTCTTCTATCAGTATTCATACAGTTGTACCTGGTTTCACTTGAGTTCTTGTTTTACATAAGGTTACTTTATGCCTTACATATTCAGTACATTCTTTCATACTGACGTTCCTCCTTGGGGACATTATTTTTCATGTCACAGGTACATGTATTCTAGCTAATAGATCTCCCTTAGTTAAGTAAATTTTACTAAACGGTTGTTGGTGAGATCAAGGTTGATTGGGGGCTTTGCCAAGTATTTAGCATGTATTTGATATTATATTATATTTAAGTGTATCATAGGGTCCTGTCACGATCTAAGCCAATGTTGTTTATCTCTTAGAGGCTTTGTAGACTATTGTTAAAGTAAAGTTAACTGGTGTCTTATTCTCTAGTAATCAAGGACCCAACGGCCAAGTCATGTATATCTATTACGGGCCTATCTATGTTGGCCTTTTATCAAGGAGTCTTACCTATACTTGTCAGAGCCTTTTTATTATTATAGTTACATGAACGGTGATCCTAAGTTATAATTTTGTATCTCGGGCCTTTAGAGAATCAGGTGCCTATTCGTCTCAATAGAATAGGAGGTGTGACAGTACATCTGGTGTTGTGCCTACATGTCAATAAGAGTTACGTCCATCTCAATCTAACTCTTATTCTCCAATTCTACCTCCTAGGAGCTTGAGTCTTTAGAACCTGCATCACCATCAGATTCTACTTCTGTATCTTTATCATCATCCTCAGAAGATAATGGTGAGTGCAAAAGGAAAGTACTCAAAATTTTAATTCTAGGACCCTTTGGAGGTGTGTCCTCTTCTGTGACAATTTTATTTTCCTAAGGTTATTTTTCCCTGAGGTCTACTTTCCCCTTCACTGGGTATTCTATGAGGTCACTGCTTAACTCATGGGTTTCCTTGTTTCTTAGTTATCAGTAAAACTAGGGGGAAGTTTCTTCTTGGTGTTCTTATTTGGGGTTTTCTTGGACGTTGTGTCAATTTTAGGAGCCATTTGTACCTATTGCACAAGATCAATTAGCTATATCTAAGGAATAGAAAAGAAAAGAAAGATAGTTTGGTGTTAATGCGTCTGTACTGGACTCCTTACGACTGGGCGGTCTGAGTTGTAACCATTGGGTGTGACTCATATGTATGAGTCGTAAGGTAAATAGTGTATTCATCCATGTTCATTAGTCATCTTATGAGTTATCCTAACTATTCAAAAAGATAGTTTATGACTCGTTACCAACACTTGTAAGTAGATAAAAAAAAATCCCTATTATTTCTAACCTACCTAGTCATTATGACTCATGTTTACAATTATTAGGGATTAATTATGACTCATTCAAGTGAGTCATAATATTACCAAAACCCACACTTCTACTAATTCTTTATGTTATCAATGGATACAGGTCTAGTAACAACTCATTAAGTCATCTTACGAGTCGTCAGGAGTCCCGTATTTATTACAACATGAGTTTTAGATCAATTGGCTCCAATACTTATTCCCAAAACACAATATATTTCACCACCCCTTTACATTCATCCAAAAGCACACATTTAAGACACAAAGTTTGAGTGCACTCCCAATATCACTTTACAAAGTAAAAATTTCAAGAAATCGGGTCTCATTATTCATTTACACATATATTCAACTTAAGAAATCCAAAGCCTCATATCATTTTTTGGATTTAACTTGATATATAAAGAATTTAAGTAATAGAACTTACCAAACTTGATACATAAAGCATTTAAGTAATAGAACTTACTTGACTTTGAGAGGTTTAGATTTCTTGTGTTTAACCATGTTTTTAGCCCAAATTCTTGATTCATTTTTGAATGTCGAGAGGAACTACTTCATTAATTTGTGTTTTAGAGTGATTTCATAGTTTTAGATCTTGAAACTGAATCCACAATAGAGGGAGTAGCCATTTGAAATGTTGGGTTTGGGTGCCTTATTTTATTAAAAGCCAATCTTGGCCAACCACTTCCCCCATGCTGGTAAGTTTGGTTATGAGTCATGCATATGACTTGTTACCAATGCTTATGCGTATCAAACCCCCTCAATAAATACTTAGAACCTTAACAAAGGTTTGGAGTTGTTATGACTATAGGTGATGAGTTGTCATTAGATGTTACAACTCATTCTGAGAGTCTTAAAGACTATAATGACCACTTACCTAGAACTAATTTAAGTTCTAGGTCCTTATAACTCTGGCTTGTGATTCGTAATGTTTGTTTACGACACGTGAAGAATTCATATGACCTTGTTTTTGCAATTTTTGGTAAACTCCTACAATATTCAATCCTTCACACTAAGTACACACATTACCCTATAAATTATTAAGTACAAATCATGGGTTTCCACCCATGCAACACTTGATTTAACGTCACGATATGTAGGGCCCAAGTTGGATACTAAGACTTCACTAACTCCCCTCATGGGTTGCCTTCCATGTAGTGCTTGATTTAACGCAACGGCATGATGTAATTTCCTTGGTTATTCAAACTTCACCAAGGTCTATAACAAAAATAATCTTAATTTCCTTAGTGTTACACATATAGTGTTTTACCCTTTGCCCATTTACTTTTAAAAGGGCTTCTCCATCACGCTTTAATTCTAATGTTCCATATGGAAACACTCTTTTCATAGTAAATGGACCATAACACCTAGACTTTAAATTACCTAGAAATAATGAAAGTTTTAAGTTATATAGTAATACCTGGTCATCCTAGTCAAATATTGTTTTCTAAATTTTGCGGTAATGATGCAACTTTATCTTTTTCTTTTAAAGGTAAAAATCTCATAAGATCGTAGTCATAATTCATCCAAATCATTGAAATACCATGGGTTTTTATTCTTAGAGAATTTCTTGAGTATGAGCTTCTGGACATCATACGATTGGGGGTACTTATCGTATGATAGGGTACAGATTAGAAGTCTTGGTCAGATATTACTCAACATGGTTTTGGTTAGTTACTATCCTAGGTATGAATATACTCGATACAAGTAAAATGGAAATGGTACAAGTGGCATGATCTAACTCGTAGGTTGGACAGTGTTAACCTTTTTTGATTCTGTTTTGGTTATGGTTTGTGGGTACTACTTATATACTATGGGCATAATTTGGGAAAGAGGAGTCATATGGTGGACAGTATCTGATTTCCACCATCCTGTCTAGGGTATGCGTGATGAGTTATGGAAACCAATCATATGTTATGTATATGAGTCATAGCGGGAGGAGGGAGTCACACCCCCTGCACATATTTTTCAGCTTTTAAGCTGAGGGTATTTTGGACATTTTCCCTTTTTCCCAACTTAAAACCACGTCTTATAACTTACTTAGGGAATCATTAACTATCAAAAAGATATCAAATAGACTCTCAAACACTCCTAAATTCTCGATGTTAAGAACACTTAGGGTTTTCATCAAGCATATCAATTGGGGCTTTTAAGGGTGATTTCTCTCCATCTTCTTTGGTATCTGAGGCATGTTACTCCTTCCTCATTATTAAGTTAATTAAAGGCATGTTTTATGAATGGATTTAATGGAATAATGTGATATGATTTTAGGTTTTGAATTATATATTAGGGATTTTAGTTATTAAAGGTTGATTTATGTTTTCTATGTTTTTACTTATGGCTTCCATATTATATGGTGATTTGTACATGTGATTGTATGGCAAAGGTTAATTAGAACTTGGTTTTGGTTTTGGAAACTATATGCCCTCAAGATGTTTGATTTGAGGACAACTTCTGTTTGGTCAAAGTGGTGAGCTTTCATACTCCGCAAGGCTCTATTTAATGTTATGGATTTTAAACATACTTTTGTCATGTCATAGACTATGGTTTTTCTATGGTTGGGGGCATGTCTCAACTGGGTATTTTTTTACTTTTGGATAACTGTTTTATGGGACTACTTTGCATTGGTATAGGCAGTGTCCGTATTGGTGTCAGCCTTGGCCCTTATATTAGTATTTGGTTGACACTGGTTGACTGTATTTGATTTATGATTTTTCTTATTTTTTTATGTTATATATATTTTTAGAATTTATCCAACATTAAGTGTAGGGTGGTTATGGTTGGCTATTGGGGGTGGTCTGTGGTCCCAATTGGGCTTGAGTCACCCAACATGACTAGGCCTTAGTTCGGGTCATGTTAGATTGGTATCAGAGACCTAGGTTAATGGTCACTTAGGATTCGACAAAACCATGTTGAGTAGAGTCTCTTTTAAGGGTGTGTAGCATGCCACTCTCATAAGGGAGAGGCTATAAGGAATTTAGGAATGTTTATCTTTCTTGTAATCAATTTTTAATCTTTGGAGTCTAAGACTTGAACCCTTTTCTAATTCCTATTTGTTCACTTTTTAGATCATTCCTCGATGATCTAAAGTTCACAAAAACTCCTTTTTCCCAACCGAGGACAATATAGAAGGGTCATGCTCTACAATGGGATCTATACTTGGTTTAGAGGTTCAGTTCCATATTGTTATGGAGTTCCACCGATTCACTCTAGTCCATCTCAATCTTTTTAAGCTGAAGTGATGAATGCTGAGTTTTATCAGTCTATTCATATGTTGGAATAGACTCAGTTTGGGTGTGGTGTTCCTATCACTCCATCTTCTGCGGCCATAAGGGTTGACCAATTCATGAGGATGAAACCTCCAAAATTTACTGTTGTTAAGATAGAGGAGGATACTAAAGGTTTTCTTGATAAAATGGAAAAGATTTTCTGAGTTATGCATGCCACGAATGTAGGGTATAGAATTTGCTGCCTATCAACTGAAAGAAATGGCATTCCAATGGTACAAAGAAAGGGAACAGTCAAGGGGTTCTAATTTATCCTTATAGAAGGATTTTCCTAATGCTTTCTTGGACCACTTCTTACCTTAAGATTTGAGGGAAGTGAAAGAAGAAAATTTTGTTAATATAAATCAAGGTAAGATATCAGTCAAGGAGTATGCCTTAAAGTTTCCCCAGTTATCGCGGTATGCTTCGGAGTTGGTTTCTAGCATGAGGGCCTAAAGAAGAAAGTTTGCTTCAGGATTTTCTCATGAGTTGATCCTTAAGAGTAAAGATTCCTTGTTAATCAAGGACATATATATCTCTAGGTTGGTTGTGTACATGCATAGGTATAAAAAAAGTAAGAAGTAAGCTGAGTTAAGTGAGAGGAAGGGAAAAAAGTTCAAATATTTTGAGCAGGGATATGGTCAATAGCAGAGTGGCAGGGATGGTAGTAAGTGGCCAAAGAAGAAATAGAAGAGTCCTGGTTCTATCTCTATAGCTAGTGCTCCTTACCCAAAGCCGTCAAGTGATAGGCTTTTCTATAGTGGCAACAACTTTAGGGCACAAGGTGCCCAATATTAGACAAGTAGGGCTCAATCAGCGTAATCATATCCTCTCTATAGATTCTATGGTTATTTGTACAAGGGTTTCTGTAATGAAGGAAGGGACAGGTGCTTTAACTATGGTCAGCCAGGCCATATTCTAATAAACTATCCTATATCTAAGGTTGCTTCTGGGGCAAACAAGGTTCTAGATGCTTCATCTTAAGATATGGCACCAAAGGGTGTACCATCTAGTTTTGACACTAGTTGGAACCGTGTTTATGCTCTCACTACTCGGTAGGAGTCTGAGGCATTGCCTGATGTCATAATTGGTATGTTGAAAATTTTCTCACATGATGTGTATTATTTACTTAATCTGGGGTATACACTCTCTTATTTTATCTCCTTTGTGGCGGTGCATTTTGGTTTAGGTCCAGAGTGTATTTTAAACCCTTTTTTTCTACCCCGGTAGGTGACTCAGTGATTACCAGAAGAGTCTACAGGGCGTGTGTGTTATCTATTGGTCGTAAAGATACTTTAGTGGATTTATTTGAGTTATATAGTTGACTTTGATGTCATTTTAGAGATGTATTAGTTGCACTCGTACTATGCCTCTCTAGTCTATCAGACCCATAAGGTCGTCTTTAAATTTCCTAATGAGCCTGTTATTGAGTGGAGGGTGGTTTCCTAGTTCATAAGGGGAAGTTTATATCATATATTAGAACTTGGAGATTAATCTACAAGGGGTGTCTCTATTATCTATTATGGGTTAAAGATTCTAATTCAAAGGGTCCTTCTTTGCATTTTGTCCCAATGTTTATTGAATTTACTGAGCTCTTCCCTAATTACCTTCCTAGTGTTTCTTTGAATAGTGAGATTGATTTTGGGATTGATATTGTTCTTGACACTCGTCCAATTTCTATTCCTTTGTGTAGAATGGCTCCAACTGTGTTGAAGGAGCCTAAGTAGCAATTAAAGAATCTTTTAGATAAAGGTTTTATCCATCCTAGTGAGTCCTCATGGGGTGCACCTATGATATTCATGCGTAAGAAGGATGGTTACCTTCAGATGTGTAGTGACTACCGATAATTGAACAAGGTGACGATAAAGAATAAGTAACTTTTTTCAAGAATAAATGATTTATTTGATCTATTATAGAGGGTTTAGTTTTTTTCCAGAATTAAACTTTGATTTGGGTATCATCAATTAAAGATCAAGAAGGAGGATAACCGTAAGACTGCCTTCCATACTCGGTATGGGCATTCTGAGTTTTTAGTTATGTTTTTTTGGGTTAACCAATGCCCTGGTGGTATTAATGGATTTTATGAATAGATTCTTCCACCAGTTTCTTAACTTATTCATATTGTATTACTAGACGATATTCTAGTGTACTCTAAGAGTGAGGTGGATCATGTCGATCACCTTCGTATTATGTTGCAGACCTTGAAATAGTAGTAGTTGTAATCCAAATTCTTGAAATGTGAATTCTGGTTGAACATTGTCACTTTTCTGGGTCATATCATTTCTAGTGAGGGGATCATGATGGATCTATAAAAGGTTGTAGTGGTTAGGAAGTGGCCTAGAACCATGACTCCAACTGATATTCAGATCTTCTTGAGCTTAGCTAGCTACTATTGGAGGTTTATGGAGAGTTTTTTTGACTATAGCTTCCTCATTGACTAAGTTGACTCATAAAAAAGTAATGTTCTCCTATTTTAATTCTTGTTAGGGTATCTTCAAGAAGCTGAAGGATAAGCTAACTTTGGCTCCCATTTTTACCTTGCCTGAAGGCACTGATGGGTTTCTGGTATATTGTGATTCTTCTCGTATTGGGCTTGGTTGTGTTTTGATACAACATAGCAAGGTGGTAGCTTATGCTTCCAAGAAGTTCAAAGCGTATGAGAGGAACTATCCAACTCATGATTTGGAATTGTTAGCTGTGGTATTTGCATTGAAAATTTCGCATCACTAATTGTATGAAGTGCATGTGGTCATATTATCTAAATACAAAGCCATCTATATATGTTTACTTAGAAAGAGCTTAACCTAAAAAAAAGAGATGGATTGAGCTTATCATACTATATGAGTCTTCACTACCATCCAAGGAAAGCTAATATGGTTGCTGATGCTCTTAGCAAGTTATCCCTAGGGAGTCTAGCTAATTTGAATAAGGAGAAGCAGGAGTTGGTAAAGGATATTCACCTTTTGGCTAACCTTAGAGTTCATCTCTTGGACTCTAAGAATAGTAGAATGTTCATTCAGAAAGTGGCACGGTCGTCTCTTAGAGCTGAGATTAAGAAGAAAAAATGTTAGATCCTGTCATCATGAGGATCAAAGATGATGTTGGTAGGCATATAGGTGATGTAATTTAAGATTAATGGTGATGGTACCCTATGGTACCAAGGGAGATTATGTTTAATATATGTTGATGGCTTGCGAGAGAGGATCTTGGCTAAGGCATATGAGTCATGCTATGTCATTCATCCCGATTCAATAAAAATATATCATGACCTTAAGGAGATATATTAGTGGCTCAATATGAAGAGGGATGTATCTAATTTTGTGGCCAAGTGTATTATGGGTCAACAAGTCAAATTTGAGCATATGAGGCCCAAGGGATTTATCAAGAAAGTAAGTTGCCGGAGTGGAAGTCGGAAGTAATCAACATGGATTTCATTACCGATCTTCCTCGGTCATGGAGTCAATTTATTTTGGTTTGAGTCATCATTGATAGGATGACAAATTTAGTTTATTTTTTTCTAGCGAGGACTAACTTCTCGACTGAGGATTATGCGAGGTTGTATCTTTATGAGATTGTGAAGCTAGATGGTTTATCGATTTCTATCATATCAGATCGTAGTATGCAGTTTACATCTCACTTTTGGCAGTTGTTTCAGAAAGGTTTGGGGGACCAAGGTGAGTCTTAGTACAGCCTTCCACCAACAATCAGATGGGCAAGCAGAAAGAATTATACAGACATTGGAGGATATGCTTCGTGCATGCATGATTGACTATGGTAGAAGTTGGGTTAAGAACTTTCCTCTTATAGAGTTTTCCTATAATAATAGCTACCACTATAGTATTAGGATTGATTTATTTGAAGCTTTGTATGGTAGGACGTATAGGTCTCCTATTAGGTGGTTTGAGGTTGGTGAGGCATAGATTTTTGGCCCAGACTTGGTTCACCAAGCCATGGAAAATGTGAAGGTGATTTGGAATAGGCTTAAGACTACCCAAAGTCACGAAAAGTCCTATACGGATGTAAGGCAAAGAGAGTTAGAGGTTGAGGTTGGGGATAGTGCATTGTTAAAGGTTTCTCCTATGAAGGGAGTGATACGGTTTGCTAAAAAGGGGAAGATCAGTCCCTGGTATATTGGTACTTACTTGGTCTTGAGAAGGGTTAGTAAGGTAGCATATAAGTTGGAGTTGCTATCTAGTTTGAGCTCTATTCATCTGCTATTCCATATTTCTTTGTTGATAAAGTGTATGGGTGATACATCTCAAATTGTCCCTATCAAGGATATTGGTATTTCAGATTTCTTATCTTATGAGGAGATCCTAGTTGAGATCTTGGATCATTAGGTTCGTTGGCTGTGGACTAAGGATGTGGCCTCAGTACAAGTTTTATAGAGGAAGCATAAGGTGGAAGAGGCTACATGGGAAGCGGAAGAGGACATGAAGTCTATGTATTCGTTCCTATCTTCTTCTCTAAAAATTCGTGCGGATGGTATGTGTTCTTCATCATACTTTTATTTTCTAACTTAGTTAAAGAAAAGATTGATTTCCTTGCCTGTTTGTTTTCTAAATTGGTTAAAGGTTAGAGGTTGAGTGGTGGGGTGTAACTCGTGCTTGTACTGCCTTGTTCCATCATTCAGGGATGAATGATCTAATTGGGGGAGAATTGAAACACCCTAGGTTTTGATCCTTAGGAAGTTTCTTAAGCATGAGCTTCTAGACATCATACGATTAGAGGTACTAGTCATATAATAGGGTATGGTTTAGGGTCTTGGTATTATGTTACTCCTTGTAATTTTGGTTGGTTACTATCCTAGGTATGACCTGACTTCATATGAGTCATATGGATATGGTACGATTGGTAAGATCCAACTCGTAGGTTAGGCATGTCAACCTCTTTTGATTTTGTCTTAGTTATGATTTATGGGTACTACTCGTATACTATTGATACGATTTCGCAAGGGGAGTCATATGGTGGATATTATGTGATGTCCACCATTCTGTCTAGGGTTCTAGTGGTGGGTACCACTCGTATATTGTGTATATAAGTCAGGGGGAGTCGTACCCTCCTGCACATATTTTTCAGCTTTTAAGATGAGGGTATTCTAGAGATATTTCCTTTTTCCCAACTTAAAACCCACATCTTATAAATTCCTTAGGGCATCATTTACTATCAAAACCACATCAAATAGACTCTCAAACAATCCCAAATCCTCAAAGTCAAGAACACTTAGGGTTTTCATCAAGCATATCAATTGGGGCTTTCAAGGGTGATTTCTCTCCACCTTCTTTGGTATCTAAGGCATGTTACTCCTTCGTCATTTGTAGTTCAACTAAAGGCTTGTTTTATGAATGGTTTTCATGGAATAATGGTGATATGGTTTTGGTCTTTGAATTATATGCTGGGGATTTTGGTTATTAATGGTTGATTTATGTTTTCCTGTGTTTTTACTTATGGTTATCATATTATAATGGTGGTTTGTACATGTGGTTGCATGATAATGGTCAATTGGCACTTGCTTTTTGTAATGAAAAACTATATGCCCTTAATATGTTTGTTAAAATACCTATGAGAATGTTTTTATTACATAGTTGGACTTTCATTGAAACTTTGCATGGTATAATATGTTATTGGAACCTTAATTGGACTTTCATTGAAACTTTCAGTTCTATCTGCATCAAGTCAGTGGCAATGATTACCGATAAAGTATTATTAGTATTCATATCATAAATAAGAAGGGAGGGTCTTTAACTCTATGACAGGTGGCTCCTCAATAGATTGGTGAGTAAGTGAAGTGGTTTTATTCTTCAGATCTAGATGAAGTTTCTTTGGTACAAAATTATAAGAATCATTCCCATAAAGTGTACATACCATCTCATCATAGTCATTAATACCATCATTGTTGAAGTTCATATTCACTACTACTAAGGCTTCAACACCCACCCTTTCTTTAATAGGAACAACTACAGAAGAATTATCCCAAATAGTCACTGCATCAACATCATGGAATGAGTCCATCTCCTCATCAAACATGTCAATAACAGATATTTCCCTTAACTAATTCGGTTGTCGCAAGGACTGGCATACATTGAATATAACTTGGTCATTATTGAGTTTGACCATCATATGTCCTAACTCCATATCTATCAAAGTCATTCTAGTAGCGAGGAATAACCTGCCTAAAATAATTAGAACTTGAAAGTCCACTTCACAATCCAATATCACAAAATTAGTAGGAAAGATGAAAGAAGCTACCTTTACTAATACATCACAAAAATTACCAACTAGTTTTTTCACCATCTACTCTTCCATGACTAATCTTATAGTTGTGGGTTAGGTTGCTCCCAATACAAACCGCTTAAACACCACTAGTGTCATGAGATTTATGTTAGCTCCCAAATCACTTAGAGCTCAAGTAAAGTTAAAAGATCCAATGGTGCAAAGGGTAGTGAAATCACCAGAATTCTCCCTTTTCTCTACCAACGATCTAGAAGTAATATCACTAAAGTGATGAACATTGTCAGTTGGCTCATAACTGACTGTCCACTTTTTGGTGACTAAATCCTTCGTAAACTTTGCATAGCTCGACATTTGTTCTAATGCCTCTGCAAGTGGAATGTTAGAAGACAACTCCTTTAAAATAGACAGAAACTTCTGATATTTACCTTCTTCTTGCTTTTTTTTCAACCATTGAGGAAAAAGAGGGAGAGATCTGGAGATAGTCATTAAAACATGATCCTCAACCATGTGTTTTCCTTTATCTTAATCACTACAACTAAACAACAGCAGGATCATCATCATGTTTTGACTCAGTCATAATGGGTACATCTGGATCAATAGTGGTTTTACCACTTCGAGTGGTAATTGCATGGCAATTCTATCATTCTTCGGATTCTGCACCATATTACTAAGGATAATGCTAGACTGACTTTAATATATTATGGCCTTCATTTGGATAAATTTCTTCTCCAGTTGTTTAATATTGGCAACATATGAGTCAATTTTCTGATTCAGCCCTGACAGATCTGCCTTAATCTCCTTAAGGTAGCTCTCTTGAATTTCTAGGACTTTGACTAATTTTGACAACATTACCTCCACTTTGAATTCTGATTTTTGACTACCTAGTGGAACATACATGTATCTCTTCTTTTTGTAGTCATCTTTCCACCGCCAATCACCATCTATCTTTTTACTTCTGTCTCTGTATCTAGAATTGTAATAATTTTGACCTTGATTCTCTTGCCTTTGGGCTCAAAAACCCGCCAACTGATGATTTAGAAACTTCACTTCCTCATTGGAATTAGTCTCATAAGTCCTAGAAGTAGAACCCTGTGGCCCTACTACGTTCACTTTCTCCGCATTCATTATTACAGATTATTTTATAAGAAGCCCAATATATGTTTGAAGTTGTGCAACCTCTTGTGCTAACAAATCATGACCAACTCCATAATCATTAGTTTCTCCAATAACATATATATCTGCACCACGCTCAGCATCTCTAGTATGCCAACCTAGATCAGTCATCGAAATATCATCATACATCTCTTGCACAGCATCCTACCAAAGAAGTATAAATGCACCTCCTTAAATTATATCTACTATTACTCTAGAACTAATATTAACGATCTATAGAAGATTTCCAAAAAATTATACCTGTAGTTCTATGATTAGGTACCATGCTCAACTTCTTTTTAAATCTAAACCACGCCTTATACATAGATTCTGTAGGTAGCTGCCTAAAATTGTAAATTTTATCTTTCAAATGTAGCATCATTGCAGGAGGGAAGAACCTGTTAAAAAACTATCTATGCAACTCATGCCAAGTAGTGATTGAACCTCTCAAAAGTTCCCCTAACCATAGCGATGCTTCTCTAGTTAGTAAAAACAGGAACAACCTCAACCTCAAAGTTTCTTGGTTCACCCCTAAAATAGTATACAACAAATAGATCCTAGTAAAGTTAGAAAGATGAATATTCGCATCATCAGTCCCTGATCTAAAATACACTCTTTAAGTTCAACAGTTAGATCATTGCGCTAGTAATATTAAATTTAACAATGGGGGGTAGAGCAAGAGAAATGATGGCTCCTGTCTCAGTAGGCTCAACATATCCCATATCCTCATCTTCATCATATGGTTGTAGATGCTGATATGAAAGGATCAATAGAGATCTGCCTCTTTGAACTCTCTCTCAATGCTCAGCCACCTGTCTTGGCCTGGCTAGTTCTCCTTGTTAATTTTATCTAACCTCTTCAGCTAACTGGGCCTTCTTTACTAATCTAGCATCTTCAGTTGCCTCCTCTGAGAATTTCTCAGTCTGCCTATACGCAACATTCTATGGATCAACAGGTGGTGGAGGAGGTAAAATCTAAGGGTTTCAAAGCCCAGCCAAAACACCATCATAAACTTTCTCTGACATCTTTCCCGATGCTTGTAGAATTCTTTTGGGATCTAGATCCTATAGGAGTAAGGCATTGCCTTTAATCTTAATGTTTGGCATACACCGGCGTATACCAAATCAAAAATAGAAAGTAAAACCCGCGAACTTGACCAACTTCAATAACAATTCACACCGTCTTCCCTAACAATGACACCAAAATTTGTTTCCATCCAAAACTAACCTCTGAAGAAGTATGCTGTAGTCAATGTCAAATATAGTACCAAACCAAGTTGATGTTGAACCCATAAGAAAAATATTGAATAGTATCTAAAACTAGATAAAATTCACGAGCAATGCAGAAAAGTATATGGGGGAACTTTAAATCTAAAGTGAATAGTAATAAAACATGAATGCTTGGGATTGTAAATAGTAGAAGACAAACACTAGGACTGTGTTCCCCCTGACTTCTCAATTCCATAAACTTTTTGTGCTCAACTCACCTATTTTGTTGCTTTTCATGTAAAAACAACAAGTTATGTATTATCGATCGTCTTGTGAATGTCTTCATAAATCTCACCCTTTACCTTGTGATTCTCAGGGTGTCTCCTTATTGCCCCTTGCCCATTACCTCAGTTCAAATTTTTCCTTTTGAGTCTTGAGTTTATTAGATAAGATGGTTGAATTATAAGATGGGTGTGAATCTCAAATTACTATCTTAATCGTCTTTACCTAATCTTAAACTCCTTTGTGAGGACGTTCTTAAATATGGGAAATCCTCAATCTTCTATAGTAGCTCTGAGTTTAATTAATATGAAGAAGATTAAGAAACATGCAATTATAATAAAATAGATAAATCTTCCACTTCCTCTACGGAGCTAATCTACCTAGGTTCCCACAACCCTAGTCAAGGAAGTTAGCTGGTCATGTTCATGAATAAAACATGATAATCAATGAATAACACATGTAGTTAATTGCACAACAATGAGAGAAATAAAATCAAAAGTCTCCAGTTGAATAAAAACTCAAAATATCAAGAATAAAATCACAATGATCAATGTATGCTAAAAGTATGTAAAGTAATGTAAAACCCGATAACCTCATAAAGGAATAACCCTAAGGAATTTATAGTGTCTAAAAATAATAAAGGAATCCTACTAAGAAAGAATAATAAAAGTATGTCGGCAAATGTTACAACTCATGTAGTACACTCGTAAGGTCTTCTTACTAGTCATACGACGCTAGTCGTAAACACTCAAGTAACTGATCTTCAGGGCTTCAAGCTTCTGTTGTACTTATGATTCATTACCACAGGTTGTATTCAGTCCTTACAAATTATGGCCTTTACCCATTATCACTTAAGCCTTAGTCATTCGGGGCTTCGGACACTGGTCTTTTCACGACTTATCCTTATGAGTCATACTTAGGTCTTACGACTCGTAGTCTTCTAGGACTTTACCTCAGAGTCTTTTATTTGGTTTCATCTATCTTTACGACTGCTCTTTATGACTAGTAATCACTCCTAACGAGTTATGTCCATTCTTTATTTAGCTTCTTTAGGTTTTTTATGTTGCTATGTTACTTACGGATAAGGCTATGAGTTATATGATGACTTGATGACTCGTACACCAGAGTCGTGAGATGGTTATTCTTCTTTATTTTCAGCACTTCTTTGTCCATTATTCATTCTAAGACAAATGTTAAACTATTTTACCGGCACAACGCACAAAACAACATCATATCTACCAAAATAACCTAAGTCCAGGCAAAAATCACTTGACCCTACGAGTCATAGTTTTTTATTATGAGACTTAGGGTGCAAGTCCAAGGGTTCACAGTTAAAAGACCAAGGGGATTTTTGTTTTGTTATGACTAGAAGGTCATAGTCATAGGGTGACCTACGAGTCGTAAGGTCACTCGCAGCGACTGACGGGTTATTATCTAATTTTTAATAAGGGTATGTCAGACATTTCCCTACTATCCCACTGATAACCCACAACTTATAATCTTATTTAGAACCCTATTCTTAACCATAACTCAACATAATTACACTCTTCTCTATTTCAAATTTTGTCAAGCAGCCATACTTAGGGTTTCCAAGAAGTAGGCCATCTAACGGCTCAAGGGTTGGATTCTTTCCATAAAACTTGGTATTGTAGGCCTGTTAAACTTCCCTAATTTTTAATTTGTTTAAAGCATGTGTTTTAAAGTGTTGTTTATGAGATGTTTATGAGGGTTTTGAAACAAGGGTTGGGGGCTTTGAATGCTTATTGCTGGACAATGTTTTCCCATGATTTAATTATGACCATTCATGTTTTAACTATGGTTTTGAACTGGGAGGTGCATAGGAATGGTGATTAAAATAAGAGGTCACAGTTAAACACCAATTTGATGGTTTTTCCTTGATAATGGTTTAGGAAATTGTATGCCCTAAACATGCTTGGAAATTGTTAATGGAAAAAGGCTTTTTTCATATAGTTTGGTTTATCCACTTGTAATAATACATTGGTATAAAAAGGATAATGAAGTATCCATATTTTCCTTAAAGGCATTGGTGGCCATGTATAAATGGTGGAATTGAGACCTTGTGGGTTTTGGTTGATTAAATGGGTTCAAGTGCCGAATAATTGATTATTCGAATATCTTTTAACCAATGGGTTCGAGTCTCAATTAGTGTGTAATTTTTTTAATGAAAATTTGAATATGTGCTAAATATTTTTACTGAGCTTTAAAAGAGGGTTGTGTAGCTAAATCATGAAAGTGGAGGTTCAAGTGGTTGATATTAGAAACAGATCTAGCTTGTGTAGGGATCATTATAGATTGAGTGTTCAAGTTCCCTTGCCTGTGACTAGGTGGTTCAAGTTCACCTTATTGGTATTATTATGATTGTAAGGTTCGAGTCCCTCATCTCATATTTCATGATTGGGTGCTTAAGTCACCTTAGTATAAGATTAGAGGGTTCGAGTCGCTCGTGCATATATATATATGATCTTTCTAAGATTTGTGCTTCTACATGCACTGGGGATAGACCTGGGAGTGAGTGATAGGGCCTATATAACCCGTGGGTACTACTATATAATGATTGATCTGCATGACCCATGCTAAAGTTTTAAAGTACATGTTAAGCCTTGTTTCCTGTCCTGTTATGTAATATATATGTATATGAATTTGGTTATATGCATTAGATATTGAATGATTTGAAACTGCTGATCATGGAATTATGTTGTCCTTGTCCCTTAGTATCATGCTAGAGTTCACCCTGCTAACCGTCTTCGAATGTTGTATCCCCATGCGATGTAGGAATTTTTCATACTTTCACTCCTCTTGTTTTTAATTTGGATTCGAGATTAGTTTGTGAGTTGACATTAAAGGTGTGAGCTTTTATACATCAGAAGTCTACATTTAATGTTTTGATTCCTTAAGTCTAAGAGTGTTTAGACTTTTTTTTTGGGTACAGTCCAGGGCATATCCCAACACTCTATTAACGTTCATTTTTGGGAGAGGCTTTGTTGGATTATTATGGACTTGGGTGATGTTGGTTATTGATTATAGAAGTATCTTTTATTCGTTGAATCTATCTTGTTATATGTTTGGAATTTATTCAATAGGGGTGATATTATTGTGGTTGGTTTTGTGCAAAGGGGTGATTTTTAGAACACGACAGACTTTAGATACTCATCATGTCCAGGCCCTAGTTTGGCTTTTGACAAAGTGATGTTAGAGCCTAGGTTTGGTGTCATTAGGTGTCCAACAAAGTCGTAACAAGTAGAGTCTCTTTTGTGGGTGTGTATTGTGCCACACATTTAAAGAAGAGGCTATGAAGCATTTAGGAATGTTTTCCTTTCTTGTGATGGATTCTTTGAGCTATAGAGTCTAAGGTCATGAAATCTTCTCTAATTCTTATATGATTGCTTTTCAGATCATGCCTCCCAAAAAATTTGATGGTCGTGGCAACTCTTTTGTCCCATCCAATGACAATGTAGATGGAGCTCATCCGACTCTAGGAGTTTAGATAAGTTCTAGGGTCACTGAGGGAGCTCCATTGGTTCCCCTATCCCTCCTCAGGCACCATAGGCCAAAGTATCCAATGCTAAGTTTTGTTGTTTTATTCATTTTTTGACCTAGATAGTACTCTTTCTGTCATGCCAATCTAGTCTTATTAGTAGGAGAAAGAATCGGGTTAAAATAGGTGAGAGGAAGAATACGAAGTACAGATACTCAGAGCATATTGGGGGTCATCACAATAGCTGTAGGAATGGGAGACAATATATTAAGGAAGAGAGAAGGGTAAATTTTGGTTCATACCTATCAGCTAGAGCCCCTAACCAAAAGTAGTCCTGTGATTATTATTTTCAAAAGAGTGTAGGTCCTAGGGCACAGGGTTCCTAATATCAGTCTAGTGAAGCCTGTTTAGTCCCTTCCTATCTTTCTTACCGGTTCTTTGATCGGTGGCATCATGGATTTTTTCATGAGGTAAAGAATCAATGCTTCAGGTGTGGTCAACCTGATCATATACAGCGACATTGTCCTTTGGTAAATGTTGTTACTGGAGCCAATAAGATTCTGGTTGCTAGCTCTTCAGTGTTCACACCAAGGGGTATTACTTTCGATACCGACACTAGCTGGAATTATCTTTATACTCTTGCAAAATTTATTAAGTTTTGGACACTCTGGATAAGGTACAACTCAAGGGTACCAATCATACCCTTGGATACAGTTTGAGGATGGCTCAATCGTATGTTGGGTAGTAGGTTTCGTTTGGTTACTATCAAAGATATGACACAACATTATACTAGTCATATGGTTAGATACGAGGTGTACAATTCCAAGTCATATAATTCCTGATGGTTGGTCTTATAGAAACTATCTAAGATACATTTTAGGGTATGATGTGGGGTACAATTAGTACCCTATGGTACGAGTTGGGCTTGTGTTCTCATATGTTTTTTAGTATAGGGGACCATGGCGAAGGGTTGTGTATGATTTAGGGTACCACTCATACCCTAGGATACAGGTTAGGGGGCTTAATCATACCCACCAGGGAGTTAATTTGTTAGCTTTTAAGTCAGGGGTAGTCTGGATATTTCCAACCTTAAACCCTTATGTCCCAACATTATATAATTGTTGGTAGCCTCTTTAACATTTGTTAAAGGATCAAAAAACTTTGAATACTTTCTCAAACTCACTCTTGAAGATTAGAGGCTAAGGTTTCTACAAGTGTTCTTCTAAGGGCTCAAGAGTCAAGTTACTCTCTGGAACCTTCTTGTATAAGTCATATAATCTTTCCCTCATTGTTAGTTCCAATTAAAAACATGTTTTAATTTATTTTAAACATTGATCATGAATCATAGATGGTGGATTTGAAAACTAATGTTGAGGGTTCTGGTGCATATTGTTGGGTATTGGTTTAAAACTATGTTTTCACATATTTTTAGTGATGGTTTGCACATGTGGGTGCTTGTTGGTTGTGTTTTGACAAATAGGTCATGGTTAACCCTAAATTTGATCGTTTATACTTTGGTTTTGGTCTTGGTAAGGGTATTCTATCAACATGTTTGATAAAATGACTAAGAGAATGGTTTTACCTTATTGTTGAACTTTCATTGGAACTATTGCATAGCATTGTTTGGTAATGGAACCCTAAATGGTTTTGGATGGTTTTGCATGGTTTAAATGTTTTTGGAATGGTTTTAAATGGTATGACTAGTTTGGAGTGGTTAAATGGTAAAGCCTTGATGGCTATGAAATTGATTTGAATGAAAACCTTGTGGGGTACCCAGAAATACCCCAAGAGAATAAAATGATGAAATTATTTTGAATGTGAATGTCTTGTGGGGTGAAAGAGAATCCCCAAAGTAAGCTTAATAATGATATACTTGCGGGGTACATGGGAATCCCCCAAGTAAACTATATAATATAACCTATAGGGTACATGGGAATCCCCTAAGATTGGCTAAGGAAATTGCTTGCAAGCTATAGTCGGTATGATGATACCACTACTCATAGCCTTTTTTAATAATAATATAATAATGGTTTAGTTGGTTTGAAATGGTTTTAATTGGGAAATAATAGCAGGATTTGATAGCTAATCGTGAAGGTGCGAGTTCAATGGACGGACACTTGAAACTCATGTTTGTGGACATGAGGGTTGGTCATAGTGACCATATATGATACTATGAGGTACATAGCAATCCTCTAAGTTCAATGTACATATGTATCACTAAAAGCAAAAGGTACTGGAGAATCTCCTACTTTTATGGTATCTACGGTTCGTGCGACTACACCCATCGGGGCCCGTTCAGGAAGTTATACTGGACCTATATAACCTGTGGGTAGTTGTAGGACGGTTAAGATACACATACCTAGGTTAATGGTTTTAAATTCTTGCTAAACCTAGTTTCCTTTCTCGGTATGGTTACACACACACACACATATATATATAGGTATATATGGTTTGTATGCATATGGTTGGTTTACTTGGTTTTACTAGATGGCATTATTTTATCCTTATCTTGAGTTCATGCTAGCAATCCTACTTTTATCCTTCTTCGTGCATCTATATCCCTATATGATGCAGGAACCGACGATACTACTCTTCCATCTTATTGATTGGATTCGAGGATAGTTGGTGTTGGATTGTAGTGGTGAGCTTCCATAGTTCGAAAGGCATCTATTTCATGTCATGGAATGCTGTACATAAATTTGTCTTTTCATAGACTTGGGTTTTGGCTATAGTCGGGGGCATGTCCCTACTTATTACCCTTTTGTTTTGGTTTAGAGGTGTGTAGACAAATGTGGACTTGGGTATGGATTGATCATGTTATATATATATATACACACACACATACACACACATTGGGTTATCATTTTTATTTTGGTTTATGGTTTTGGTTTAGTTGGATCGACTGAGTTGGTTGGGTTGGCCTAGGATATAGGCTTATACTAAAGTCATTACAGATGTTTCGTAAAAATTTTGACTTTTGGAGAAGAGTCGCCACTTAATTTTGAAAAGCAATTAAGAAACCTTTAAAAATGCTTTCAAATGATTCAAAACAGAAAAATCATTTTAAGTTAGAGATTCTAGATAAGCGGTTCCTATTAACGTTTTAGGAAGGTATTTGGTACCTAAAACGTCCGCTAACTTGCAGTTATCCAGACTGTTTGAAAGTTGTCTTTGATTAACCTTGAAAAAAGTTTATTATTTTTTTTGAAAAGAAAAGCAATTTTAGGAATATTTTGGTGTTTATGCAAAACCAATTTTTTAGCGACTTGACCAAGGATTTTACTAGGTTCGCAAAACACTCGTAAAGAAAGTAAGCAAATAGAAAAAGGGAAGCCCAAACCGTCGATCTTGTCCTAATCTTGTTAGGTTTTTGACCCATTTTTCACCTGCCCTAATTCTATGTTTTCGAGCCCTTTTCGGTTCGAGTTTTCACTCCACCTGTATCAAATACAACTTTGGCTTCGAGGCTTAAATGAATAAACAAAATAAATAAAATAAATAAAGACAACAACAAATAAACTAAAATAAAAATAACAGATAAGACTTTTGTCTCTTAGCCGCTTCGAACGTAGGACTTTAATCCATCTCCTTTCCTCCCATCTTCTCATATCCATAAGCCAAACGATGGGCTTTTGGACCTTTTCTTGGGCACAGTTCAATGAGATGGGCCTCTTGGGCCCATTAGGGAATGCAAAGGGAAAGAGTCCATTTAGGACTTCAAGATAGATTCATGCAAAGCAAGAAAATAAAGAACATATTAATACATGATCAACTAAAGAGGAAAGAAAACATGAAGGAAATTTGTACATATTCAATACATAAGTAAAGAAACAGGAGTCCTAAAAAATAATCAAAAAATAATTGGGAATGATAGGACACACATATCATCTCACATAATAGGTGCAATGAAGGTAGAAGAATAAAAGTAACTAACATGGGATCAATATAATGAAGGCAAAGGATACGGGGAACCCAATAGCTAACCTATTGAGGACATGTTATGACATGGATTTTTAATAATTAAAAGTTGATTAGTGAACAACGAGATAAGCTCATAAAGGCAAAACAGTAGCATTGACGACTAGCAGGTTTCCAAGCAGTAACGATAAGAGAAGTTGAATTAATTTCTAAACTAAAATTTAAGGGGATATCAACAGGACTAGAAGAAAATAACCTATCGGAATGTAAATCACACTTTAATGAACTGCTTTCGGTATATAAAATCATAGGGTGATTAGGGAAATTATTACGTGATAACCGAACAAAGAAAGCAAGGGCGGAAAAGCACTTAGGGATCCTGGATGCACCAAAAGAAAACACTGGCAGTAGACTCTCAAAAATGGGAGTAGATAACTGTAATACTCTACTTCACATCTCAAACTCACTTTCGAGAGTAAAAGGGGCTATGACTTCATCCCTTCTTTCTTGAACAAGAAAATCGATCAGGAATCTTTAGTCTAAACACAAATTTCATACATAATGTAATAACAGAATTGAAACATCCTTTTCGACAGGCATACTCAAGTGTTTAGCAAATTAACAGGGCAACATCGTATTTATCATTCTAACAAAAGGAAAAACCAAACTGGATAAAAATCTAAAGGAAGAGCGAAAAATAAATTTCAAATTTTGATACCAAAATAGGCGCAACTGTCAAATTAAAGCAGGGGAGGGGCAGGGGTATTGTTCTCACTTCCATCCTCTTTTCAACGAATTCTAAAACATGAGATTTTTAACAGTCAAAATGGTCATTGGAGAATTATATGATTTTTGATATGACTTTGGACATATATCATTGTTCCTTTTGGCATTGGAAAGCCAGAGGAGCTCTCGAGGCAATCCTTTGGGTGGTGTTACCAGTTAAACAGAAAATAACAATCTGAGACTGTTACATAATAATGACAAACAAATCAACACATCATTATGTTCCTTCTTCTCATTCGAACGAAATGACTATAGAGGGATCCTTGGACTTCCTAGCGTATTTTAGACCTTACTCATCGTCTTCTTGGCTTATGAGAAACCAAAGACTCTTGAGAGGTAATTCTACCAGCAACATGTAAGTTTGACAACTATGATACTATCCAGTAATAATGACAGTTGAAATACCTTTACATATCAACTATAAATAGATCAACATATGGCTAGGACTAGGGAATAAAATCAAAGCTACAAACTTTAATCCAAAATTCGACAATTACTACCAACAGTACACAAAATGAAAGCATTAGCTCAATCAACAACGCCTCGAATAAATGAAAAATCATGACTTCAAACTAAAGACAACGAAAGCCATATATCATTCAATCAACACAGCTTTCACCAGAACCTATGGCCTTCAAAGCCTCTACAACAGCTAATTCCCAAAACAGAAGCTTATCGCAAATATCGTTATATTGATAGAATGGTAAGATGAAGCAGAAATGAATGGAACTAAATGGAGTGGGGATTTACATATTTTGTGGTAGAAAAACAAGACTTTCAAGATAATATTAGATTTAAACACCACTAGAAATCGACTTCTCTAGAGTTCCGAGGAATCGACGACTAACCCTATCGACCAATTTTCAACCCTCAGGATTTCTACATAATTTTTCCAACCCCCTCGATTTTCTATCAAATTTTTCCCAACTCCCAATTTTAAATTCTGAAAATAGTGACCCAAAATAATGAGAATGCCCTCCTTTCAAACACGAAATTCCCAACCTGAAAAGAAGAGAAAAATCTCCCCAAAACCTTTCAAGAAATTTCAAACACCCAAAGTTTCCCCCCTCTAAAACAATGGCCCAAAGGATACTTATATAGAAGACAGAATTGGGGTATTTAAGGAATTCAAAAAAAGGAATTTTGAATTTCCAATTCAAAAATTTCCCCCCCACAGCCTATTTTCATCAATCAATAATACTCCTTTTGTTGTTTTCTTGATAGGAATTCATGATCCATGGATGAATCCTATTTGGGTAAAACAAATTTCACCAAAAACCAGTGCAAACCAGCCATATTCATATGAAATCATACCAATAGTCTCGAGATTCATGGAATTTGAATGTTGGGGTGAGCCAACTCACCTATTTCTTAAAGCTTCGAGGTGATTTCGTGTAAAATATAATTCTAATCATGTGAGGATGCCCAAATTCGAGTAAAGAAGGAGGCGTTTGGACGAGAACAAACTAGTTCGAGTTTTCCTGGGTTGATTTTGGATGTTTATTTGCTGAAGGTCGATTGTTGTTATTGATTCGAGTATGGGAAACAGGTTAGAGGAGTTTTCATTTGGAGCATGGTTGGACTGCTATTTAAAGAGGATGTTAGGTCTAATTAGAAGAAAAGAGGCTGGTGGGTTGGGTTAATAATTATTGGGTTGTTGGGTTGGGCTTGGGAAATTAGGGATTAATTTAAAATAACCCTCAATTAAATTATGATATGGATAGGTTAGGCTATTTATTAAATAGCAAAATAGAAAGAGACCTTAGGCAATTTCATTCAAAATTTAGCCTAATTAAACTCAATCAACCAATTGCATTGAAATTATGGCCGAATTGATTTCAATTAAGGTCCAAATTTAAATAGATTAACTAAATTCAATTGAAATTAGATACGAATTAATTCCTTGTTCAATCTCAAGCTTCTTGGTTTAATTAAACAAAACAAGTATTTCTCTAACTAAATTATTGGTAACAATAAATTATATTTAAATTAAGATTTAATTATTTAAATTTATTTTCCAAATAATCCTTAATTTTAAGTCCAATTTTAATGAAAATGTTCATTTAAATGACATCATTTATACAATATCATAAATGCAAATACAAAAATACATAATTATCACTTAAATGACAAATTTAGCCCAAATACCTATTTTAAAATGCATTTATTTGGGAAAAATAATTATTGTGATTTTATTTGAAAATCAAAGAAACTCAAAATTAAATTGGATTATGGAGGGAAAAATTTAGGTGTCAACAACTGCCCCCTTTCTTTGGGTAGGATGGATATAAGTAATCCTGAGCAAAGGGAGATTAACGTTCCTAATTTTTGTCCGACCATAAATTCGAATCTGGAGGAGGTTGGCTTTCGCACGAGTTTCATAGTTATGGCCGAACCTTGATATCAGGTTTCCTACCTATCATAGGTTACATGAGAATTGAGGCCACTTGTAGTTCATAAAGCTTGATTTAAAGCATAATTTTTTAGAAAATTCACCATCTCTCTCGGTTTTAGAGTTTTTGATGAAACTGAGAAGATGGGAAATAAAGAGATTTGGGGGAGGTTGGAATAAAGTCAAGTTTTCTACATAGATTCCTGCCTACATATCCCCGACACTCAGGGAATCATACTGCTTGTAGTTCAACTTAATCGGTAGAAAAGATAGTCTTTTATTTTAGACGATCTTTGGCTCAAGATGAGTGACATATTGATTGAGTTGTGAAAAATGGCTTATAACCACTTAACCATGAACGTGGGGCTCTTCACTTCCATAGGTAAGAATTTACCAGGGTATAAGTTCTAAAACTCTAGGAATCCTATCATTTGAATTTGGAAGAAAGAGAAGGTCACCCTCGGCATGAGTTAAGAAATATCCCTGAGTTGAAGCTGAGACTTAGAACATCCCAAAGTACCCACATGCCTTCTAACAGGGGTTTGTTTGCATGGTGGTGGCGATCATCCTTTATCTCGCATCTAAAGAGTTTGACGTCCCTCTCTAGACTATGTCCTGTTTTGCTGCTAAGAAAGAGTTCCACATTATGCTACATCTTTTTTGGAGTCGTCTGCATCTGTGGGTTTAATTTGAGATATTCATCCTCTTGGATTCTCTCAACAATATCTCAAACAAAATTGTTAGTGCTAAACATAATTCACGAAAGGGGCATATAGTTTTTTACTATATCTCCACGTGAGTTGTTACCTAAGAAGCAAAGTCATCCTTCCATGTACCTGTTTGGAACAAAATCACTGGCAACGACAAACACAACAACCATTTTAGTTGTTGTATATTTATGACATTTGTAGGTTGAATATGTGTTCAAAGTAGGGTGGCCCTTTTGGACAGCAGCGACAATTTATGCAGAACGGTCCCTGTAACTGTGTAATCTTGTGCTGGTATGGCAACCCTTTTGGTTACCTATATCACTTGTTGTATGTGGAATAATTACCTCTCTAGTTATAGCCGATGATGGATTTATAAATTTCCCTTAAATTGTTAATCTTTGGATAATCTTGAGCATTATTTGATGTTGGATACGAGACGACTTACAGATATCCTTTGAATTGATAGCTTTTAGGTAATCTTACACATTATTCGACCTAAGATAAGAGATGGCTTATAGATATCCCTTAAATCGCTAGTTTTTAGGTGTTCCTGCACATCATCCGTCCTTGGATACAATATGACTTGTAGCTATCTCTTAAATTGCTAGTCCTTGGGTAATCCTGCACATAATTGATCTTGGATATGACGTAGCTTATAGATAACCCTTGGACGTATCAATTTGATAATCTTACATATTCTTCGATAAGGATTTAGTTGTGACTTATAGATAACCTTTAGACTATTAATTGTTAGGCGATCTTGCCCACTCTTTAGTTAGGATGTTGTTATGGCTTATGGATGACCTACAAGCTATTAGTTCATAGGTGATCTTGCACACTATCCTATTTTAAATAATATGACCCTCAAATTATCAATTTCTAGGAAATCTTATATATCGTCTGTCTTTAGACAACGACTTGAAGGTGTCCCTTCAAATTGTGTGGTCTTTATGCATTTAGATGCTGATTCATAAAATGATGAGATATCCTTGATGACAACATTTATATCTAGCGTGTCAATAGATATTAAATACTTATGATATCCTCGACGCCAGCGTTTATGTCTTGCATGTCAACAGATATAAAATGATGATATCCTCGACGCCAGCATTTATGTCTCACGTGTCATCAGATATGAAATATTGATGATATCCTCGATGCAAGCATTTATGTCTTACATGTCAACAGATATAAAATGGCCCTCTTGACAAATGATATGAATGACCCCCTTGGCAATGATATGAATGGCCCTTTTGGAAATAATATGAAATGACCCTCTTATCAATGATATGCAATGGCCCTCTTGGCAATGATATACAATGGCCCTATTGGAAATGATTTGCAATGAACCTCTTGGCAATGATATACAATTGCCATCTTGGCAATGATATGAAATGGAACTCTTGGCAATGATATAAAATGACCCACTTAGCAATGATATGCAGTGGCCCTCTTGGCAATAATATGCAGTGGCTCTCTTGGCAATGATATGCAGTGGCCCTCTTGGCAATGATATCCAGTGACCCTCTTGGAAATGATATACAATGGCCCTATTGGCAAAGATATGCTATGGCCCTCTGGCTAATGATATGCAATGGCCATCTGGGCAATGATATGCAATGGCCCTCTTGGCAATGATATGAAATGGTCCTCTTGGCAATGATATATAATGGTTCTTCTGATAATTTAAAAATAGTTTCACCTGAATTCATTTGTCGGTGTCTTGCTTTATACATGTACCTGTACTCAAGGTAGACGATTAGTAGACGCAAAGTCGCTTTTACTACCGACTATTTTAAAAAAAAAAATTCTAAATACAATATTTGTAAAGAAGGAAAGACACTTTTATTTGCCCTCCATGATCTCAAGAAATGAGATAGACAATTCAAAAGGTCCTCAATAAATGGGTATTAAATCCGTTTTAGGGCTACCCAGAAATACCGCACTTAAGCATTAGTGCTCTAGTGTGGCTCCCAATTTACTCAGGGATTTTTGAAAGAGACTATCATTTTTAGGTATTGGTCCCTGCATCCACAAAAAAATGATTAGTTTGAGTGAAGCTACTCTGTGTTGACTTTTGTTGATTCTCCATTTGCTCCACGCCATCTTTTGGGTGCTCCATCATGTTGGGACTTTCACCCCTGACTCCTCGTCCTAATTGATGTGTGGGAAATCAGTAAGTAAAAGATTTATATAGATTTTTGAAAGTAGTCTTAACTTTTAAAAAATATTTTCGGAAATACCTATAAAACTTTTGAAAATCTTTGCCAGTCATGTCATGTGCTAGCTTAACGACCATCTTTCTCTTGATTCTGACAATGTCCGACATTTGACAAAGGATTACTAGGGATTCAGCATTGTCGAGGCTCTCTATCAAAAGTTTTATTGTAGGAAGATATTCAGTCTTCCTAGACTTTACCACAGGTAGTGATTCTCAAATCTCAACTTCGACCTCTAGTGCTAGGGAATATGAAATATGTTTCAATATATTGGTGGAAATTTTGAGGACCTACTCAACATTTCTGCCCCAGTTTAAAGTAGTGTAAGATGATATCATCTTGAGTGGATATGAAGTCTTTGTTGATCTTCATTCTCTTTGTTAGATGTTGATCTTCTCTTGTAAATTTTCGAGATTCCTTCTCGAAAATTCTGCCCCAATTTTCATTTCCTGGGGTTATATGACCAAACCGTTTGGGCGCCTACATATCCCGTTGAAGCAGGAACCAGGTCAAACATAGCTCAACACTATGCTAAGGATATATAGAAAATCTAATGGGTTGACCAAAGCCGACATAGGCTACCTACGTATCCCGTTCTTAGGAACTCAAGTAAAATGTAGTTCGTGCATAAAGGGAAAGGAAAAATTCCTAAGGGGTTGATCAAAGCCAACATAGGCCGCCTACATATCCCGTTCTTGGGAATTCAGGTCAAACGTAGTTCGTACATAAAGGGAAGGGGTTCTAGGAAATTACACACCATAAAATTGATACTATTGTAAAGGCCATTACAAATAAGCCAAGAAACAAAAACTATAACATCTTTCAAGAATAATATCTCTTTACCACATAAGAATTGATTGGTTTGATCCACTCTTGACCATCCATCTCAGGTAGGATTAGGGCTCCTCCAGGTTGGGCTTCTTTTGATTTTCATATTCCTTTGTATCTACTGCTAACTTCTTCTCATCACCTTTCTGTTCATGATTATTTCCTTCTCTTTGTTCGTCTAACCCTTGACATGACATGACATTGACAGTTTTTTAAATTATTGCTACCAAAATAAACTATGCTAGATAATCATATTTTAAAAAATAACTTCTTAAATAAAGGGAGGTTTTCGGAAAAATAAATAAAAACTATGGCTCATGACCCAAACAAATATGGTCCCATGCCTTTTTGAAAGTTGTAAAACACTAAACGAAAATTTGAGACATAAAAGGGAGGATCACAGGGCCTCCTCCAGATCATCACCGATTTTAAAAACTATTAGTAATAGCCCTTTTATCTACCACGATGGGTGACGGGTTATGAGTGGAGTGGAGGTCCAGTTTTGCAAGGCCTCCCTTGATGCAATCTCCTTCACCCCACCGGACTTTGGGAATCATCTGGGAGAGCATTGCATCCTTCGAAAAAATCTCCTATCCTATCCCCAAGACCATCATCGTTTGATATCTCATATGGGAAAGGACTGGTACAAGATCAGCAAGGGCCTAAACAGACTCTCCTTTGAATTATCTTCGATCTCATCTTCCTTTCCTGGTTGGTACTCTATTCCCTTCTTAGAGGCTTTTTCTGGAACTATAATAGGCACAATAATTACTTCCAAATCCTTACTTAAGGTTTCCAATACTTTCTCTATCTTCTCTACTTCTTGTGTTCTTTCGAGTCTTTCTGAATTTACCTTAGTGATGGCCTTGCTAGACGCCCATTCATCTTCTATTTCAGTCATGTTAACTGTAGGTCCCCTGTGATTAGGCAATGGATTACTATTAACATTTGGTGTCAGCAACTGAAGCATGAAGACCTTCTAATCGATCAAATCTTGGATCTTATGTTTAAGATAATATAATCCTTGGTACTGCTCCCCGCATCTCCTGAAAGATAGGCACAATTTTGATCGGCATGAAAGAATAGAGAATTAAGATTGGTAGGATTTGGTGAAATAGGCTATAAATAACCATCCTTCATCAATATTTCAAAGAGCTGGGTACGACTTTCAGCCAATAAAGTGAATTTTCTAGGGGGCTTCTTTTCAAGGTTTATACGTGGGAGGTTATACTAATTTTGATTAGCAGGAAGAGGTACTTGATGATAGTTTGGAGGTTCTTGGAAGTTTATTTGACTGTTTGGAAGAGTAGCTTAAATATGAGACTGATAATTTGGCTGCAAAACTTGACACTGGGGAAATGGAGCTTGATATTGGGGTTGGGCATAGAAAACAAGCTGAAGAATTGGTGATGGTGGTGAGGAAAGAATATTTCTAGGCTTGAATTTTCTCTTCAATTTATCGAAAGAATTAGTAGAGACCTGACCTACGTCTTCTCTTTTCTTTTTTGAGAACATGGAAGTCCCAAATGATGTTTGGGTTTTGACAATCTTTCCTATTCGAATTCCTTCTTCTAAAGATTCCCCAATTTTCACCAAATCTGCGAATGTCGCCCTTACCACGGATACCATTCTAGTACAAAATTCTCTCTCCTGAGTACGAGAGAATACATATACTATCTCCTCTTCAGACATAGGAGGTTGCACTTTAGCAGCCTCTTTCCTCCAACGGAAGGCGTAGTCTCAAAAGCTCTTGTCATTTTTCTGCTTAATACGATCTAGTGAGTATCGATCATGGACTATCTCAATGTTAAAATGCAAATCTATCGAGAAAAATTTTAGCAAATGCCTTCTAATTAGACCATCTTTTCAGTTCTTGAGACATGAACCAATCTAAGGCTTAAGCTTCGGCTGAATAAGCGCACCAATAATGCCTCAGTTCTTCCTATCCCAACCATCTGATCACAATACCTTCTTAGATAGGCCATTGGATTTCCGGTACCATCAAACACTTCAAATTTAGGGATCTTGTAACCTTCTAGTAGATCTACTTCGGGGTGTACACATAAACCATCGTACCCCAAAGAATCATTATAACCTTCCTTGTGAGATTCCTTGATTCTCATGATCTCTTCATTCATGGCTAGCAAATTTTTTTCATGCTCGTACCTCCACTCCTTCTTTTTCTCCTCGTAATGGTCAATCTTGAGATTAGGAAGGGCATTATAGATGTCAGGGGATATGATGACTTATGGAGGATATGGAAGATTGCTTAATTTCGTGGACAAAAGGAAGTTGGTTTGTAGGTGGGGAGGATGTTTTCAAAATTAGAATAGCTTTGTGGAATTTGAGAGTAGTTTGGTGGAATTTGAGAAGGATTTTGTGGATTCGGAAACGAATTTTGGATTCAGAGGTAGATTTGATGATTTGGGGATAGATTTTGTGGATTTAACAATGGGTTTTGGGGATTTGGGATTGAATTTTGTGGATTTGAAGATGGGTTTTGTGGGGCGAGGGATGGATTTTATGGATGGTAAGAATCTGGTTTATTATCACGATTGGTATTTTGGACAAGTGGAGAGGCAGAGACGGACGATATATTATTTGGCTGATCCTCAAAAATAGGCATACTGAGAGGAGGGATTTGGAGCAGAGTCCCGTGTCCTCCTGTAATGGGAGCATTGACAGTGATGGCCAGGTTAGCCAAATATCGAGTATGATTTATTTCCTCTTGAACCATTTCTAGCTTTCTTGTGAGTTCTGCAATCATCTCACTTTGTTACGCTATTACATTGTCCCTGATGGTCAATGTATTTTCTTTGTCATTTCTAGTCATTATAGAATGATGGTTAGAGGATGGGATTTTGTAGGCTTTTGAACAGGTGAAGTAAGGATGTTCTACTAGCTTATTTCAACACAGAGTAATTTTCTATTATCTGTAAAGTAAAACAACTCAAAGACAAATGTGTTAGTTTCCATATGTGATAAGCAATAAAAAATACTCGACCAGAAATAGCCACGTAGAGTTGTTCAAAACCAAATCAATCCATAGGAGCATAGCAGATAAATTTGTTTTTGATCCAAACAAACGCACATAAACACATAATACAATTATATCACATAAGAACATTATACTAATGCGTATCCTAACTAGGGTGACCCTTTTGAGCCAAGGGTTTGGGCCTAACAATTTTAGAAGAAAAATATATGCTTTCTTAAGGTGAATCCATTATCCCCCAACTTTTATAGACATTAAAAGGGCATAAATGCCTAAAAAATATAACAAAAGAAGGATACAATTTTTTAAGGAAAGGCAAATAATATGAAAGAAGACACGTTCTCACACAGGGGATAGAAAAGACTAACTCCTGGGTGCTTCTTCTATCAGCCTTCGCCTTCTTAGCTTTATCCACTTGTTATATTGGTTACATCCGTTGAAGTTCAAACTGTGCCCTAGATGCAACCTCCCAAATCGATCAATTTCTTGCTCAACTTGCTTCAATTCTTTTTACGAAAGTAAGCAAATCAAGCTTTTTCCCGACCCCCAAAGGATAATGGATTAAATTATACAGGCATATATTTTCTTCAACACATAATTATGGTTCGTCTATAATTGAATCGGGGTCAATAGACGTAGGATAGGTTTTCTAATGGGCCCAATACCCCGCTCGGGTATTGGGTCATCCTAGGCTCATGCCTAAAATCGAGTTTTTTTCGTTCTATCCTAGGTGTCTAGATTGGGAAGAACGTTTGAACATTGGTTCTCAAGCGAAAACTTGAGTTTGAAAATACAGACAGCCATCAGACGACTCACATGCTAATAAGCCATTCATATTTCCAATACATTATTGGAATTGAACAATAGGGGATGGGACATCCACGAAACCCTAAAACAATTTAAATAATGCAGGAATATGCCATGAGATGCGATAGTTAAACTTTATAGAATTGAAGCATATAAAAACATAAACTGTTAATCAAAATACAAAATCAAACATTTGGTTAGAACCTAGTTAAAAATCCCCAACAGAGTAGCCATTTCTGTTTTGCGAAAATTTTGACTTTTTGAGAAGAGCCGCCACTTAATTTTGAAAAGGAATTAAGAAACCTTTAAAAATACTTTCAAACGATTCAAAATAGAAAAATCTTTTTAAGTTAGAGATTCTAGATAAGCGGTTCCTATTAACGTTTTAGGAAGATGTTAGGAACCTAAAACGTCCGTTGACTTACGATTATCCGGACTGTTTGAAAATCATCTTTGATTAACTATGAAGAAAGTTTATTATTTTTTTGGAAAGAAAATCAATTTTAGGAATATTTTGGTGCTTATGCAAAACCAGGTTTTTAGCAACTTAACTAAGGATTTACTAGGTTCGCAAAACACACGTAAAGCAAGTAAGCAAATAGAAAAAAGGAAAAAGGGAGAAGTAGTGATTTAGGATTTTAATCCCAAACCGTCGACCCTGTCCTAATCTAGTTGGGTTTCAGACCCATTTTTCACCTGTCCTAATTCTATGTTTTCGAGCCCTTTTTTCAGCTCAAGATTTCACTTCACCTATATCAAATACAACTTTGGCTTCGAGGCCCAAATGAATAAATAGAATAAATAAAATAAATAAAGACAACAATAAATAAACTAAAATAAAAATAACAGATGAGAATTTTGTTTCTTAGCCGATTCGAACGTAGGACTTTAATTCTTTTCGTTTCCTCCCTTCTTCTCATATCCATACGCCAAACGATGGGCTTTTGGACCTTCTCTTAGGCATAGTTCAAGGATGTGGGACTCTTGGGCCCATTAGGGAAGACAAAGGGAAAGAGTCCATCTAGGACTCCAAGATAGATTTATGCCAAGCAAGAAAATAAACACCATATTAATACATGATCAACTAAAGAGGAAAGAAAACATGAAGGAAATTTGTACATATTTACTACATAAATAAAGAAACAGGAGTCCTAACAAATAATCAAAAAATAATTGGGAATGGTAGGACACACATATCATCTCATATAATAGGCACAATCAAGGTAGAAGAACTAAAGTAACTAATATGGGATCAATATAATGAAGGAAAAGGATACGGGGAACCCAATACCTAACTGATTGAGGACATATTATGACATTAATTTTTAATAATTAAAAGTCGATTAGTTCATACCGAGATATGCTTATAAACGTAAAACAATAGCATGGACGACTAGTAGGTTTCTAAGCAGTAATGGAAAGAGAAGTTGAATTAATTTCTAAGATAAAATTAAGGGGATATCAATAGGACTAGAGGAAAACAACCTATCGGAATGTAAATCGCACTTTAATTAGCTCCTTTTGGTATATAAAATCATAGGGTGATTAGGAAAATTATTACGTGATAACTGAACAAAGCAAGCAAGGGCGGCAAAACACTTAGGGATCCTTGATGCACCAAAAGGAAACACTGGCAGTAGACTCTCGAAAATGGGAGTAGATAACTGTAATAGTCTACTTCACATCTCAACCTCACTTTCGAGAGTAAAAAGGGCTATGATTTCATCCTTTCTTTCTTGACCAAGAAAAATCATCGGGAATCTTTAGTCTAAACACAAATTGCATATATAATGTAACAACAGAATTGAAACATCCTTTTTGACAGGCATACTCAAGTGTTTAGCAAATCAACAGGGCAACATCGTATTTATCATTTTAACAAAAGGAAAAACCAAATTGCATAAAAATCTAAAGTAAGAACGGAAAGTAAATTTCAAATTTTGATACCAAAATAGGTGCAACTGTCAAATTAAAGCAGGGAAGGGGAAAGGGTATTGTTCTCACTTCCATCCTCTTTTCAACGAATTCTAAAATATGAGATTTTTAACAATCAAAACGTTCATTAGAGAATTATACGATTTTTGTTATGACTTTGGACATATCTCATTTATCCTTTTGGCTTTGGAAAAATAGAGGAGCTCTCGAGGCAATCCTTCGGGTGGTTTTACCAATTAAACAAAAAACAACAATTTGTGACTGTCACACAATAATGACAAACAAATTAAAACATCATTATGGTCCTTCTTCCCATTCGAACGACATGGCTATCAAAGGATTCTTGGACTTCCTAGTGTATTTTGGACCTTACTCATCGTCCTCTTGGCTTATGAGAAACCAAAGACTCTTGAGAGGTAACTATACCAGGAACTTGCCATCTCGATAACTGCGACACTATCCAGTAATAATGACAGTTGAAATACCTTTACATATCAACTATAAATAGATCAATAGATGGTTAGGACTAGGGAATACAATCAAAGCTACAAATTTTAATTCAAAATCCGTCTATTGCCACCAGTAGTACACAAAATGTGAGCATTAGCTCAATCAATAATGCCTTGAATAAATGAAAAATCATGAATTCAAACTAAAGATGATGAAATACATATAACATGTATTTAACACAGCTTTCACCAGAACCTATGGCCTTCAAAGCCTTTACAACAGCTAATTCCCAGTACAGAAGATTATCACAAATATCGTTATATCTAAAGAATGGTGAGATAAAGCAGAAATGAATAGAACTAAATGGAGTGGAGAGTTACCTATTTCATTGCAGTAACACAAGACTTTCAACCTAATATCAGATTTCAACACCACCATAAATCGAATTATCTAGAGTTTTGAGTAATCGACGACTAGCCCTCTTGACCAATTTTCAACCAAAAGGATACTTATATAGAATATAGAATTGGGGTATTTTAGGAATTTTGAAAAAGATATTTTGGATTTCTAATTCAAAAATCCCCCCTCCACAACCAATTTTCATCAATCAATAGTACTCCTTTTGTTGTTTTCTTGATAGGAATTCATCATCCATGGACCAATCCTATTTGGGTAAAACAAATTTCACCAAAAACCAATGCAAACCAGCCACATTCGTATAAAATCGTACCAGTAGTCCCGAGATTCATGAAATTTGGACATTGGGGTGAGCCAACTCACCCATTTCTAAAAGTTTTGAGGTGATTTTATGTTAAATATGGCGCTATCATGTGAGGATGTACAAATTCAAGAAAAGAGGGAGGCGTTTGGTCGAGAACAAACTAGTTTGAGTTTTTCTGGGTTGATTTTGGATGTTTGTTTGCTGAAGGTCAATTGTCGCTGCTAATTTGGGTATAGGAAATGGGTTAGAGGAGTTATCATTTAGAGCATGGTTGTACTGCTATTTAAATGGGCTGTTAGATTTAATTAGAAGAAAAGAGGTTGGTGGGTTGGGTTAACAATTATTAGATTGTTGTGTTGGACTTGGGAAATTGGGGATTAATTTAAAATAACCCTCAATTAAATTAGGATATGGATAGATTAGGATATTTATTAAATAGCTATAAAGAAAGAGACTTTAGAAAATTTCATTTAAAAGTTAGACTAATTAAACTCAATCGACCAATTGCATTGAAATTATGGCCGAATTGATTTTAATTAAGGTCCAAATTTAAATAGATTGACTGAATTCAATTGAAATTATTTGTAAGAATAAATTATTTTTAAATTAAGATTTAATTATTTAAATTTATTTTCCAACTAATCCTTAATTTAAAGTCCAACTTTGATAAAAATATTCATTTAAATGACTTCATTTATAAAATATCATAAATGCAAATATGTAAATATATAATTATCACTTAAATAACCAATTTAGCATAAATACCTATTTTAAAATGCATTTATTTGGGAAAAATAATGGTTGTGACTTTATTTGAAAATAGAAGAAACTTGAAATTAAATTAGATTATGGAGTAAAAAAATTAGGTGTCAACAACTGCCCCTTTCCTTTGGGTAGGATAGATATAAGTAATCCTAGGCAAAGGGAGGTTGACGTTCCTAATTTTTTTCAGACCACAAATTCGAATCTGGAGAAGGTTGGCTTTCGCACGAGTTTCATAGTTACGGATGAACCTTGGTATTAGGTTTCCTACATATCCCAGGTTACATGAGAATTCAGGCAAATTGTAGTTCATAAAGCTTGTTTTAAAGCACGATTTTTTAGAAAATTCACCAGCTCTCTAGTTTTGGAGTTTTTGATAAAATCAAGATTTTGGGGAAAGAAGACATTTGGAAGGAGGTTGGAATACATTTGAGTAATCTACATAGATCCCAACCTACATATCCCCAAGACTCATGGAATCAGACTGCTTGTAGTTCATCTCAATCGGTAGAAAAGATAGTTTTTTATTTCAGATGATCTTTGGCTCAAGATGAGTGACAAGTTGATCGAGTTGTGGAAAAAAGGATTATAAACTCTTAACCATGAATGTGGAGCTCTTTAAATCCATAGGTAATAATTTACCTGGGCATAATTTCCAAAACTCTAGGAGTCCTATCACTCGAATTTAGAAGAAAGAGAAGGTTACCCTAGGCATGAGTTAAGAAATATCCCAGAGTTGAATTTGAGACTTAGAACATCCCAAAATACCCATATGTCTTTTAATAAGGGTATGGCTAGATGGTGGTGGCGATCATCCTTTAGCTCACGTCCAAAGAGTTTGACGTTTCTCTCTAGACTATGTCCCATTTTACAGCTAAGAAAGAGTTCCACATTGTACTGCGTTCTTTTTAGAGTCATCTGCATCTGTGGGTTTGATTTGAGATTTTCATCCTCTCGTATGCTCTCGACAATAGCTAAAACAAAATTGTTAGTGCTAAATATAATTAACGTAAGGGGCATATAGTTTTTTACTATATCTCCATGTGAGTTGTTTCCTAAGAAGCGAAGTCATCTTTCCATGTACCTATTTGGAATGAAATAATTGGCAACGACAAACACAACAACCATTTTTTTGTTGTATAATTATATAATTTGTCAGTTGAATATGTCTTCAAAGTGGGGTGGCCCTTTTGGACACCTACAACACTTTATGCAGAACGGTCCTTGAAACCATGTAATCTTGCGCTGGAGTGGCAACCCTTTTGGTTATCTATATCACTTTTTTTATGTGGAATGATAACCTCTCCGGTTATAGCCGATGATTAATTTATAATTTTCCCTTAAATTGCCAATCTTTGGATAATCTTGCATATTATTTTATGTTCGATAAGAGGCGACTTATAGATATTCTTTGAATTAATAGATTTTAGGTAATCCTTCTCATTATCCAACCTTGGATAAGGAATGGCTTACAGATATCCCTCAAATCGCTAGTTTTTAGGTGTTCCTGCACATCATCTGACTTTGGATACAATATGACTTATAGATATCTCTCAAATTGTTAGTCCTTGGGTAATCCTACACATAATCGATCTTGGATATGATGTGGCTTATAGAGAATCCTTCGACATATCAATTTTATAACCTCGCATATTCTCCGGTAAGGATTTAGTTACAACTTATGGATAACCCTCAGACTATCAATTTTCGGGCGATCTTGCACACTATCCGATTAAGATGTTGTTATGACTTATGGATGACCTACAAGCTATCAATTCATAGGTGATATTGCACACTATCCTATTTTAAATAATATGACTTATAGATGATCCTCAAATTATCAATTTCTAGGAAATCTCATATACCGTCCATCTTTAGACACCGACTTTAAGGCGTCCCTTCAAATTGTGTGCTCTTGATGCATGTAGATACTGATTCATAAAATGATGAGATATCCTCAACGCCAACATTTATGTCTATCATGTCAATAGATATTAAATGCTTATGATATTCTCGACTATAACGTTTATGTCTTACATGTCAATGGATATAAAATGATGATATCCTCGATGCCAGTGTTTATGTATTGCATGTCAACAGATATAAAATGGCCCTCTCGACAAATGGTATGAATGGCCCTCTTGGCAATGATATGAATGGCCCTCATGGAATTGATATGAAATGGCCCTCTTGGCAATGATATGCAATCGCTCTCTTGACAATGATATGTAGTGGCTCTCTTGGCAATGATATGCAGTGACCCTCTTGGCAATAAAATACAGTGGCCCCCTTGGCAATGATAGGCAATGACCCTCTTGGCAATGATATGCTACGGCCCTCTTGGCAATGATATACAGTGGCCCTCTTGGCAATGATATGCAATGGCCCTCTTGGCTTTGATATGCAATGACCATCTTGGAAATGATATGAAATGGCCCTCTTGACAATGATATGCAATGGCCCTCTTGGAAATGATATGAAATGACCCTCTTGGCAATGATATCTAATGGTTCTTTTGGTAATTTAAAAACAGTTTCCCCTGAATTCATTTGTCAGTGTCTTTATTTCTACATGTACCTGTACTCAAGGTAGACAATTAGTAGAGACAAAGTCGCTTTTGCTACGTACTATTTTTTTGAAAAAAATTCTAAATACAATATTTGTAAAGAAGGCAAGACACTTATGTTTGTCCTCCATGATATCAAGAAATTAGATGGTCAATTCAAAAGGTCCTCAATAAATGGGTATTAAACCTATTTTTAGGGCTACCCAGAAATACCTCCCTTGAGCATTAGTGCCCTGGTGTGGCTCCCAATTTACTCGAGGACTTTTGAAAGAGACTCTCATTTTTATGTATTGGTCCCAGCATCCACCAAAAAATGATTAGTTTGAGTGAAGCTACTCTATGTTGACTTTCTTTGATTCTCCATTTGCTCCACGCCATATTTTGGGTGCTCCATCATGTTATGACTTCCACCCCTAACTCCCCATCCTAATTAATGTCAGGGCAATCACTAAGTAAAATATTTATATAGATTTTTGAAAGTTGTCTTAATTTTTAGAAAATAGTTTCAAAAACTCCTACAAAACTTTAGAAAATCTCTGCCAATCAAGTTATGTGCTAGCTAAACGACCATGTTTCTCTTGATTCTGACAATGCCGGACATTTGACAGAGGATTGGTAGGGATTTAGCATTGTCGAGGCTCTTTAGCAGAAGTTTTATCAAATGCGGAGATTTAATCTTCCTAGACTTTACCATAGGTGGTGATTCTCAAATCTCAACTTCGACGTCTAGTGCTGGGGAATTTGAAATATATTTCAATATATTAGTAGAAATTTTGAGGAGCTCCTTAAAATTTCTGCCCCAGTTTAAGGTAGTGTAAGATGATATCATCTCGAATGGATATGAAGTCTTTCCTGATCTTCGTTCTCTTTGTTGGATGCCAATCTTCTCTTGTAAATTTTTGAGATTACTTCTCAAAAATTCTGCCCCAGTTTTTATTTCTTGGGGTTATATGACCGAGCTGTTGGGGTGCCTACGTATCTCGTTGGAGTAGGAATCAGGTCAAACATAGTTCAACACTATGCTAAGGATATATAGAAAATCTAATGGGTTGACCGAAGCCGACATAGGCCGCCTGCGTATCCCATTCTTGGGAATTCAGGTCAAACGTAGTTCGTACATAAAGGGGAAGGATAAATTTTCTTAAAGGGTTGAACGAAGCTAACATAGGCCGCCTACGTATCCTATTCTTGGGAATTCAGGTCAAACGTAGTTCGTACATTAAGGGAAGGGGTTCTACACAATTACACATCATAAAATTGACAATATTGTAAAGGCGATTACAAATAAGCCAAGAAATAAAAACTATAATATCTTTCAAGCACAATATCTCTTTACCGCATCAGAATTGATTGATTTGGTCCACTCTTGACCACCTATCTCAGGTAGGATTAGGGCTCCTCCAGGTTGGGCTCTTTTGATTTTCACATTCCTCTGTATCTACTACTAACTGCTCCTCATCACTTTTTATTTTCATCATTATTGCCTTCGCTTTGTTCGTCTAACCCTTGACATGACATGACATTGGTTGTTTTTAAATTATTGCTACCAAAATAAACCATGCTAGATAGTCATATTTTAAACAATAACTTCTTAAATAAAGGGAGGTTTTTTGGAAAATAAATAAAAACTATGGCTCTTGACCCATACAAATGTGGGCGCATGACTGTTTAAAAGATGTAAAAGACAAAATGAAAATTTGAGACATAAAACGGTGGATCAGCGAGCCTTCTCTAGATCATCACCAATTTTAAAAACTATTAGTAATTGTGATTTCATCTACCACGATGGTTGACAGGTTATGAGTGGAGCGGAGGTCTAATTTTTCAAGGCCTCACCTGATGCAATCTCTTTCACCCCACCTGACTTTAGGAAATCAACTGGTAGAGCATTGTATCCTTCGAACAAATGTCCTATCCCATCCCCAAGACCATCATAATTTGTTATCTCATGTATACGAAATGACTGGTACAAGAGAGGCAAGGGCCTAAACAGACTCTCCTTTGAATTATCTTCGATCTAAACTTTCTTTCCTAGTTGGTACTCTATTCCCTACTTAAATGCTTTTTTTGGGACCATAACAGGCTCAATAATTCCTTCTGAATCCATACTTAAGGATGCCAAAACTTTCTCTATCTTCTCCACTTCTTCTATTCTTTTGAGTCCTTCTGAATTTACCTTAGTGATGACCCTGCTAGACGCCTATTCACCCTCTATTTCAATCATGTTAACTTTAGGTCCCCCATGATTAGGCAATGGATTACTATTAATATTTTGTGTTGGCGACAGAAGTGTGAAGACCTTCTGATCAATCAAATCTTGGATCTTATGTTTCAAGTTAATACAATCCTCAGTATTGTGCCCCACTGCTCCTGAATGATAGGCACAATTTTGATCGGCTTAAAAGAATTGAGAATTAAGATTAGTAGTCTTTGGTGGAATAGGCTGTAAATAACCAGCCTTTATCAATCTTCTGAAGAGCTGGGCACAACTTTCAGCTAATAAAGTGAATTTTCTAGGTGGCTTCTTTTCAAGGTTTATACGTGGGGGTTATACTTATTTTGATTAGTAGGAAGAGGTACTTGATGATAGTTTGGAGGCGCTTGGAAGTTTATTTAATTGTTTGGAAGAGTATCTTGAACATGAGACTGATAATTTGGCTGCAGAACTTGACATTGGGTAAATGGAGCTTAATATTGGGGTTGGGCATAGAATAACAGCTGAAGAATTAGTGAAGGTGGTGAGGAAAGAATATTCATAGGCTTCAATTTCCTTTTCAATTTAATGAAAGAATCAATAGAGGCATGACCTACATCTTCCCTTTTCTTCTTTGGGAACATGGAAGCCAAAGATGATGTTGGGGGTTTGACAATCTTTCTTGTTCGAATGCCTTCTTCTAAAAATTCCCCTATTTTCACCAAATCTACGAATGTCGACCTGACCACGAATACCATCCTAGTATAAAATTCTCCCTCCTGAGCATGAGAGAATAAGGATACCATCTCCTCCTCAGACATAGGAAGTTGTACTTTAGCATCCTCTTTCCTCTAATGGAAGGCGTAGTCTCAAAAGATCTCATTATTTTTCTGCTTAATACAATCTGGTGAGTATCGATCAGGGACTATCTCAATGTTAAATGCAAATCTATCGAGAAAACATTTAGCCAATGCCTTCCAAGTAGACTATATATTCAGTTCTTGAAATATGAACCAATATAAGGCTTCACCGCTTAAGCTTCAGCTGAATAAGCACACCAATAAAGCCTTATTTCTTCCTATCCCAACCATCTGATCACAATACCTTATTAGATGGGCGTATTGACAGTTATGTCCAGGTTAGCCAAATATCGAGTATGATTTATTTCCTCTTGAAGCATTTCTAGCTTTCTTTTGAGTTCCGCAATCATCTCACTTTGTTTCACTATTGCATTGTCCCTGATGGTCAATGTATTTTCTTTGTCATTTCTAGTCATTATTGAATGATGGTGAGAGGATGGGATTTTGTGGGCTTTTGACCAGGTGAAGTAAGGATATTCTGCCAGCTTATTTCAACACAGAGTAATTTTCTATTATCTATAAAGTAAAACAACTCATAGACAAATGTGTTAGTTTCCATATGTGATAAGCAATAAAAAATACTCGATAAGAAATAACCACGTCGAGTTGTTTGTGTCATAGCCATATCAATCCATAGGAGCATAGCGGATAAATTTGTCTTTGATCCAAACAAACGCACATAAACACATAATACAATTATATCACATAAGAACATTATACTAATGCGTATCCTAACTAGGGTGACCCTTTTGAGCCAAGGGTTTGGCCCTAACAATTTTTGAGAAAAAATATATGCTTGCTTAAGGTCAATCCATTATCCCCCAACTTTTATAGACACTAAAAGGGCATAAAATCCTAAAAAATATAACAAAAGAGGGATACAATTTTTTAAGGAAAGGGAAATAATATGAAAGAAAACACGCTCTCACACAGGGGATAGAAAATACTAACTCCTGCGTGCTTCTTCTATCAGCCTTCACCTTCTTAGCTTCATCCACTTGTTATATTGGTTACATCCGTTGAAGTTCAAACTGTGCCCTAGATGCAACCTCCCAAATCAATCAATTTCTTGCTCAACTTGCTTCAATTCTTCTTACGAAAGTAAGTAAATCAAGATTTTTCCCAACCCCCAAAGGATAATGGATTAAATTATACAGGCATATATTTTCTTCAACACATAATTATGGATCATCTATAATTAAATCGGGGTCAATAAATGTAGGACAGGTTTTCAAATGGGCCCAATACCCCGCTCGGGTATTGGGTCGTCCTAGGCTCATGCCTAAAATTGAGTTTTTTTCGTTCTATCCTAGGTGTCTAGATTGGGTTTGAACATTGGTTCTCAAGCGGAAAACTTGATTTTGAAAATACGGACAGCCATCAGACGACTCACGTGCTAATAAGCCGTTCGTATTTCCAACACATTATTGGAATTGAACAATAGGGGATAGGACATCCACGAAACCCTAAAACAGTTTAAATAATGCAGGAATATGCCATGAGATGTGATAGTTAATCTTTACAGAATTGAAACATATAAACACATAAACAGTTAATCAAAATATGAAATCAAACATTTGGTTAGAACCTAGTTAAAAATCTCCAGCAGAGTCACCATTTCTGTTTTGCGGAAAATTTGACTATTTGAGAAAAGCCGCCACTTAATTTTGAAAAGGAATTAAGAAACCTTTAAAAATAATTTCGAATGATTCAAAATAGAAAAATCATTTTAATTTAGAGATTCTATATAAGCGGTTCCTATTAACATTTTAGGAAGGTATTAGGCACCTAAAACATCCGCTAACTTGCGGTTATCCGGACTGCTTGAAAATCCTCTTTGATTAACCTTGAAAAAAGTTTTTATTTTTTTTTGAAAAGAAAAGTGATTTTAGGAATATTTTGGAGTTTATACAAGACCAGTTTTTAGCGACTTGACTAAGGATTTTACTAGGTTCGCAAAACACACGTAAAGCAAGTAAGAAAATAGAAAAAGGGAAAAGGGGAGAAGTAGTGATTTAGGATTTTAATCCTAAACAGTCGACCCTGTCCTAATCTAGTTGCGTTTCTGACCCATTTTTCACCTGTCCTAATTCTATGTTTTCGAGCCCTTTTTTCAGCTCGAGTTTTCACTTCACCTAAATCAAATACAACTTTGCCTTCGAGGCCCAAATGAATAAATAGAATAAATAAAATAAATACAGACAACAATAAATAAACTAAAATAAAAAAAACATATGAGACTTTTATTTCTTAGCTGATTCGAACGTAGGACTTTAATTCCTTTCGTTTCCTCTCTTCTTCTCATATCCATACACCAAACGATGGGCTTTTGGACCTTCTCTTAGGCATAGTTCAAGGAGGTGGGACTCTTGGGCCCATTAGGGAATACAAAGGGAAAGAGTCCATTTAGGAATCCAAGACAGATTTATGCAAAGCAAGAAAATAAAGACCATATTAATACATGATCAACTAAAGAGGAAAGAAAACATGAAGGAAATTTGTACATATTCACTACATAAATAAGGAAACAGGAGTCCTAAAAAATAATCAAAAATAATTAGGAATGGTAGGACACACATATCATCTCATATAATAGGCGCAATCAAGGTAGAAGAATTAAAGTAACTAATATGGGATTAATATAATGAAGGAAAAGGATACGGGGAACCCAATACCTGACCGATTAAGGACATATTATGACATTAATTTTTAATAATTAAAAGTCGATTAGTTAATACCGAGATATGCTCATAAACGGAAAACAATAGCATGGACGACTAGCAGGTTTTCAAGCAGTAATGGAAAGAGAATTTGAATTTATTTCTAAGCTAAAATTAAGGGGATATCAATAGGACTAGAGGAAAACAACCTATCGAAATTTAAATCGCACTTTAATTAGCTCCTTTTGGTATATAAAATCATAGGGTGATTTGGAAAATTATTACGTGATAACTGAACAAAGCAAGCAAGGGCGGGAAATAAGTTAGGGATCCTTGATGCACCAAAAGGAAACACTGGCAGTAGACTCTCGAAATTGGGAGTAGATAACTGTAATACTCTACTTCACATATCAACCTCACTTTCGAGAGTAAAAAGGGCTATGATTTCATCCTTTATTTCTTGACCAAGAAAAATCATCGGGAATCTTTAGTCTAAACAGAAATTGCATACATAATGTAATAACAAAATTGAAACATCCTTTTCGATAGGCATACTTAAGTGTTTAGCAAATTAACAGGGCAACATCGCATTTATCATTCTAATAATAGGAAAAACCAAATTGGATAAAAATCTAAAGGAAGAACGGAAAATAAATTTCAAATTTTGATACCAAAATAGGTGCAACTGTCAAATTAAAGCAGGGGAGGGGAAGGGGTATTGTTCTCACTTCCATCCTCTTTTCAGCGAATTCTAAAATATGAGATTTTTAACAATCAAAATGGTCATCGGAGAATTATACGATTTCTTTTATGACTTTGGACATATCTCATTGATCCTTTTGGAATTGGAAAGACAAAGGAGCTCTCGAAGCAATCCTTCGGGTGGTCACACAATTTGTGACTGTCACACAATAATGACAAACAAATTAAAACATCATTATGGTCCTTCTTCTCATTCGAACAACATGGCTATCGAGGGATTCTTAGACTTCCTAGCGTATTTTGGACCTTACTCATCGTCCTCTTGGCTTATGAGAAACCAAAGACTCTTGAGAGGTAACTCTACCAGGAACTTGCTGTCTTGATAATTGCGACACTATCCAGTAAGAATGACAATTGAAATACCTTTATATATCAACTATAAATAGATCAACAGATAGCTAGGACTAGGGAATACAATCAAAGCTACAAATTTTAATTCAAAATTCGGCTATTGCCACTAGTAGTACACAAAATGAGAGCATTAGATCAATCAATAATGCCTCGAATAAATAGAAAATCATGAATTCAAACTAAAGACGATGAAATCCATATAGCATGCATTTAACACAGCTTTCACCTGAACCTATGGCCTTCAAAGCCTCTACAGCAGCTAATTCCCAGTACAGAAGGTTATCGCAAATATCATTATATCTACAGAATGGTGAGATAAGGAAGAAATGAACAGAACTAAATGGAGCGGGGAGTTACCTATTTCATTGCAGTAAAACAAGACTTTCAACCTAACATCAGATTTTAACACCACCATAAATCGACTTATCTAGATTTTTGAGTAATCGACGACTAGCCCTCTCGACCAATTTTCAACCGAAAGGATACTTATATAGAAGATAGAATTGGGGTATTTTAGGAATTCAGAAAAAGAAATTTTGAATTTCTAATTCAAAAATTCCACCCCCCCAACCAATTTTCGTCAATCAATAGTACTTCTTTTGTTGTTTTCTTGATAGGAATTCATCATCCATGGACCAATCCTATTTGGGTAAAACAAATTTCACCAAAAACCAATGCAAACCAGCAACATTCGTATGAAATTGTACCAATAGTCCCGAGATTCATGAAATTTGGATGTTAAGGTGAGCCAAATCACCCATTTCTAGAAGTTTTGAGGTAATTTTTGTCAATTATTACGCTCTCATGTAAGGATGTACAAATTCAAGAAAAAAGGGAGGCGTTTGGACGAGAACAAACTAGTTTGAGTTTTTCTGGGTTGATTTTGGATGTTTATTTGCTGAAGGTCAATTGTTGTTGCTGATTTGGGTATGGGAAATGGGTTAGAGGAGTTGTCATTTGGAGCATGGTTGTATTGCTATTTAAATAGGCTGTTAGATTTAATTAGAAAAAAAGAGGCTGGTGGGTTGGGTTAACAATTATTGGGTTGTTGTGTTGGACTTGGGAAATTGGGAATTAATTTAAAATAACCCTTAATTAAATTAGGATATGGATAGGTTAGGCTATTTATTAAATAGCCAAAAAGAAAGAGACTTTAGACAATTTCATTTAAAATTTTGACTAATTAAACTCAATCGACCAATTGCATTGAAATTATGGCCGAATTGATTTTAATTAAGGTCCAAATTTAAATAGATTGACTGAATTCAATTGAAACTAGATACGAATTAATCCCTTGTTCAATCTCAAGCTTCTTGGTTTAAGAAAACCAAAAAAGTATTTCTCCAAATAAATTATTTGTAAGAATAAATTATTTTTAAATTAAGATTTAATTATTTAAATTTATTTTCCAATTAATCCATAATTTAAAGTCCAACTTTGATAAAAATTTTTATTTAAATGACTTCATTTATAACATATCGTAAATGCAAATACGAAAATATATAATTATCACTTAAATAACCAATTTAGCACAAATACCTATTTTAAAATGCATTTATTTGGGAAAAATAATTGTTGTGATTTTATTTGAAAATAGAAGAAACTTGAAATTAAATTAGATTATGGAGTAAGAAAATTAGGTGTCAACAACTGCCCCTTTCCTTTAGGTAGGATAGGTATAAGTAATCCTAGGCAAAGAGTGGTTGACGTTCCTAATTTTTGTCAGACCCTAAATTCGAATCTGGAAAAGGTTGGCTTTCGCACGAGTTTCATAGTTATGGCTGAAACTTGGTATTAGGTTTCCTACATATCCCAGGTTACTTGAGAATTCAGGCCACTTGTAGTTCATAAAGCTTGTTTTAAAGCACGATTTTTTTAGAAAATTCACCAGCTCTCTCTGTTTTGGAGTTTTTGATGAAACCGAGAATCTTGGGAAAGAAGAGATTTGGAGGGAGGTTGGAATACATTTGAGTTTTCTACATAGAGCCTAGCCTACACATCCCCAAGACTCACGGAATCAGACTGCTTGTAGTTCATCTCAATCGGTAGAAAAGATAGTTTTTTATTTCAGATGATCTTTGGCTCAAGTTGAGTGACAAGTTGATCGAGTTGCGGAAAAAAATGCTTATAAACTCTTAAACATGAATGTGGAGCTCTTCAAATCCATAGGTAATAATTTACCTGGACATAATTTCCAAAACTCTAGGACTCCTATCTCTCGAATTTGGAAGAAAGAGAAGGTTACCCTCGGCATGAGTTAAGAAATATCCTAGATTTGAAGTTGACACTTAGAACATCCCAAAATACCCACATGTCTTTTAAAAAGGGTATGGTTGGATGGTGGTGGCGATCATCCTTTAGCTCGCGTCCAAAGAGTTTGACGTCCCTCTCTAGACTATGTCGCATTTTGCAGCTAAGAAAGAGTTCCACATTGTGCTGCGTTCTTTTTGGAGTCATCTGCATCTGGGGGTTTGATTTGAGATTTTCATCCTCTCGTATGCTCTCGAAAATATCTCAAAAAAAAATTTTAGTGCTAAAAATAATTCACGAAAGGGGCATATAGTTTTTTACCATATCTCCATGTGAGTTGTTTCCTAAGAAGCGAAGTCATCTTTCCATTTACCTATTTGGAATGAAATAACTGGCAACGACAAACACAATAACTATTTTTTTATTGTCTAATTATATAATTTGTCGGTTGAATGTGTCCTCTAAGTGGGGTGGCCCTTTTGGACACCAGAGACACTTTATATAGAACAGTCCCTGAAACCGTGTAATCTTGCGCTGGTGTGGCAACCCTTTTGGTTATCTATATCACTTTTTTTATGTGGAATGATAACCTCTCCGGTTATAGCCGATGATTAATTTATAATTTTCCCTTAAATTGTCAATCTTTGGATAATCTTGCATATTATTTTATGTTGGATAAGAGGCGACTTACAGATATTCTTTGAATTAATAGATTTTAGGTAATCCATCTCATTATCCAACCTTGGATAAGGGATGTCTTACAGATATCCCTCAAATCGCTAGTTTTTAGGTGTTCCTGCACATCATCTGACTTTGGATACAATATGACTTATAGATATCTCTCAAATTGTTAGTCCTCGGGTAATCCTGCACATAATCGATCTTGGATATGATGTGGCTTATAGAGAATCCTTTGACATATCAATTTTATAATCTCGCATATTCTCCGGTAAGGATTTAGTTGTGACTTATGGATAACCTTTAGACTATCAATTTTTGGGCGATCTTGCATATTATCCGGTTAGGATGTTGTTATGGCTTATGGATGACCAACAGGCTATCAATTCATAGGTGATATTGCACACTATCCTATTTTAAATAATATGACTTATAAATGACCCTCAAATTATCAATTTCTAGGAAATCTCATATATCATCCGTCTTTAGATACCGACTTGAAGGCTTCTCTTCAAATCATATGCTCTTGATGTATTCAGATACTGATTCATAAAATGATGAGATATCCTAAACGCCAACATTTATGTCTATCATGTTAATAGATATTAAATGCTTATGATATTCTCAACTACAACTTTTATGTCTTATGTGTTAATGGATATAAAATGATGATATCCTCGACGGCAGTGTTTATGCCTCGCGTGTCAATAGATATGAAATGATGAAGATATCTTCGATGCTGGTGTTTATGTATTGCATGTCAACAGATATAAAATTGCCCTCTCGACAAATGGTATGAATGTCCCTCTTGGCAATGATATGAATGGCCCTCATGGAATTGATATGAATTGGCCCTTTTGGCAATGATTTCCAATGGCCCTCATGGAATTGATATGAAATGGCCCTTTTTGCAATGATATGCAATGGCTCTCTTGACAATGATATGTAGTGGCTCTCTTGGCAATGATATGCAGTGGCCCTCTTGGCAATGAAATACAGTGGCCCTCTTGCGGCCCTCTTGGCAATGATATGCAGTGGCCCTCTTGCCAATGATATGCAATGGCCCTCTTGGCTTTGATATGCAATGACCCTCTTTGAAATGATATGGAATGGCCCTCTTGGCAATAATATGCAATGGCTCTCTTGGAAATGATATGAAATGGACCTCTTGGAAATGATATCTAATGGTTCTTTCGGTAATTTAAGAACAGTTTCACCTGAATTCATTTGTCAGCGTCTTACTTTCTACATGTACCTATACTCAAGGTAGACAATTAGTAGACAAAAAGTCGCTTTTGCTACGTACTATTTTTTTGAAAAAAATTCTAAATACAATATTTGTAAAGAAGGCAAGACACTTTTGTTTGTCCTCCATGATATCAAGAAATTAGATGGACAATTCAAAAGGTCCTCAATAAATGGGTATTAAACCTATTTTTAGGGCTACCCAGAAATACCTCCCTTGAGCATTTGTTCTCTGGTGTGGATCCCAATTTACTCGAGGCCTTTTGAAAGAGACTCTCATTTTTAGGTATTGGTCCCTGCATCCACAAAAAAATGATTAGTTTGAGTGAAGCTACTCCATGTTGACTTTCTTTGATTCTCCATTTTCTCCACGCCATGTTTTCGGTGTTCCATCATGTTAGGACTTCCACCCCTGACTCCCCGTCCTAATTAATGTCAGGGCAATCACTAAGTAAAATATTTCTATAGATTTTTGAAAGTTGTCTTAATTTTTAGAAAATAGTTTCAAAAAGTCCTGCAAAACTTTAGAAAATCTCTGCCAATCAAGTTATGTGCTAGCTGAACGACCATTTTCTCTTGATTCTGACAATGTCCGACATTTGACAGAGGATTGGTAGGGATTCAACATTGTCGAGGCTCTTTATCAGAAGTTTTATCAAAAGACGGAGATTCAATCTTCCTAGACTTTACCACAGGTGGTGATTCTCAAATCTCAACTTCGACCTCTAATGCTGGGGAATTTGAAATATATTTCAATATTTTTCGAAATTTCTGCCCCAGTTTAAAGTAGTGTAAGATGATATCATCTCGAGTGGATATGAAGTCTTTGCTGATCTTTATTCTCTTTGTTGGATGTCAATCTTCTCTTGTAAATTTTTGAGATTCCTTCTCAAAAATTTTGCCCCAGTTTTTATTTCTTGGGGTTATATGACCGAGCTATTGGGGCGTCTGCGTATCCCGTTGGAGCAGGAATTAGGTCAAACATAGTTCAACACTATGCTAAGGATATATAGAAAATCTAATGGGTTGACCAAAGCCGGCATAGGCCGCCTACGTATCCCATTCTTGGGAATTCAGGTCAAACGTAGTTCGTACATAAAGGGGAAGGATAAATTTTCTTAAAGGGTTGAATGAAGCTAACATAGGCAGCCTACGTATCCCATTCTTGGGAATTCAGGTCAAACATAGTTCGTACATTAAAGGAAGGGGTTCTAGGCAATTACAGATCATACAATTGACAATATTGTAAAGGCGATTACAAATAAGCCAAGAAATAAAAACTATAATATCTTTCAAGCTCAATATCTCTTTACCGCATCAGAATTGATTGATTTGGTCCACTCTTAACCATCTATCTCAGGTAGGATTAGGGCTCCTCCAGGTTGGGCTCTTTTGATTTTTACATTCCTCTGTATCTACTACTAACTGCTCCTCATCACCTTTTCTGTTCATCATTATTGCCTTCGCTTTGTTCGTCTAACCCTTGACATGACATGACATTGGGAGTTTTTAAATTATTGCTACCAAAATAAACCATGCTAGATAGTCATATTTTAAACAATAACTTCTTAAATAAAGGGAGGTTTTTTGGAAAATAAATAAAAACTATGGCTCTTGACCCACACAAATGTGGGCACATGCCTTTTTAGAAGATGTAAAACACAAAATAAAATGGTGGATCACCGAGCCTTCTCGGGATCATCACCGATTTTAAAAAATATTAGTAATTGCGCTTTCATCTACCACGATGGGTGACGGGTTATGAGTGGAGCGGAGGTCTAGTTTTGCAAGGCCTCACCTGATGCAATCTCTTTCACCCCACCTGACTTTGGGAAATCAACTGGTAGAGCATTGTATCCTTCGAACAAATATCCAATCCCATCCCCAAGACTATCATTATTTGATATCTCATGTATGAGAAATGACTGGTATAAGAGAGGCAAGGGCCTAAACAGACTCTCCTTTTAATTATCTTCGATCTAATCTTTCTTTCCGAGTTGGTACTCTATTCCCTACTTAAATACTTTTTTTGGGACCATAACATGCCTAATAATTCCTTCTGAATCCTTACTTAAGGCGGCCAAAACTTCTTATGTTCTTTTGAGTCCTTCTAAATTTACCTTAGTGATGACCCTGCTAGACGCCCATTCACCCTCTATTTCAATCATGTTAACTTTAGGTTCCCTATGATTAGGCAATGGATTACTATTAATATTTTTTGTTGGCAACAGAAGTGTAAAGACCTTCTAATCGATCAAATCTTGGATCTTATGTTTCATGTTAATACAATCTTCAGTATTGTGCCCTGCTGCTCCTAAATGATAGGCACAATTTTGATCGGCATAAAAGAATTAAGAATTAAGATTAGTAGTCTTTGGTGGAATAGGCTGTAAATAACCAGCCTTTATCAATCTTCTGAAGAACTAGGCATGACTTTCATCCACTTGTTATATTGGTTACATCCGTTGAAGTTCAAAATGTGCCCTAGATGCAACCTCCCAAATTGATCAATTTCTTGCTCAACTTGCTTCAATTCTTCTTATGAAAGTAAGCAAATCAAACTTTTTCCCGACCCCAAAAGGATAATGGATTAAATTATACAGATATATATTTTCTTCAACATATAATTATGGTTCATCTATAATTAACTCGGGTTCAATAGATGTAGGACAGGTTTTCTATTAGGCCCAATACGCCGCTCGGGTATTGGGTTGTCCTAGGCTCATGCCTAAAATTGAGTTTTTTCGTTCTATCCTAGGTGTCTAGATTGGGTTTGAACATTGGTTCTCAAGTGGAAAATTTGAGTTTGAAAATACGGACAGCCATCAGAGGACTCACGTGCTAATAAGCCGTTCATATTTCCAACACATTATTGGAATTGAACAATAGGGGATGGGACATCCACGAAACCCTAAAACAGTTTTAATAATGCAGCAATATGCCATGAGATGCGATAGTTAATCTTTACAGAATTGAAACATATAAACACATAAACAGTTAATCATAATATGAAATCAAACATTTGGTTAGAACCTAGTTAAAAATCCCCATCAGAGTCACCATTTCTGTTTTGTGGAAAATTTGACTTTTTTAGAAGAACCGCTACTTAATTTTGAAAAGGAATTAAGAAACATTTAAAAATACTTTCAAACGATTCAAAATAGAAAAATCATTTTAATTTAGGGATTCTATATAAGCGGTTCCTATTAACATTTTAGGAAGGTATTAGGCACCTAAAACGTCCTCTAACTTGCGGTTATCCGGACTGCTTGAAAATCCTCTTTGATTAACCTTGAAAAAACTTTGTTATTTTTTTGAAAAAAAAAAGCGATTTTAGGAATATTTTGGTGTTTATGCAAAACCAGTTTTTAGCGACTTGACTAAGGATTTTACTAGGTTCGCAAAACACACGTAAAGCAAGTAAGAAAATAGAAAAAGGGAAAAGGGGAAAAGTAGTGATTTAGGATTTTAATCCCAAACCGTCGACCCTGTCCTAATCTAGTTCAGTTTCTGACCCATTTTTCACCTGTCCTAATTCTATGTTTTCGAGCCCTTTTTTTAGCTCCAGTTTTCACTTCACCTATATCAAATACAACTTCGGCTTTGAGGCCCAAATGAATAAATAGAATAAATAAAATAAATAAAGACAACAATAAATAAACTAAAATAAAAATAACAGATGAGACTTTTGTTTCTTAGCTGATTCGAACGTAGGACTTTAATTCTTTTCATTTCCTCCCTTCTTCTCATATCCATACACCAAACGATGGGCTTTTGGACCTTTTCTTAGGCATAGTTCAAGGAGGTGGGACTCTTGGGCCCATTAGGGAATACATAGGGAAATAGTCCATTTAGGACTCCAAGATAGATTTATGCAAAGCAAGAAAACAAAGACCATATTAATACATGATCAACTAAAGAGGAAAGAAAACATGAAGGAAATTTGTACATATTCACTACATAAATAAAGAAACAGGAGTCCTAACAAATAATCAAAAAATAATTGGGAATAGTAGGACACACATATCATCTCATATAATAGGCGCAATCAAGGTAGAAAAATTAAAGTAACTAATATGGGATCAATATAATGAAAGAAAAGGATACGGGGAACCCAATACCTAACCGATTGAGGGCATATTATGACATGGATTTTTAATAATTAAAAGTCGATTAGTGAATATCGAGATATGCTTAAAAAGTCAAAACAATAGCATGGACGACCAGCTGGTTTCCAAGCAGTAACGGAAAGAGAAGTTGAATTAATTTCTAAACTAAAATTTAAGGGGATATCAACAGGACTAGAGGAAAACAGCCTATTGGAATATAAATCATACTTTAATGAACTCCTTTCGGTGTATAGAAACATAGGGTGATTAGGGAAATTATTATGTGATAACCGAACAAAGCAAGCAAGGGCGGGAAATAACATAGGGATCCAGGATGCACCAAAAGGAAACACCGGTAGTAGACTCTCTAAAATGGGAGTAAAGAACATTGGTATCCAGGATGCACCAAAAGGAAACACTGGCAGTAGACTCTCAAAAATGGGAGTAGATAACTATAATACTCTACTTCACATCATAACCTCGCTTTCAAGAGTTAAAGGGGCTATGACTTCATCCCTTCTTTCTTGACCGAGAAAAATCATCAAGAATCTTTAGTCTAAACACAAATTGCATATATAATGTAACAACAGAATTGAAACATCCTTTTTGACAGGCATACTCAAGTGTTTAGCAAATCAACAGGGCAACATCGTATTTATCATTTTAACAAAAGGAAAAACCAAACTGCATAAAAATCTAAAGTAAGAACAGAAAATAAATTTCAAATTTTGATACCAAAATAGGAGCAACTGTCAAATTAAAGCAGGGGAGGGGTAGGGGTATTGTTCTCACTTCCATCATCTTTTCAACAAATTCTAAAATATGAGATTTTTAACAATCAAAACGGTCATCGGAGAATTATACGATTTCCAGTATGGCTTTGGACATATCTCATTTTTTCCTTTTGGCATTGGAACACCAGAGGATCTCTTGAGGCAATCCTTCGGGTGGTGCTACCAGTTTAATAGAAAACAACAATCTGAGACTATCACATAGTAATGACAAACAAATCAACACATCATTACGGTCCTCCTTCTCATTCAAACGTCATGACGGTTAAGGGATCCTTGGACTTCCTAGCATATTTTGGACCTTAATCATCGTCCTCTTGGCTTATGAGAAACAAAAGACTTTTGAGAGGTAACTCTACTAGCAACATGCCAGCTCAAAAACTACGATACTATCCATTAATAATGACAGTTAAAATACATTTACATATCAACTACAAATAGATCAACACATGGCAAGGACAAGGGAATACAATCAAAGCTACAAACTTTAATTTGAAATTCGGCTATTGCCACCAGTAGTACACAAAATAAGAGCATTAGCTCAATCAACAATGCCTCGAATAAATAAAAAATCATGAATTCAAACTAAAGACAACGAAAGCCATATATCATGCAATCAACACAGCTTTCACCAGAACCTATGGCCTTCAAAGCCTCTACAACAGCTAATTCCCAGCACAAAAGATTATTGCAAATATCGTTATATCTACAAAATGGTGAGATGACGCAGAAATAAATAGAACTAAATAGAGTAGGGAGTTACCTATTTCATGGCAGCAAAACAAGACATTCAAGCTGATATTAGATTTCGACACCACCAGAAATTAACTTGTCTTGAGTTTTGAGCAATTGACGACTAGCCCTCTCGATTAATTTTCAACCCTCAAGATTTCTACAAAAATTTTCCAACCCCCTCGATTTTCTATCAAATTTTTCCCAACTCCTAATTTCAAATTCTAAAAACAGTGACCCAAAAGAAAGAGAATCCTCTCCTTTTGAACCCGAAATTCCCAACCTGAAAAGAAGAGAAAAATCCCCCCAAAACCTTTTAAGAATTTTTGAACACCCAAAGTTTTCTCCCTCTAAAGGAATGACCCAAAGTATACTTATATAGAATATACAATTGGGGTATTTTAGGAATTCGGAAAAAGGAATTTTGAGTTTCGAATTCAAAAATTCCCCCTCCCCCTTCGACAACCTATTTTCGTCAATCAATAGTACTCCTTTTGTTGTTTTCTTGATAGTAATTCATCATTCGTAGACTAATCCTATTTTGGTAAAATGAATTTCACTAAAAACCAATGGAAACCAGCCACATTAGTATGAAATTATACCAATATTCCCGAGATTCATGAAATTTGGACATTGGGTGAGCCAACTCACCTATTTCTAGAAGCTTCAAGGTGATTTCATGTGAAATATCATGCTAATCATGTGAGAATGCACAAATTCAAGTCAAGAGGGAGGCGTTTGAATGAGAACAAACTAGTTCAAGTTTTCCTGTGTCAATTTTGGATGTTTATTTGCTGAAGGTCGATTATTGTTGCTGATTCGGGTATGGGAAACAGGTTAGAGTAGTTGTCGTTTGGAGCATGGTTGGACTGCTATTTAAATGTGCTATTAGGTTTAATTCAAAGAAAAGAGGTTGGTGGGTTAACAATTGTTGGGTTGTTGTGTTGGGCTTGGGAAATTAGGGATTAATTTAAAATAACCCTTAATTAAATTAGGATATAGATAGGTTAGGCTATTTATTAAATAGCCAAAAAGAAAGATACTTTAGGCAATTTCATTTAAAATTTAGCCTAATTAAACTCAATCGACCAATTGCATTGAAATTATGGCCAAATTGATTTCAATTAAGATCCAAATTTAGATAGATTGACTAAATTCAATTGAAATTAGATACAAATTAACCCCTTGTTAAATCTCGATCTTCGTGGTTTAATAAAACCAAACAAGTATTTCTTCAAATAAATTATTTGTCAGAATAAATTATATTTAAATCAATATTTGATTATTTAAATTTATTTTCCAAATAATCCTTAATTTAAAGTCCAATTTTGATGAAAATGTTTAATTAAATGACATCATTTATACAATCTCGTAAATGAAAATACAAAAATATATAATTAGCATTTAAATGACAAATTTAGCCCAAATTAATATTTTAAAATGCATTTATTTAGGAAAAATAATTGTTGTGATTTTATTTAAGAATCGAAGAAACACAAAATTAAATTGGATTATGGAGGGGAAAAATTAGGTGTCAACATATGGTAATTATACTATCCTATTATATGTTCGGAGTTCATCCAACTCATGATATATGTGTTGGTTGGTTGGGTTGGCCATTGGGGGCGGTCTTTGGTCTAGGTTGGGCTTAAGATTGCACGTTATGACAAGGCTTCAGTTTGGGTTGTGTCAAGTTAGTATAAGAGCCTAGGTTTTGATGTCATTGGTGTCCACAAAGCTGTGTCAAGTAGAGTCTTTCTTATGGGTATGTCATGTACCACACTTATAATCAGGAGGCTACGAGGCATTAAGGAATGTTTCACTTTCTTGTAGTTCTTTCTTTTGGCTATGGATTCTATGATCTTAAACTCTTTCCTAAATCTTCTTTGGTTCACTTTTTAAATCATATCCTCTAAGTGACCTAAATTTTTTGTAAACTCACCTATACCACTCGAGGACAACTCATGGGGAATAGACCCGGTCAAGGGTCTTGGTTCATAATTTCCCATAGAGTTCCACCAATCTCTACTGACCCTATTTTGGAAGGTGGAACTCATTCTCAATTACCTTAAGGAGAGGTTACCAATGTTGAGTTTTGTTATTCTATTAATATATTGACACAATAGTGACAACTCTGCCACGCCAGTTCTGTCCTATTAGTACAAAAAAGAATGATGCAAGGTCGGTAAATAGGCAGACTTAGAGGTTTCAGTGTTTTGGATAAAGGAAAGGCCAATATTATAATGGTAAGTTGTCTAAGATGAAGAGTTGGGTGGGTCCTAACTCCTGTTCTATGGCTAGTGCTCTATATTTGAAGCCATTAGGAGACAAGCATTTTCAAATTGGTATTACTTCTAGTGTACAAGGTACTCAACCTCAGGCAGATAGGGCCCAATACATACTTTTCTATCCTCTTTGTAGATTTTATGGTCGATAATAATATGGTTATTGCGAGAAATAAAGGAATTATTATTTTAATTATGGTCAGTTGGGTCATATGCAACAGCAGTATCCCATAATGATTACCACTTGGGAAAATAGGACACTGGTTACCACTTCTCTAGCTCTTTACTAAGGGGTGTTGCTTCTAGCTTCAACATTGGTTCTGGATCATCTCAATGTCTTCACTATCACTTAGGAATCCAAGGCATCTTCAGATGTTGACACTGGTATATTGAAAACTCTTTTCTTGTTATGAATGTTGGTTTTCTTGGTTTTGGGTCTCCTCTCTTTTGTGACTTTATTTGTGGTTGTGTATACTAATTTTGGTCCTATGGTCATTTCAATTTTTTTTTTCTATTTTTTCCTCGATAGATGAATCCACAATTACTACAAAATTCTATGGATGTGTGTGGTATTTATTGGTCTTGGTGGATTAGTTTAACTCAGATATGGTGGATTTCAATGTAATTCTAGGGAAGGATTAGTTATACTCGTGCTATGAATTTATAGATTGTCGGGTCCATACAAGTTGTCTTTAGACTCCCTGGTGAGTCAGTTAGGGAATGAAATGATGGTTTTATTCCCTAACTATTAAGGGGAAAGGTTCCATTATATCTTAGAACTCAAAGATTGGTCTCCAAGAGGTGTCTCTATTATTTGGTCTAGGTTAAAGGTTCTAACGGAAGGCCTTTTTGTGCATTCAATTTTAGTGGTGCATGAATTTCTTGGGGTCCTTTCTGATGACCCTCATGGTGTCTTTCTAATGGGGAGGTTGAGTTTGGGATTGGTATTATTTTAGACACTTGTCCAATTTCTATTGTTTTCTTATAGAATGGATCTGGTTGGGTTAAAGGAGCTTAAGAGAGAGTAAGGGATCTCTTAGGTGAAAGTTTCATCTATCTTGGTATTCTTCATGGACTGCTTTCATTCTTGTGTGCATAAGGGGAATGGTTCCTTATAAATGTATAGGTTGTCAGTGGATGAATAAGGAATTTTAGGGTGCCCTCCTTGTGGGGTGGACCACATGTGTATATTCTATATAGGGTACTTTAGTGGTAGTACATGGTGGTTGATAGATACTAGGCTTAAACCTAGATGCTTGATCTTGGTAAAAGGAGTACGTTAGATCGAAAGTAATAAGGTGAGAATTATAAAGGTAAATTGGTAGGTTGGATAACGTGTGTGGAAGGGGTAAGGTTAATAGCTCAGAGGTATAATAGTAGGAAAGTGGTGATATGTAGGTTGGGCAGTTCAAGTTGAACAGATGGATTGGGGGTTTAGTCATTAGTTGGGTTAGAACATGGAATTTGTGTGACTATATTGGGTTCTTGGTGGCATTTGGATGGATGAGGTTTTGGGTATAGGAAAACCAAGTGTCCCTAATGTACATCATTGGTGATACCCATTACAGAGGAGTTTTATACCTATAGGTTTCATGGGAAGGAGGTCGAGGATTAATCTAAATTTTTTTTTTAGCGATGGACTCTAAGAGAAGGCCGAGTTACATATTCTAATGATTCTCTTCAATCTCAGGTAACAGGGTACTCTACTAGTGTTGCATACATTCTTATAGTGCTTATGACAAAGGTTCACATCCTGCATTCGCCTTGTTCCTTCGCAATGAGTCTTGGTTTTTCATTACATTACCTATGGTGTATGCGGTTGTGTTTCTTTTGATGTCCAGTTTTAAGGAGTCCTTTTATGGTATGGTTATATCGGTATGGTTTTTCATTATGACCTAGGTGGTTACTATGAAGTACTTAGTTCATATGATCCCATGTCTTGTTTTGGGGTTCTGCATAGGGTGGCCTGGATAATTCTTGTAATTTGGTTCCTTAACGACCCTTCTTATGATTAGGGTGGTAGTGGGTTGGAAAGCATGGTGATGTTTTGAAATAAGGAATGTAGAAGTCCCTAAGTTGGGGAGAGTCTAGGGTGACTATTAGAATTAAGGCTTTAGAAGTGGGGTAAGATTATTGTCATGAGAAATGGTTAGGAAAGGAATAGGTGGTGAAAACCTTTGTGAAAGTTTTAGAGGGTGCTAGACCTTGGAAGGATAGATCATACCACGAGTATATAGGTGGTATGATTCAATCTTATGATTGGTAGATATACCAATAATTGTATTAGGTACTTAAGAGGCTTGGGGAGGGATGTTTTATGAATTGTTTTCGTGGAATAATTGTGTTATGGTTTTGGGTTTTCAACTATATGTTGGGGTTTTGGTTATAATTATTGGTTATGGTGATGGAGCGGGGTAGTGTATTGGGATGCATATAAGGAATAGGGCTCGGTGGCCTAAAGTTAACTCATTTTTCTTTGGATAGGATTGAACATGAAAGTGGTGTATATCAAGGCTCAAGCTCTCCTAGTGGTATTTCTTTGGGAAATTGTAAGTTGAATTAGACTAACTCTCTAGCGTGAGTTCCATTCATCCGATGTTCTATATATTGGTGATGATGTAAGGTAATTCCTTTGGGCAGTATTGGTATCTAGGATACTTTGTTCCTTAAGGAGATCCTGGTGAGGATCTTGGAATGGAAACTTCACCGGTTACAAACAATAGGCGAGGCTTTGGTGAAGGTTCTATGGTGGAACCAAGAGTTTGAGAAAGCAATTTGATATGCGAAGAGGACATGGAGTCCACCTATCCATGTTGGTTCTTTATTTGGGATGTAATATATGTATTCTTTGTCACATCTTGGTTTTCTAAGTTGGTATTGGAAAGGAATGGTTTCCCTTGTATCTTTGTTTTCTAACTTAGTTAGAAGTCGAAATGGAGGTGTTGGGGTATAAATCGTGCTTGGGATATGTGGTGATCTTATCATCTTTTTTTATGTACTCATTTTCTAATTTGGTAGAAGGGAATTTTGGTAGGTATTAATGTGTTATATCATGCTTTTTCTCGCCCTTACTCATTATTCAAGGATGAATGATCCTATTAGGGAAGTATGAAACACCCTAAACTTTGACCCTCACAAAATTTCTTGAGTTTTGGACACTCTTGGCAAAGTATGACTCAAGGGTACCAATCGTACCATTTGATATAGTATGGGGATGGCTCATTCATATGTTTGGCAATAAGTTTGGCTTGGCTACCGTCCAAGATACGACTCAATATCATACTAGTCGTATGGTTGGATACAAGGTGTATGATGCCAAGTCGTATGATACTTGTTGGTTGGTCTTATGGAAATTGTTCAAGATACGATTTAAGGTACAGTTCGGGGTACCATTCGTACCCTAAGGTATGAGTTGGGATTGTGTTCTCGTATATTGGTCAGAATAAGGAACCATGTTGAGGGTTGGGTATGAGTTAGGGTATGAATGTACCCTAAGATATGGGTTAAGGAGTTTAGTCGTACCCACTTGGGAGTTGATTTTTTAGCTTTTAAGTCAGGGGTAGTTTGGATATTTCACACCTCAAAACCTTATGTCCCCATCTTATATAATCCTTGGCGGCCTCTCTTAACACTTGTTAAAGTATCAAAACACTATGAATACTCTCTCAAACTCACTATTGAAGATTGGAGGCTAGGGTTTCTACAAGTGTTCTTCTAAGGGATCAAGAGTCAAGTTACTCTCTAAAACCTTCTTGTATAAGGAATGTACTCCTTCCCTCATTGTTAGTTCAAACTAAAGGCATGTTTTAATTTGTTTTAAACATTGATCATGAATCATATACGGTGGATTTGATAACCAATGTTGAGAGTTCTGGTGTGTATTGTTGGGTATTGGTTTAAACTATGTTTTCACATATTTTTAGTGATGGTTTGTACACGTGGGTGCTTGTTGATTGTGGTTTGACAAATAGGTCATGGGTAACCCTAAATTTGATCATTTATACTTTGATTTTTGTCTTGGTAAGGGTATACTTTCAACATGTTTTATAAAATGCCTAAGAGAACGGTTTTACTTTATTGTTTAACTTTCATTAGAACCATTGCATAGTATGGTTTGGTAATGGAACCCTAAATGGTTTTGGATGGCTTAGATATTTTTGGAATGGTTTTAAATGGTATGAATGGTTTGGTGTGGTTAAATGGTAAAGCCTTGATGGCAAAGAAATTGATTTGAATGTAAACCTTGTGGGGTACACGGGACTCCCCCAAGACAATGAAATTATGAAATTGGTTTGAATATGAGTGTCTTGTGGTGTAAAAGGAATCCCCCAAGAAAAGCTTAATAATGAAATACTTGTGGGGTATACGTGATTTCCCCAAGTAAGCTTAATAATGATGTACTTATAGGGTACATGGTAATCCACCAAGTAAGCTAAATAATGTAACTAATGGGGTACATGGGAATCCCCTGAGGTTGGCTAAGGACATTGCTTGCAAGATATACTTGTTATGACGATACTGCTACTTATTGCCTTGGTTAATAATAATGGAATAATGGTTTGGTTAGTTGGAAATTATTTTAATTGGGCAATAATGGCAGGGTGTGAGAGCTAATCGTGATGGTTCTAGTCAAATGGATAGACTCTAGAAATTCATACTTGCCGACATGAGAGTTGGTTATAGTGACCATATATGATACTATGAGGTACATGAGAATCTTCTAAGTACATTGTACATATGTATCATGGAAAGAAAAAGGTACTTAGGAATCCCCTACTATTATGGTATCTCAAATTCGTACAACTACATGCATTAGGGCCCATTCAGGGGGTTACACTAGACCCATATAGCCTGTGGGTGGTTTTAGGATAGTTAAGCTACACATACCTAGGTTAATGGTTTTAAATGCATGCTAAACTCGATTCTCTTTCCCGGCATAGTTATATATATGTGTGTGTGTATGGTTTGTATACATATGGTTAGTTTACTTGGTTTTACTGGATGACATTATTTTATCCTTATCCGTAGTTCATGCTAGCATTTACCCGCCATCCCATCTTTAGGTGGTTCTATCCCCACGCGATGTATACTAATCGACCTGATTATTGATTGGATTCGAGGACAGTTGGTGTTAAATTGGAGTAGTGAGCTTTCATAGTTCGGAAGGCATCTATTTCATGTCATGGTTTGATTTACATAAATTCGTCTTTAGCTATAGTCGGGGGCATGTCCTATCTTATTACCCTATGGTTTTTATTTAGAGGCTTTGTATGGACAACTGTGGACTTGGGTATGGATTGATCATGTTATATATATATATATATATATATATATATATTGGATTATCATTTTTATTTTGGTTTATGGTTTTGATATGGTTAATGGTTTGGTTGGATGGATTGACTTAGTTAGGTTGGGCATCGCGGTGGTCTTCGATCTAGTTTGGCTTGAGATTGCCGATTATGACAAGGCCCTGGTTCAGATTTTGTCATTATATCTGTTTCTCGTGATGTGCATTGCTTTCTTGATCTGATGTCTACTTTCTCTTATGTGACCCTTTATGTGGATATTCACTTTGGTTTTGATCTTGAGTGTATTTTAGATCTTTTTTCTGTATCTACCCTGGTCTGCGACTCGATTGTGGCTAGAGGGGTCTATAGGGGTTGTGTGAGATCGGTCCATAGTAGGGAGACCTTGATCGATCTAATAGAGTTGGACATAGTAGACATTGATGTGATTTTTGGGATGGATTAATTGCATTCGTGCTATTCATCTCTGGATTATTGGACCCGTAAGGCCAATTTCCATTTCTCGAATGAGCTGGTGATTGAATAGGAAGGAAGTTCCTTATTGCCTAAGGTAAGGTTCATTTCATATCTTAGAACTCAAAAATTGATTTCTAAAAGGGTGCCTCTACCATGTAGTGCATGTTAAGGATTCTAGATATGAAGGTCCTTCTTTGCAGTCTATCCCTGTGGTCTGTGAATTTTCCAAGGTGTTCCCAATAATCTTCCTAGTGTTCCTCCTAATAAGAAAATTAATTTTTAGGATTGATCTTCTTCCGAACACTCATCCTATCTCTATCCTTCTTACAGAATAGCTCTAGCTAAGTTGAATGAACATAAGGAGCTATTTAAAGATCTTCTTGATAAGGGTTTGTCCATACAAGAATTTCTCCGTAAGGTGATCTTGGGCATATTTATACATCCAAGTGCCAATATTTACCCATATTTGGACTTAATCCATGATAAAAAATGTGTTATGCTTATTGTGTTTGAGCTATAATTGCAGTGTTTATCTAATGGACATGATTAGTTGATGCAAGGCTGAATTGTGATGAAATTGTACATAATTGAATGCATTAACGTGAAGTTAATAATGATGGAAGCATTGGGAATAAATGGTTGGGCATGAAGATACTAGAATTGGGCTTAGAAAGCATGGAATGAAGGATGGGAGAAAAGAAATAGGCAATGAGCTGGAAAGGAATAAAAATATTAAGCTCCACGGCACGGACCTCAGTCCCCGTATTGAGCTCTGCGATGCAATGAGTGATTTTGAATCAGTGGAAAATTCCATTAAGCCTCCGCGATAGCCCTGCATTGCGGAGTCTGGATTAATTATAAAGTCACATTCCAGTGGGGGTCCACGATAGCCCAGTGACATGTACCAAAGTCATATTCCAGTAAGGGTTTAGGATAGCCCCGTGGCATAGACCCTAGTCCCTATGTTGAACCCTACAAAGTGGTGAAGGCTCTTTTTTGGTCAAACTTGTCCTACTATAAAGGGAACACTTGAAATCAATTGAGGGGACTTTAGCAGATGTACAACAGAGGCAAAAATGATTACAATACTTTTCTTAGGGTTCTTTGAATATATTATCTTCGAATATTAATTTTGGGTATGCTTAATTATATTACTTTGAAGTTGATTTCGTACATGAGTGGATAAACACCCTTGTTCTGGGGTTGAGGCAAAGAACATGATTATACTTTGATATTATTTATTATATGGGTTATTCTTATTCTCTTGGGCTTACTATTTTGTTGAGTGGCCACCATTAGAATACATGTATAGTCCATTGTGAATCTTAGAGAAGATTCATTTGGATAGATCGAAGGATTTAAGGATCAAGTTCTTATTCTTTTATGCAATAAAGGTTTTGAGTAAGCGGCTAGGATATAGATATACCAAGAAGCCTTGCTTTAATCACTTGCAGGATGATATCTTAATGCATCTAAACAAATTATTGCATCCCTGCTCAATGATATAGTTGTAGGGTCCATTTAAGTAGAAGACTAGAGGATCTAGAGACCATGATTTTAATCTAAACCCTGCGAATCAATAACCCAATAAAAAACACAACCCCGAAAAGGATAGATATTTATACGACTGTTAAGAGTGCCTCAACCTTGGAGTTATATCTCATATTATTCACAATCTCACTTACGTTGCAATTGTCACACTTTGTTATTTATTTAATTAGCAGATTTATCATTAAATTATCACTATCATCTTGATACTCCAAAATACTTAAACACGTTATTGTCAAAAATGAAGTTGAGGAAATTACAAATACACTAGTCCTTGAGGGTATAATATCCGATTCTTTGAGACACTATATTACTTGAACGATTACATGCACTTGTATGTGCGATAAACTACAACAAGTTTTTGGCGTAGCCACAGAGGATTCAAATAATTAGTAATTATCTAAATTTGTCTTCTGATATTAAATTTAAGTGTTAACGACTTGATCTTAGAGGCTAACTTTTGCAGGGCTAGTGAAGTATTGGACTAGAAAGAGAGGAAAAATAGGTTGAGACTTATTCAGAACCAGAACAAGCATTTTATCAGAGGTGAAAAGTAACAACACTTCGCTATCCAATTCAGCAAGTTCAGATTGGAGATCACAGATATCTTAATATTAATGATCTAATTGATCCTGCTTCTCTAATTGCTCTAGCTCTGGTAGTTCCATCTACTCTTGCTCAAGTAGAAGCATGAGTTGTTCATGAAGTGGTAGTCCCACTTATGAACAATGCTACTAATTACATCCACAAGCCAGAGATGGGTGTTCAGTTTGAACTAAAGTAAAATATGGTGCAACTTTTGCACACGAGTGGGCAATTCATAGTTTTATCTCACGAGGACCCATAAAAACATTTTCAGAATTTCATGAGATCAGAGATATCGATATTCTAGTTGGGGTATCCACTGATTATGTCTAACTGACTGTCTTTCCCCTTTCTCTATTAGGGGAAGCAAAGGGGTGGTTATATGCTGAACCACCTAACTCCATCATCTCCTGGGATGATCTAGCTTGAAAGTTCTTTATTCGATTCTTTCCATATAGAAAGATCGCACTTTTGAGGAGTGAGATTTTGAGTTTTAGGTAGAAGATGGAGAGAATCTTTACCTATCTCTGGGAAGATTATAGGGCATGCTAAGGAATTGCGCTCATCATCATTAGACTACTAATTTGTTAGTCCATACTTTCATTGAGGATCTTGAGGCTAACACCAAGAGTCTCCTGGATTCAACAGTAGGATTAAAAGAACTTAAGAAGACAAGTGATGAATTATATATGCTATTAATTGGATTTTATAGGGAATCCTTAGTGGCATGCTGACACAAGGAGTGCTCCAAAAAAGGTTGTAGGTTTATTGGAGGTTGATCAGTTTATGGCTATATCAGCTCATATTGCTGCATTATGGAATTAGTTAACTACTTAGCTCAACAGTATGAATTTGGGGATCACACAATCCATGCCAACAATATAAAATATGGTTCATCAGGCTTATTTATGGTGTGAAGTTTGTGGGAGCCGTGAACATAAATCTAATGCATGCACAACAAATCATGAGTCTGTGAATTATGTGGAAAATTCTAATCGTCAAAGGCATAGAACTTTGGTAACACTATTAATCCTATTTGGCAAAATCATCCCAACTTCTCATAGGGTATAAATCAGATGCAAAAGAACTCTCAATATAGGGGGCCAGTATAATAGAATCAACAGCAGAATATTCAAGGTAATCAGGCCACGACACAAATGAGAAATATTAAAGAGATGCTGGATTAAATTATGGTTACTCAAGAATAGTGGGTAGTAAATGTGAAAAGTCAACAGATAATTACAAAGAACTTAGAGATATAGATAGGTCAAATTGTAGGAGTACAAAACTCTATACCTTAAGGAGGTCTACCTAGTGATACTAAACCTAATCCAAAATTGGTAAATATGGTCACCACTAGGGGTGGTCTGTAGCTAAAGGAGTTAGAACCTAAGCAGGTGAATCACAAGGATACCGATGGTAATAGTGTAAAGAATAAAGAGAAAGTGGTTGAAGAAAAAGTTGAAATCAAGGAAACCAAAGTGGAGAAGGCAACGTTACCTCCACCGCTCCTACAAAGGCTTGGAAACACCAAGTGGAGACTTCTCACTAGAAGTTTATAGAGATTTTGAAACAGTTTCATATTAATCTCCATCTCATTGATATTTTGCAAAGTGTTCCAAAGTATGCAAAGTACTTGAAGGACACTGTGGCAAATAAGAACCATTTTACTGCATATGCTACAATAGCACTTACTAAGGAGTGCACATCCAAGATTCAAAATAAATTTCCCACAAATCTAAAAGATCTAGGAAGTGTCACTCTATAGATCACCATCAGACAATCCATCAGTGCTCAGGGCTTATGTGATTTAGGGGCAAGCATAACTCTCAAGCCTATATTTTAGTTCAGAAAAATAGGTTTAGGTAGTCCCAGACCCACTATAATTATTTTGAAATTTTTTGAAAAGTCCTATGTTAGGGCAAACTTGATCATGGAAGATGAATTGGTGCAAGTAGGATCACTTATTTTCATAGAGAATTTTATTATTCTTGATTTTGATGTTGATCTGATCGTTCCATTTATTTTGGGATATCCATTCTTAGTAACTGGGCAATCATTGATTGATGTAGGAGTAGGGAAGATGACCATGAGGGCTAATGATAAGGTCGAGGTTTTCGACTTGTATAAGGAAATGAAGTTTCCTGCAATATATGAAGAAGTTTTTGCTATTATAGTCATAGACCTTGAGTCTAAGCTCCACCTCCTATTATCAAATGACCAACTTGAGCAAATGTTGATGTAGTATAATCATTTTGGTGATGTAGAGTTGCTTGAAATGGTATAATTTATGGATTTGACTTGCATTGACATGATAATTACTATATTTGAGGCGTTGATTACACCAATTAGTCCAACTCCAAAGGCATCTACTGATGAAGCACCAAATCTAGAGCTTAAGGTTCTTCCATCTCATTTGAAATATGCTTTCCTTGGTGAGGATGATACTTTTCCTGTGATTTTGTCTGCAAGTTTGTCTGATGTGCAGGCGAGAAAAACATTGATGGTATTAAATAGAAAGAAGAAAACAAACAAAAACAAGAGTGCAACACTAGGAAATCCTAAATCCTACCATGAAAGAAGTGGTGAAAAAAGTTATTAAGTGGCTTATGCTAGGATAGTCAATCCCATATCCGATAGCAAATGGGTCAGTCCAGTATATTGTGTCCCAAATAAAGGAGGGATGACTATCATGACTAATGAAGATATTGAGCTACTTCCAACTTGCACAGTGACTAGGTGGAGGATCTTCATAGATTACAGAAAGTTAAATGATGCCACAAGGAAGGATCACTATCCCATTCTGTATATTGATCAGATATTTGATAGATTGGTGGGACAAGAATATTACTGTATTCTGGGTATAACCAGATAACTATAGCACCAGAAGATCAAGAGAAGACCACATTCACCTACCCTTATGGTGCTTATGCATTCAGACACATACCCTTTGGTCTTTGTAATGCTCTAACAACTTTCGAGAGATGCATGATGACTATCTTCAACGATATGGTGGAATATTTTTTCGAGGTATTTAGGGATGATTTTCTATTTTTGATAATTCATTTGATGTGTGTTTTCATAACTTAAATAGGGTCTTGGCATGCTGTGAAGAAACTAACCTTGTATTAAAATATGAGAAGTGCCACTTTTGGTCTAGAAAAGGTATCATCCTTGGCCATAAGGTGTCACACAGAGGACTTGTGGTAGATAGAGCTAAGATATAGGTCATTGAAAAGCTCCTGTATCTGGTGTTAGTGAAAGGTGTTAGAAGCTTTCTTAGGCATGTAGGTTTTACAGACGTTTTATCAAAGATATCTCAAATATAGCTAGTCCAATGTGCCAATTGTTAGAGAAAGAGGTCAAGTTTGACTTTGGGGATAAATGTTAGAAAGCATTTGATTGTCTGAAGAGAAAATTAACTGAGGCACCAATTCTTATTCCTTCTGATTAGGCATTACCATTTGAATTGATGTGTGATGCTAGTGATATGGCTATTGGAGAGGTATTAGGGTAGTGCAATGATAAGATATTTCACTCTATCTACTGTAAGACTAAAATATAGAATGCAACCCAGGTAAATTATATAGTCACAAAAAAAAATATTGTCACTTATATATGTAATTGATAAATTTATAGAATACTTGGTGGGTATGGAGGTAATTGTTCAGAATGATCATGTTGCTATTCGTTATCTTTCCAACAAGAAAATGTGAAACCAAGGTTGATTAGGTGGATTCTTCTGCTCTAAGTATTTGATTTAGAAGTTCATGATAGAAAGAAAGCTGAAAATTAAGTAGCGGATCATCAGTTGAGGCTTGAGAGTCATAATCATGTTGTTAATGATACACTGTGTATTTGAGAGGAGTTTTTAGATTAGCAATTATTAGCACTGGATATAGCAGAATTTCCATGGTATGCTGATATATTAAATTTAATAATAGTTGGTAATTATCCTCAAGAGGCCACAAGTCAACTAAAAAAGAAGTTGTTCCGCATTTCTCGTGCATATGTATGGGATGAGCCATTTCTCTAAGAGCAGGGTGCAGATAGAAGAATGAGAAGATATGTTGCTAAAGTTGAATCTAAAAAGGTACTTGAAAATTGTCATTCAGTGCCTTATGGAGGTCAAAAAGGTGGAGAAAGAATAGCTCAGAAAGTATTACAGTCTGGTTTTTTCTGGCAATATTATTTAAAGATGTTGTGAAAAATGTTAAAATTTGTGACCAGTTCCACAGAATGGACATGATATCAAGGCATCATGAAATGTCCAATGAATAATATTCTAGAACTATAGATCTTCGATGTTTGGGGTATAGACTTTATAGGGGTATTTCCCCCATCTGAGGGTAAGTTGTATATCGTAGTTGCTATTGATTACATGTAAAAGTGGGTAAAAGATTAAGCTTTACAAAAAAAATGATGTAAGAGTAGTGATGAAATTCGTCAAGAAGCATATTTTCTCTCGCTTTGGCATACCTCGAGCAATTATTAGCGATGGGGGAATGCACTTTGTAAATAATTAGTTCAAGAATTTGTTGGCTAATAGCCACATCATAGCACCCATAGACTAGTGGTCAAGTGGAGGTGTCTAATTAAGAGATTAAGAAGATTTTGCAAATGACAATTAATGAATAGAATAAGGATTGGTCGGCTAATCTAGATGATGAATTTTGGGCATATCTTACATCCTATAAAATGCCTATTGGGACCTCTCCTTATCGCTTGATGTATGGAAAAGCTTGTCACCTACCAGTAGAGCTTGAAAATCAGGCATAGTGGGCTATGAGAAAGTTCAATCTTAATCCAGATGTTTCAAGGAATAAGAGCATATTACAGTTGGTTAAGGTTGATGAGTTATTCTTACATGTATATGAGAATATGAAGTTATATAATGCGAAAATGAAAAGATGGCATGATAAGCAAATTGTGACTCGAGTCTTTGAGCCTGGCCAACTTGTGTTGTTATTCAATTCTAGATTGAAGTAGTTTCTAGGTAAGCTAAAGTCCGAGTGGTCTAGACCATTTGGAGTTGTGAGAATAACCTCTCATGGGGATGTTGAACTATTGAGTAAGGACAAAAGTGAAGCTTTCATGGTGATTGGAAAAAAGTCAACCATTATTGAGTGGATCATGGGGATCACCGTAAGACGTCCATCAGCTTTCAAGATGAATAAAGATGAGTTGGGTCATGCCATGATATAAACTAAGGTTCTGCATGGGAGGTAACCCATGAATGTAATGTAATAGTTTTGTTTATTTCTATGTTGTTTGAAAAAAGAAAAGAATAAAAAATGGAAAAAATTCAAAAATACAAAAAGATGGGTCGAGCCACAACTAGAACTAAGGCGTTGGGTAGGAGGCAACCCATTTTTCTTACGTAATTTTATTGTTTTTGTTGAGAGTGCAGGAATGCAAAAATCCATGGCATGAGGGAGAAAAAGAAGTAATTAAAATTTAGCATTTTGGGAAGCTCTCAGATATGTAAAAGGTACATTAAAGTGATGCCGAAGGGAGGTAAGAAAAGGGGGCAAAATTTCAACTAAAGTGCAAATTCTAGTGTGCTTCTATGATATCCCCTTGTTCCATAGGCTATGGCATGGAACAAGCATCACATCCCGTAGGCTAGGTATGTTTGTGTGATTTCACTAAAAGGTTATGTTTTTAACCTAACTTGACCTTCTTAACCCGGTCCCCTTAAAATACCCCTTATTAGCCTATTCTTTTCTCCTATTCTAACCCTAAGTGCACTGTCCCCTGCTCCAATTTTCCTCTAGATTCCTCCATTTTTTAAATTTTGTCACGCAAAAAATAAATCTCTTTCTCTCTTCTCTCCTCCAAGACAACTAAGGTATGTTCTTATGTCACTATATCTTTTACTTATTTGGGTGCAAAAGTGAATTTATTGTGATGTATAAATGCGTGAAAACATAAAAGGACTGATACTTAGTGTGATGAGGTCTAGTATGTTGAGAATTTTGTGTGTTAAGAGATATTTCCATGCTTTATGTGCTTTACTTATTCCGTCAGTGTTGAAAAATACTAATGACATGTTCTTTGAGTGGTAGATTGCACTTTTGTGTGACATGCATGATTAAATCACTTTGTGTTGAAGGTATTGTTTGCGTCTTGGCACTGAAATAGAGTATGGGTGTGAGTTGAAGAAAATGAAATTTTGAGTACCTTGGTTTGTTAAGTTACACTCCCACGAGAGCAACTTAAATCTGACAACAATTAATGTTCGCTACATTCTTGTTATATAGTTATACATGCATTTGTTTAAATTAATTAATTCTTGAGAGTACGCGTAAGTTGCATTTGTTAATTTTCTTGTTAAAATAATGAAATGTAGAATCTAGTGATGTTGTGATGGAGTGAAATTAAGTATATAATGTATGAAGCTGACCTCTGTGGTTGAATTAAACTCACATTGTTGTGATGAGTTGAACAAAGAAACCGAATTGAATTTGTCATTGGTTATTGAAAGTTATGGCTGCTAGTTTGATATTTGCTTGAATTCTAAGTAGAGCAATATCACGGTGGTTGGTTGTGGTTTTTAAGGTTCTTTTCATGTGAGAATTTATATTTTGAATAGGGGAAGTCTGAGTACCGACGTTCTCATATTATGCACCAGTGCTAGAAACTAAGTGTGGAGTGTCCTAAAAACTTTCACATTTAGTGTTTGCTAGTCCAACTAGGAGCACAATTTGACATATTTTGTGAATATTTTGAATAACAGGTACTGTGTCTAGCCATCAGAAAAGAGGAAAGGATGTTGTTGGCTATCTAAGCCCTCATACTAGAGGAGCAAAAAAATTGGTCGAGTGCGTAGACCTTTGATAACACTCAACTTATACATCAATTAGAGTGCAAAGCGGTCATTGTCAATATATTTACCCAACTAGGAGTTGGGGTCGAATCCACGAGAAACAATGTGAGTGGCAATTAAGTAAGTCCGGAACAATAGGTGCTTGCTAAATACAAACCTATGGTACAAGAAAGTTTGGGTTTTTTTTTATATTTTCAAAGATAAAAGTAATTCTTGGGCTTCTAAAGGGCTAAATTGAGACTAAAAATAAGTAGAGAGAAATCAATTAGGAACGGATCTAGGGACTATGCTATCGTAGGGGAAAGATATGAATGGGTATGTAATGGTTCGATGCAAATTCTAGTTGTTTATGATACGATAGGCTAGGTTTGAAGTCCTTGAGGCTAGTTTTTTAACAAAGCCGCAAAGATGTCACTCGTTCACCCTTTTGAGTACCTAACAAGTGTGTCAATTAAATCCATCCAATACCTCAATTGGGTATCCCTATTTATTGGATGATACCCTTGGTATAGTCAACTTTTTAATCACCCTTATGTATAAGAAAGTGAAAATTAGCTAACTATGCCAATAATTGTCTACTATTTCCTTGGCTCCTATATCCCTCTTTCAAGGATGATATAGGTTCCAAAAGCTCTCCCAAACGCCTCTTTCAATGGTGATTTGATCTTTCAAGGGTTTGGGATTTTCACCCATCAAACCCATTTAAGTGTTTGGGGCTTTCACCCACAAATCCCAACTAGTCAACCCAAGCAATAGTAGAACTCATTATCAACAAGCTAGAATCTACACAAATACATCACAACCCACATGCAATTGTACCTTATTTTAGCATAATCCCAAGAGGTAGATCTAGCACATCATAAGGACAGTGAAATCAAATATACCACGATGTCTATCAAAGTTATGCATAAGAAAAATAAAGAGAGGACAAACAACACTTTAGATTCAAATGAATGTTCAATAGACAAAGCTAAATCAATATTTTAGAGTTCTTCTTATCACTTCTTGCCTCGAATTAGTACGAATTTAAGCTCTAAGCACTAAAAAATTACAAAAAACCTAAACTAAGGATGGGATGTAGGGTTGTGGATTAATGCTTTAGATTAGGGTTTGTGTCTTATTTTGTTGGGAAAATTTAGGAAAGCTTTATGCATTTACAGTTTTACCCTTGGGCTGAAATCCCGATGGGTCGGGATCGCGGTGTCTTCAACATGATTGTGGTACAGAGACCGCAGGCAATTTCAGCGATCGCAACACTTTAACTTGCTTGACTTAGTGCGATCACAATAACTGAGGGCTTGTTCTGCTCCAGGTCTTCAACTGCACTTCATTACTTCCTTTTGTTCCTTTTGGTAGCTCCAATCCACGTCTTTTCATCTCATCACCTTTGTGCCAGCAAAATATAGATATTAATGCATTCAATCACAATTATGTCTCACTTATTCATTCAAAACAAGGTAAGGTACATAAATGATTATTGCAAATGAGTGGTAAAATCACTACTCATCAACAACCATAACTTAAATCTTTTTGCTTGTCCTTAAGCAATAGTACCTCTTACTATGAGACACAATCATCTATGCCCAAACTTCATGACTTAAAGATTACAATGACTTCAACCTTAGTCGCTACCTCAAGTAGCTCATTGCACATGGGATAAGCAATTTCCACTACACCCTGCATCATATGATGCTATATCGAAGGTTGCACAAGACCTTAAAGAGCAACCAAGCAGCAAAAATAAAAACTTTAAAAGTGACTCCCTTTTAACCATAACTAAGTTGTACTCCACTTGCCTCATTGCCGGGAGGTGACAAAATCGCCCACCTTAACTTGTTCACATTCCAACATCACAAGAAAGATAATTCCACACACCAAACTACCAAATATGCAACAAGGAATTTTAAGTGCAAAAAATCTCTCCCTCTCAAAAGAAATCTCTATGCAACAAGTGTCATACCATAGGCTTGCCCCTATTTTCAATCACAACTATGAAGAAAGTACATGGTTAGAGATCTCAAAGGACTTTCTATGCTTTTAACGTAGGTTCGGTTTAGGGAAGGATACATTTGGGACAAAATAACTGCACCCTCCCTTGAATGTCTACATCACACTATTTAATCTGCCTTAATGAGTATAGGTGACTCCTTTTTGTTTTATCTCTTTTTATATATGCCTACTTTTTTCTTCTATTGTTTACCCATTTTCTTCAATTTCTATATCCTGCAATTTTCATGCAATTCTTTTCTTTATTAGGTCCTTTCTTTTTCTATTACTTTATTTTCACACTTAAGCACATTCAGTATTTTGCTAACACTTTGTGGCCTCAAACTTCCTTCCTTAAACTTTCACCATCTCAAACTTAGGATTTTAGCTTCAAGTTGCATCTTCAAGTTCAAGAAGGGTATGTTTCAAGAGCGGGATCAAAAGAATGGTTCACGGCTTGCAATGTGTTTTCCAAAGAAAGGTCCAAAGGCTTAAAGAGCGTAACTAAGGATTATATTCATGCTTGGGTAGGAATTTTAGGCTAGAGAAGTTTCCCAAATTACAAAGGTGGCCTCAGATTATTTCTCCAATCATATACAATCAAAATTAACTTTGAAAGACTAATGGGGCAAGTTCTAGATAACACATGTACACAAGAGATGAATGCAAAAAAACTTACCACACATGGCATGCAAAAACTCGCCAACAAGGCTCAATTATCCCTCCCGTGAGAGACAAAATTGGAGTATCTATCATTGTTTGCAAGTCAACAACTTATGGAGTCACAAAAAGAGAAAATATTTTTCTACAAAGTTTTTCGCGTCCATGCCCTTGATTATTTTTAAATATTTTGGGTGGAGGTGTTTATTCAGTTTTCTTTAGCATCACGCATAATTTGCTACACTGTAGATACAACCAAGGCATTAGTCTCACATTTTGGCTCAAAAATAGGAAAACCACCCATATGGCTACTATGAATTTGCCAATGGTGTATAACATGATCCCAAATCAATAATGCCATGGGTACTCAGAATTCCCCTGCATCTATGTCCCAAAACCCAAACACAATGCTTTTTCCTTAAGAATGTCGTCACTTAATCTATCATAGGTAAAAGATCACCCACACCATTATTAAACGACATGGAAAACCAAAAATGAAAACAAACAACTCACAAAATTTACATTCTTCGCATGTACTAAGTTCAAGTATTTCAGACCAATGAGTACACACAAGGGTAGGGCCACACCGCCAACTAAAGAGACTTGTAGTAACCTCACTACATAACATGAAAGTAGAACAAGGGTTTAAAGGACTCCCTAAAACCGCATTGATAACCATAATAAAATCCGAACACAGAGATGTGATCACAGGTTGATTGGCGCGATCACAGTAACTGAGGTCATTTGTGCCTTTGTTTTTCCCTATTTTTCTGCATGACTATCACACTTCTAAACTTGGTCTTCCCCTATTTTTGGCTTCCAATCCTATCTAGAACGCCTACAAAACATCAAAATAATGTGACTTACTCAAAATTAAATAGTGTAAACATGAAAATGATGGATTGCCTCCTATCAAGCAATTGATTTAACGTCGTGGAACGACTCCCCTTTAATCCTTATTTTTTTCTCCACTTAGAGGATTTAAAATTTCTTCCTCTCTTTTGGTCATTCAATCTCTGAGGCTCTTGGGGCAAAAGTAATGGCACGGTGATCACGCTCGATTGCGCCACTTTGTAGACTTAAATTTTTTGCCTAATTTTGCATAAAACTTTAGTGTGGGCTCATTGGGCAACGGTGAGAGCATTAGAATTCAACTACTTGGACATAAGTCTTTAAGTTTCCTGGCCTTCAAATTGGGGCTTTATCTTACCTATTTGGAAGGTCAAACTCTAAGATATAAGGAACTTTATCTTTTTCTCCCATATTCATCACTTACTTGGGTGGATTGACATTCATCAAATCCACTAAGCATAGTGTTTAAGGATGGATAAAATGGGCCATTTCCTTAATTTCGGAGTTACATTCCGTTGGTCATATTCACCCTAAAATAGGCTAGAGTCTTCATAAGAGATTTTCCTTAATTCATCTTGAGACTCGAGCACCATTTCTTTTATTTCTGCTTCTTCTTCATCATTTCATTAGGTAGATTGGGAAGTCACTGAGGAGTCTTTGCTACCAAGATCATCAACATAGCTTGGTTTATTTTCTTGATAAACCTCCTCTTGAGGAATAGGAATGGTTGTGATGTTTGCAAGAATTATGTCCTTGCCTAATTTCTTTGCCTTGACATTTTCCATTTTAAACACCCAGCAGGATTGATGCAAGTATTATGTATTCTCCTCGATTGTAGTTACCTAATCCAAAAGGGTTTAAAGTATTGCTTCAATATCAGTGGGTCTAATTTGTTTCTCCTTCTTATTCTTTTTATGAGACCTATCACTCTCATAAGAAGAACTACCAATTTGGTTAGTATAATGGGGGGAGGGGGCATTTGGACAATCACTCCAATGTCTATCTCAACCACTACATAAATAACACCGATACTCCCTATAGGATCGAGATGGTGAATCCATCTCTCTCTAGGGAGTATAGTCATAATCTCTCATAAAGTGTGGTACATCATAATATGGACATAGATCATCAAGATAGGACTTCCAACTACCAACATCATATTTTTCAAAAGATGCCATAGAGAAAGGCAAAATAAAATTAAATGCTACCTACAAAAGAAAATCACATAAGAAAGTAATCTAAAATTTCAAACTAACTCAACACGTCAAATTGTTCCCCGACAACGATGTTATTTTTTGATAACGCTCAACTTACAAGTCAATAAGAGTGCAAGGCTATCGTTGTCAATATATTTACCCAACTAGGAGTGATTAAGTACGTTCAGAACAATAGGTGTTTGCTAAATTCAAACCTATGGTACAAAATAGTTTGGGGGGTTTTAGATATTTTTAAAGATGAAAGTAATTCTTAGGCTTTTAAAGGATTAAATTGAGACTAAAAATAATTAGAGGGTAATCAATTAGGAGCGGATCTTGGGACTATGCTATCATAGGGGGAATATATACATGGGTATGTATTTTTTTGATGCAAATTCAAGTTTTTGATGATAGGTAGGCTAGGTTTGAATTCCTTGAGGCTAGTTTTTCAACAAAGCCATAAAAATGTCACTAGTTGACCCTTTTGAGTAACTAACAAGTTTGTAGATTAAAGCCAACCAATACCTCAATTGGGTATCCCTATTTCTAGGATGATACCCTTGGTATAGTCAACTTCCTAATCACCCTTATATCTAATATAGTGAAAATTAGCAAACTATGCCCATAATTTGCTACTATTGCCTTGGTTCCCACATCCATCTTTCAAAGTTGATATGGGTACCAAAAGTTCTCCCAAACCCCTCTTTCAAGGATGGTTTGAGCTTTTAAGAGTTTGGAATTTTCACCCATCAAACCCATATAGGTGTGTGAGGATTTGACCTACAAATCCCAACTAGTCAACCCAAGAAATAGTAGAACCCATCATCAACAAGCTAGAATCTACACAAATACATCACAACCCACGTGCAATTGCACCCTATTCTAGCATAATCCCAAGAGGTAGATCTAGAACATCATAAAGATAATGAAATCAAATATACCATGATGTCGATTAAAGTTATGCATAAGAAAAATAAAGATAGGAAAACCCACACTTTAGATTCAAATGAATCTTCAATAGAAAAAGCTAAATCTACACTTCGGAGTTCCTTTAATCACTTATTGCCTTGAATTAGTATAAATTTAAGCTCTAAGCTCCCAAAAATAACAAAAACTCTAATCTAAGGTTTGAGGTAGGGTTGTGGATTGATGCTTTGGATTAGGGTTTGAGTCACCTTATGTTGGGAAAATTTGGGACATCTTCATGCATTAGTTTTTCCCTTGGGCTGTAATCTCGCTAGGTTGTGATCGCGGTGTCTTTAATGTGACTAAGGTATAGTGACCACAGGGAATTCCATGCAATCATGATACCTTGACTTTCTTAACTCAGTACAATCTCGATAAATAATGCCATGTTCTGCTCCAAGTCTTCAACTGCACTTCTTTGCTTTCTTTTGTTCCTTTTTGTAGCTCCATTCCATATATTTTCATTTCATCACCGTTGTGCCTGCAAAATATGGATATTAGTGCATTCAATCACAACTATGTCTCACTTATTCATTCAAAAGAAGGTAAGGTTCACAAATAATGAGTACGAATAAGTGGTAAAATCAGCACTCATCAACACCCCTAACTTAAATCTTTTAACTTGACCTCAAGCAATGCTATCGGTTACCATGAGGCACAATCATCAATGCCCAAAGTTTATTTCTTAAAGATCACAATGACTTCAACCTTAGTGCTACCTCAAGTAGGTCATTGTAGATAGGCTAAGATATTTTCCACTACTCCCCTCATCATATGATGCAATATCCAAGGATGCACAAGAATTTCAAGAGCAACCAAGCAACAAAAACTAACACTCTAAAAGTGACTTTCTTTTAACCACAACTAATCTAAACTCCACCTGCCTCATTGCTTGGGAGGTGACATAATCACCCACCTCAACTTGTTCACATGCCAACCTCACAAGAAAGATAATTCCACACACCAAACTACCAAATATGCAATAAGAAATCTTAAGAACAAAAACTATGTCCCTCTCAAAAGAAATCTTTATGCAACAAGTGTCATACCATAGACTTGCCCCTATTTTCAATCGCCACTATGAAGAAAGTACATGATTGAAGATCTCGAAGGACTTTCTATGCTTGTATTATAGGTTTGGTTTAGGGTAGGATATCATTTGGGACAACACGGCTACACTATCCCTTGAACGTTTACATCACACTATTTAATCTGCTTTTTTGACTATGAGCCACTCCTCTTTATCTTATCTCTTATTATATATGCCTTGTTTTTGCCTCCATTGTTTACCCGTTTTCTTCTATTTATATATCTTGCAATTTTCATTCTACTCTTTCCTTTATTGGGTCCTTTCTTTTTCTATTCCTTTATTTTCATACTTTGGCACATTTGGTATTTTTCTAATACTTCATGGCCTGAAACTTTCTTTCGTCAATTTTCACTACCTCAAACTTAGGCTTTTAGCTTAAAGGAGGGTATGGTTCAAGAGAGAGATAAAAAGAATGGTTCACAGCTTGTAATGTATTTGCCAAAGAAAGGTCCAAAGGCTCAAAGTGGGTAACCAGCGATTATATTCATGCTTAGGTAGGCATTTTAGGCTAGACTGGTTTCCAAAACCACAAAGGTGGCCTAAGATAATTTATCCAACCACATACAATCAAAAACAGCTTTAAAAGAATAATGGGGCAAGTTATATATAACACAACAACACATGAGATGAATGCAAAAGGCTCACCATATATGGCATGCAAAAGCTTGCCAACAAGGCTCAATTCTCCCTCCCGTGAGTGACATAATATGAGTATCTATCATTGTTTACAATTCAATAACTTTTAGAGTCACAGAAAGAGAAAAAGTTTTACTATAAAGTTTCTCGCCTCCATGCCCTTGATTATTTTAAAAATTTGGGCGGAGGTGATTGTTCATTTTGCATTAGCATCACTCATAATTTTCTAAACTGCAGCTACAACTAAAGCCTAGTCTCACATTTTGGCTAAAATATAGGAAAACCACCCATATGTCTACTCATACTTATCCAATGATGTATAACGTAATCCTAAATCAACAATGCCATGGGTACTCAGAATTCCCCTGCATCTATGTCTCAAAACCCAAACAGAATGCTTTCCCCTTAAGAATGTCATCACGCAATCTATCAAAGGGAAATCTCTCCCACAACATTCTTAAAATACAGGAAAAACCATGAATGAAAACAAAAAACTCATAAAATTTCCATTCTTCTCATGTACTAAGTTCAAGTACTTCAAATGAATGAGTACACACAAGGGTAGGGCCATACCCCTAACTAAAGAGACTTGTAGTGACCTCACTCTATATCATGAAAATAGAAGAAGGTTTTAAAGGACTCCCTGAAAATGCATTGATAACCATAATGAAAGTTAGACACAGAGGCCATTTGTGCCTCTGTTTTGCCTTATTTTTCTGTATGGTTGCCATACTTCAAAACTTGGTATTCCCCTATTTTTGGCTTCCAATCCTATCCAGAGTACCTACAAAACATCAAAATAATATGACTTATTCAAAAGTAAATAGTGTAAACATGAAAATGATGGGTTGCCTCCCATCAATAATTTGATTTAACATTGCTGCATGATACCTTCTTAATCCTCATTTTTGTCTCCACTTAGAGAATTTAAACTTTTTTCCCCTCTTTTGGTCATTCAATCTCTGAGGCTCTTGTGGAAAGAGTAATGGAACGGTGATGCATGCGTGATTGCGCCACTTTGATGACTTAAACCATTTGCTCAATTTTGCATCAAACTTTAATATGGGCTCAGTAGGCAGTGGTGAGAGCATTAGAAGGCCAGAACTTGGAATTTGGTTTAAGATTCTTGGTCTTCAAAATTGGGGCTTTAGCATGCCTATTTTGAAGGTCAAACTCTACGAAATAACGAATTTTCTCCTTCTCTCCCATATTCATCACTTTCTTGGGTGGATTGATATTCGTCAAATCTACCAGGCATAGTGTTGAAAGGTAAATTAATCATTCAGGAATGCCTTCTATGGGAGTATCCAAGCATGGAACAAGAATAGAAGAGTAGACAGTTGTGATTATAGGTGTAGTAAGATGGAGATCGAGGTATAATCTTAAATTTTCTCCTAGCAGTAGGCTTCAGGGGGAAGTTAGGGTAAATTTACTCTTAATCTAGCAATTCCCTCCTATTTTGGTTAAGAGGGCACTTTACTAGTATTGTATGCATTCTAATAGTACATATGCCTAAGGCCAGTATTATGCATGCCACATATGTCCGTACTCCATCCTCTGAACCAAAGTCAATAATGGTTCTC